>NC_053492.1:95987973-96587973 GCF_905171775.1 Rana temporaria | reverse complement strand
GAGTCCTTCGGAGTGCTGGAGGAGGCCACCGGATCTTTTGGTAGCTGTTTGGAGAACAGTTTTTCCGCTGCCTCGCGGTGTTTCTCCCTGGCTGTGCGGCCTGCATACGCGCCATTTTGGGACATGTGCTCCGCCGGCTTGTGGACTAGCTGCTTCTTCCCGGACGACATCGTGGGACCGGAGCGCCAAAAAAGGTATGTTCGTGATCCCGGGATCGTGAGGAATCCAGCGGTATGCTTTAGGGCGGTATTCGGTATCTTCCGCAGGATTTGATCAAGGATTCTCGGCGGAGCTCACCTTAGCTGCGTCCGGCTACATTCGCTGCCTGGCCACGCCCCAGGTTTTATAGGTTTAATATCATCAAGGTCAGAAACTAGGGTACCCATCAAGTCCATCATAGCTGCAATGCTAGTCATGGTGAGTTGTTACTTGGCCAACAACACTAGGAACATGCCAATTTATTTTGGTGGTGGAGGAATATATAAGACAACCAGTATAAGTTCTAAGCAGTCAATCATTGCATCCAGTATCACAAAATGACCCTCTGGGTCCATTCTGAGGTGGATTAGCGGCAATTATTTATGTATGAGTATACTGACTTTTCTAGAGTAAGAGAATATGTTGCATTGTAGTAGTGAACCACCCATGGTCTCTTAAGGGCCAAATTTCTACCACCCAGGAGATGCATTATATGTAGTAGGCAAATGTGCGAGTGATTTAAGAAATTTAAAAACTAGGTACCACTTCTACTACTGGGGGGTTCAGTCCCCTAAAATTCCAGGATGTGCAATTAAGCATAGACATTGATAAACAACTTAGGGGTACAGAGGCCCAGAAACTAATCCCTCAGACTGGACTCCAGAGTCCAACAAGTAGGCAAAGTATGCAATTAGTACCATGGACAATGTACCCTATCAGGGTTCAGCAGAGGTAGATGAACAAGTATGGCCGCCGACACATAGAAATAGAGGGAAACAAATCAAGGTAAACTGCAGGGAGACATGAGAGGTACTCACAGATCGTAGAAAGCCCCCAGTAGGGTGCAGAGTGAGGCTGCAAGCAGTAATGGATATTAAATTAGAAGCCTCTCACTGTCTCCAGTCATGTCTCAGCATCTTCTGGAGAGATAAAGAACCTGGTAATTTCACCATCTTGAACCCATAGTTTAGCTGGGAATAACATGCTGTAGAAGATCCCTTTTGCTTGGAGGTTGGCTTTCACGCCATTGGAAGATTGTCATGGGCGTTGGGTGTCGTCGGAGTAGTCAGGGAAGAGCATAAACTTAGAATTAGGAGTAGGCCACAATCTCAGAAGTTGAGTAGCCTAAAGATGAGGGTACGTGCCGGAGCTCCAGGGGGCAATCGCAGCCAGAAAGTGGTGGGCTCTTTCTACCACAAAGAAGCCAGAGAAGCAGGCATTAGGAGCAGATTTTCTGTGAAGGTTGGTGGATCGGTCCCCTCCACACCCTCTGGGAGACCCAAAAATGTTGAGTATGTTTCGATTCTCTGCATCTTTAGCTCTAGCTTCTAGGTACTTCACCTTAGTTTGGAGAATGGCCATATGATCATGGATGGCACCCCCCCCCCCCCCTCCACTGTGGTGATGCGCTCCCAGAAAGTATCCAGGTCTCTGCAGATAAGGCTGATGTTGGTTTGTAAGTCCTTAATCTTTCAGGTAAGAATGGTTTGGCAGTTGGTTATGGCAGTCATCACTGCGAAAGAGATCCGGAGAGACAGAAGGGCAGGAGTCTGTGTCGCCATGTTGGATAAGGCCGCATAGCCAACTCTGGAACTCTGTGAAAACAGCAGGTCCCCTGCTTCTTTGGAGGCAGCTGCCATTCTCCCCTTTGTCATCCCTAGATGGAAGTACAATGAAGGCAATGCAGAGGGGTGGAATCAGAGCAGTGTACACACCAAATAGTGAAGAAGAAGTAATGGATGTGGCGGAGCTCTGCAATATGTCCTGTCTGGTTTCCATCTTGGACACGCCCCTTCCCTTTGGATAGATTTAACTTAAATCCTGGTCCTGTAAACATACCACAGGAAATGTCTCCAAAGTAGGGGAAATCATCTTATACAGTTGTCACTGGAACAAGTGTCCCCACTGGGAGTTTTTCCTTCTTTACCTGTTCTGGTGACAACCTATACGATTTTCTCTTATTTTCAGTCCTGGAGATGTTTTACAGCACAAATAGAGAGGGGACAAATCTTCCCAACAGGAGAGACAGGTACAGGTGTGGGTTCTACCCCTCACTACTCTAAAACTAAAACACTGCATTACTGAAGATGGCACAGAGAGGCTGCAATACCGCTCCAGGTGATATAATAGCTGTGTTGAAGATCTGGTGCTGGTCCAGTCTGTGACCTGAAAGACTGTCAAAGTATATGCAAAAGAGGTGACCGCACTCCAATCTTTAAAAGTATAAATGCTTTAATCATAAAAATCCACACATAACATCACTAGGCCATGATACAACAGGACTATAGCAGCAAGGCTAAAGGTTTAAGGTTAAGAATAGAAAATACATAATTGGAAAGAAAGGATGCTGCTCACCCCTAAATAATGGAAAAATGGAAGAATCCCCCAGTGGGGTTTTTATTTGTGACCGCCTGCAAGCCACTTGGGATGTCCGTTTTTGCAGCCCTGTCCGTGGGTTCTTCACCGGTGCTTGGGAGGTCCATCCGGGACCTGCTGTGGATCATCATATATACACTTTTTAGTAAACTCTGGTTTGAATCACTCATGTCCACATGCAGAAAATGGGTAACTATGCACTTTGGGCCAGATCCACAAAGAACTGCCTATCTTTAGGCAGGCGTAGCGTATCGCAGATACACTACGCCGCCGTAACTTAGAGCGGAGGTTCCTTATCCAGAAAGAATTTGCGCCGTAAGTTACGGCGGCGTAGTGTAAATGTGTCGGCGTAAGGGCGCGAAATTCAAATGACTAAGATGTGGGCGTGTTTTATGTTAATTCATCTTGACCCCACGTAAATTACGTTTTTTTTTTAACGGCACATGCGCCGTCCGTGGGGGTATCCCAGTGCGCATTCTCGAAATCACGTTGCAAATAGTCAATGCTAATGCTTTCGACGTGAACGTAATTTACGCAAAGCCCTATTCGCGAACGTTTTACGCAAACAACGTAAACAACGGAAAATTCAACGCTGTCCCGACATCCATACCTAACATTGCGTACACCTCAAAGAGGCAGGGGTAACGTTACGCCGAAAAAAGCCTCACGTAAACAACGTAAAAAAATGTGCCGAGCGGACATACGTTTGAGAATCGGCGTATCTAGCTAATTTGCATACTCTACAAGGAAATCAACGGAAGCGCCATCTAGCGGCCAGCGTAAATATGCACCTAAGATCCGACGGCGTACTAAGACGTACGTCAGTCGGATCTAGCCCACATTCAGGCATATCTTGTTTTGTGGATACAAAACAAAGATACGACGGCGCATCGTAGAACTTACGCGGCGTATCAATAGATACGCCACCGTAAGTTCTTTGTGGATCTGGCCCTTTATATTTATATTTAAGTTAATTTTCTTCTTCAGTAATGTGAAGAAGCAATATTTGTTCATTTGTGTATTTGTTACAGCAGCACCATAAAAACCTCTGAAGAAGACCCCCTCAAGGGGTTGAAACGCATCAGGATCTGTTACATGCATGTACACTGTTTATGTTTACTTGTATGTTTCAATTTTTGTGCCTGCATTGCCACATGTGAACATTGTACAAGATTTTTTACATACCAGAGCTCATATTTCAACTATCCAAATGAATTTCCATCTTTTTATATAATAAAACCCTTTTATTATACACCTTGATTCCATTTAATTATCCACCTGCTGCCTAAAACTGGGGGATTCTTCCATTTTTCCAAAGGTTTAAGGTTAAACCTTGCTGCTATAGTCCTGTTGTATCATGGCCTAGTGATGTTATGCGTGGATTTTTACGATTAAAGCATTTATATCTTTTAAAATGAAGTGCGGTCACCTCATTTGCATAAACTGACTGAAGATGGCAGTAGTATTAATACAAATTATTATTGTTTCCCCAAAAAGGTGTAACATATTATGCATCACTGATATAATAAACTATATTATACTATTATACTAGTTTTACCATGGGTTTTAAAAGGATATAAAATTAGGACATTTGTTATAAAAAAAAAAACCATACAAAATATAAATGTTCTTTGCCATTAAACACATTTGCTACTATGTAACACAACACTTTCACAGACAGTGTGATGTACAAAATAATAAAAAAAACGAACAAAAAAAATCTATACCATGACATGTGTTCTAAATATTTTTCTCAACCAGAACTGTGTGCGGTTTCCATAGAAACCTCAGACTATGCTGGGCTCTGGGGTGTCGTCCATTTTGACCTTCTAGACAGATACATCATGTGCTAATGTCTGCCGCCGGAAGCGCTGGGTTCTTGTAAAATAGTCAATGTGATATTGACAAAATGAATTCTAAAAATATGTATGAAAAACTAGGTGCTGAATTGTTTTCCCATTGCCAGACGATTTTACAACAAAATACCAAAAACTGCATTATTCTTAAGACTCTTTTTTTTTTCTTCTCCTAAACAGTTTGACATTAATATAGGGTGACCAGAAGTCCCTGGGTTCCAGGCACAGTCCCCGATTTCAGGAAGCGGTCTTTGGATAAAAAGCATCCCCTACTATACCCCTGATTAAAATGTAAAGATAAACGTTTTTAACATCTCCTGCACATGAGTGTGGTGGACAAGGGACGAATACACAGGCGCATTCCTAAGGCACTACCAGGGAATAAACCAGGCCTTGCTGCCCTCTGATGACTAGGGTGGTCCAAAGAGCACTGCAAGAAAGACAAACAAGAAAGGGCAAACTGGCCTAGTGCCCTATCCTACATATACTTTATTAAGTCAATAGGTCAATGGCTTTGAAGAGGAGGGTTCACCTTCAAAATGTGTAAGCCAATTTGCATCCTAGATGGCATCTCTCTGGCATTGGAACACTCTGGACCAAACTTAATACTGTGCCATGGGCTAATGGCTTCCTGTGATGTGAATCTACATGGTTTTTGAGAATATATATATATATTTTTTATTGACTTGTAATAAAGTATCTGTAAGATAATGCACTCGGCTAGTGTTCCCTTTGTTTGCCTTTCTTAAAATGTAAAGCCCCCTGGGGGTGGGTGGCAGCATCATTTTTTTTCTTTGCAATTAAAGTTTGTGGACAAGAGAAACTATCCATTTAAATACACCCTGGCTGGCAGTATATGCGATGCAGCCATGCCAACACTTCCCAGCATGAGGAGGAGGGATCAGACCTATTCTGTCTGCCATGCCACAGTGTTTATCAGCTTCTCCAGGCTCCTCTTTATCCTACCATCCTCACCTCATTTTAACTCCCTGTGTGGCCAGGGAGAGATATTGCTTCAAAATACAAATGTTGCAGGTGTAGAACATTGTGTGTCCCTTGCATGTTCCCCCTAAAGGATTCCCTACCACATGGACCCTGTCCTCTCATCTGCTCTGCAGTTAGATAAAGTGCCAAGCTGGCCAACATAAGTCCAGGGCATCCAGATACTGTTAATATAAATATAAGGCAATGTTTTACAAATGTTGTAGTTGAGCAACCAGTTTGGTTTAAAATGTCCAGCTCTGCCACCCAAATACAACTGTATGTGATAAGCTTGATGTTTTGACAGATGCTGATGCTACATTGACTCAGGGCTTTGCACAGACAAAACTGCCATGGGCCCAGTGAAAGGATGGTACAGTACAGTGTGTTAACATGGTTGCCAACCCCCAGTGTCACAATGAGTCTCCACATTCCCCACCGTTTGTGACAGGGAAACTCTCCCTTTAATCTCCAGCTCTTTTCAAGCTTCTACTGTTTAAATGGAACCATCTATAAAAAAAAGGAATGTGTACTTCACTCATTCCCTCCCACCCTCAAATATAAATGAACACAATGGGCCAGATTCAGAAAGAATGGATTAGGTTTAGGCGGGCGTAGCGTATCTCATATACGCTACGTCGCCGTAACTTATAGAGGCGAGTACCGTATTCACAAAGAACTTGCGCCCTAAGTTACGGCGGCGTAGCTTAAATGGGCCGGCGTAAGCCCGCGTAATGCAAAGTAGGCTGGTAGGGGGCGTGTTGTATGGAAATAAATCGTGACCCCACGTAAATGACGCGCCTAACGAACGGCGCATGCGCGCGCATGATCAGTATCACGTCGAATTTTCTCCCTAAGTTACGCCGGCTCAATGCTTAGTCGACGTGAACGTAACCTACGCCCATCCCCATTCACCTACGACTTACGCAAACGACGTAAAATACGACGCTGTTCCGACGTCCATACATTAACATGACTTACCCCTGCTTTATGAGGGGTAAAGTTACGCCGGTCATACGACTTACGGAAACATCGTATTTTAATACGCCAGGCGCAAGTACGTTCGTGAATCGGTGTATCTAGCTCATTTGCATATTTGACGCGGAAATATACGGAAGCGCCCTTAGCGGCCAGTGTAAATATGCACCTAAGATACGACGGCGTAAGAGACTTACGTCAGTTGTATCTTAGACAAATTCTGGCGTTTCTGTTTCTTTGAATCAGGCGCCGAGATACGACACTTCACATTCGGACTTACGACGGCGTATCTGGAGATACGCCGTCGTAAATCCTTTCTGAATCTGGCCCATCATCTCCCCGCAGGGATGTAGTCCCAAGGGGGGGGGAGCATGCTGACTAACCCCCAGCCAGAACGGCTCGGATGATGGGGGCAAGCTTACTGAGGAGGAACAGGAAGTGAGAAATTCAGACAAAGAAAAAAAAACATTTAGAAGGGAAATCAAAGGAAAAGGTAAGTGAACCAACAATGCACTGGCTTAAAGGAACCCATTTAGAAAAGAAAAAAACAAACCTTTACAACCCCTTTAAGGGGAAGCAGCATGGGTGACATCACCATTTCTCCAAGGAGAGCGGGGTGCTCACAGTCCAACAAGACTGCCCTCTGTAGCCACCTACATTTCCTGGAAGCGTCAGAAGGTTTTTTTTTCTTTTATATGTTCTAAAAGTTGTTTTTCCCAAGCCATTTATGTATTTGAGGGCTGTGAGCCAAGTGGACTTTCAATAAAAGGCAAGGTCCGCTTATTTAATCAGGGCCCCCATGCCAAAATGCAAAGAAATGGAAATATACTACCCTGTTGACTTCTGCAATGCAGAATGTGATATTGCTTTCCCTTTGCCATATTCCTGTGAAGCATATGGATCCCAAATCTTGTGAGAAAATGTTCCAGCATAGTGCAGTGGTATCTTCTTACAGGGTTTGGGATCTTAATTGTATCTCATCAGAGGGAAGCATTTAAAAAAAATGTTTTATATATATTTATAGAAAGGGGGTAATTTTCCTATTCAAAATTATATTGTGATTGGGTAATGGTAAAGTGCCCTATTGATTTGTTTAATGTTCCATTTTTAGTTATATGTCTCTCCAATACTGCTCATCACTAGACATTGTCTCATTATTTCAAACAAACACAGAGCACATGACTACTGCTGCAGTTGCAGACCTGTCCGCGTGCCGAGCTTCCTTCTGCTAATCCGTCTCGTTGTGTGTTTGGTCTATTGTTTGCTTAAACACATACGTGTTGAGTTGGCTGCGCTGCCATCTGTGCCTATATCCATAACAGCTTGCTTTGCATACAACAGAAATAAACACTGAGAAGCAGAAGCCCTGTGAGCCCTACCAATGAGAATGTTCCTCCAGTGTTTTGACTGGTTCATTAACATTTCTGGTATCCCAGAACTTCACTTTGCAATCATCCCCGCAACTGGCCAAGTAGTACTGTTTGTTGGGATTGAAGTCGAGGTCTCGAACCAGCTGTCCATGGGCATTGTCGATGCAGTAGATCTGCCTGGAAAATAATAAACAAATCACTTTATGGAAGCTGTGCCATGGCTAACAATACTCAGAGACATATCTGAAAGAGCTGGTACTGAAAACATGCCAGAGAGAAACATTCCATGTGTTTTTTTTTCTTCATTATATTCCATACTACATTTTAATTATGAATATTTTCTATGGAAATGCTAACATGGGCTTTCGTTTTCGTAAAAAATAGAAATCAGATTTTTAGCCTGAAATGAAGACACAGGGCCAGATTCACAGTGAGAGTACGCCGGCGTATCTACTGATACGCCGGCGTACTTTCAAATTTGCCGCGTCGTTTCTTTATTTTGAATTCTCAAACCAAGATACAACGGCATTTGGCATAAGATCCGACAGGCGTACGGCTTCGGATCTTAGGATGCAATACTTCGGCGCCCGCTGGGTGGAGTTTGCGTCGTTTTCCGCGTTGGGTATGCTAATTAGCTGTTTACGGCGATCCACAAAGCTACGCGCGCTCGTCGCATTCTCTTACGTCGGCTTTTCCTGTCGTAAAGTTACGCATGCTATTTTAATGGCTTATATTTAGACTTAGACTAGCCATGTTAAAGTATGGCCGTCGTTCCCGCGTCGAATTTTGGATTTTTTTTTGCGTAAGTCGTACGGGAATAGGAAAGGACGTTACGCACGTCGCACTTCAAAAAATTACGTTGTTGCGACGTCATTTCGCGCAAAGCACGGCGGGAAATTACAAAATGGAGCATGCGCAGTACGTTCGGCGTGGGAACGCGCCTAATTTAAATGATACACGCCCCATTTGAATTAGGTGGGCTTGCGCCGGACGGATTTACGTTAGGCCGCCGCAAGTTTACAGGCAAGTGCTTTGTGAATCAAGCACTTGCGCTGAAAACTTGCGGCGGTGTAAGGTAAATGGGATACGTTACGCCGCCGGAATTCTACGTGAATCTGGCCCACAGTTTTTGTTTTATCCAGCTGTATTTAACATGCTGGTGAAAGATATAACACCAACATATCAGTACTGTAAAAAACAAAAACAGAATTACTGAGTTGGAAAAAGAATCATCCTCTTATGTCAGTATTTTGTTAAACCACACTTTGCTTTAATGACAACCTTTAGTCTGTTGGGATACGTCCCTACCAACTTTGCACATCTAGACTTTGCAATATTTGCCCACTCTTTGCAGAACTGCTCATGTTCAGTTAAATTTGACTGTTTGTGGACTGCAGTTTAAGTCTGAGCTCTAACTAGGCCATGCAAGGAACATTCAAATTTTTCTCCTTCAACCACTGTGTGGTAATTTTTGTTCTGTGCTTTAGGTCACTGTCTTCCCATTGACAACTTTCTGGCAGAGAACTGCAGATTTTCATCAAGAATATGACAGTATTTTTTTCCCGTCCATTAGATCATGCACTGTCGTGATTCTAAGCATTTTTAATGTCTTATTAAAACCTTATTAGGCACCATGGTGGTACATTGTATTGCTTCTCTTGCAACAGTCGTGGGTTCAGTTGACATAGGGGGCTATCTGCATCTGATTTTATATGCAACTTTTGAGCTTGCATTGGTTTTCTGCAGGTACACCAGCTTCCACCCACATTCTAGAAAAAAAAAACAGATAGATAAAAAAGACTCCACCCATGTGGCCAAAAGATGTGTACCTGCATGACTGTGACAAGGGCACGGGATTTTAAACTCTTCAGAAGTGGGACATACATAATTAGTTATACTGTATGTACTCTGAGCAGTGATATGTCAGAACCGCATAATTTTAGATTATTTTTTTTAGGGCAGAATGAAGTTTTGGGGACACTGGACAGAGCAGCCCCTAAAGCTGGTAGGGTAAGGATTGTTTACTATTGGTTTCACAGACCAATAATAACCCACTAAGGACTAATTTGACAAGGAGTTCAATTGTTTGATCAAATATTAAAATGCAAATGATACATAATCAAAGCAAATCTGACTGTAAAATTAGAAACAGTAGTTAACATGACTATAAATCTTAATTTTTGCTTCAGCATGCAAATTGTTTGGGAAGAATTTTTTGTATAAATCATGAATCTTTAAGAATTAAATGTGTGCGACACTACTACAAATTTGCAGCAACTTAGTGATATGTTTTACTCACTATGAACCACAATTCATTTTATTTTCCAGCTTTCCCGTGCCACTGTGCACAAAGCTTGATCGGTAAAGACATGGTTTCATGAGTTTGGTGTGGAGGAATTTTTGTTCCTGCACAGAGCCCTTACTTTAACCCAAATGAACTACAACCCCAAAAAACAAAAAGTTGGGTTACTTTGAAACATCTCTTCAAAAACAGAATGCAATGATTTGCAAATGTCACATATCCAACATTTATTCACAATAGGACAATAGAAAATAAAATACATATCAAATGTTGAAACTGAGAAAATTAACCTTTAAAAAAAAAAAGGTAATTTTAAAATTGATGGCAGAAACACGTCGCAAAAAAAGTAGGGCTCAGGGCAACAAAAATCTGGAAAAGTAAGTACTACTTACAAGTAGGGATGAGCTTTATGTTGGAGTCGAACATGAGTTTGACTCGAATATTGGCTGTTCGGCTGTTCTCCGAACAATTTGGGGTGTTCGCCGCAAATTCGAAAAGCCACGAACACCCTTTAAAAGTCTATGAGAGAAATCTAAAGTGCTAATTTTAATGGTTACTATGCAAGTTATTGTCATATAAAGTGTTTGGGGACCTGGGTCCTGCCCCAGGAGACATGTATCAATGCAAAAAAAACATTTTAAAAAACGCTGTTTTTTCGGTGATTTTAATAATGCTTGAAGTGAAACAATAAAAGTAAAATATTCCTTTAAATTTTGAAGGGGGGTGTCTATTGTATGCCTGTAAAGTAGCGCATGATTCTCGTGTTTATAACAGTCTCTGCACAAAATGACATTTCTAAAGGAAAAAGGTAATTTAAAACTATTGGCAATCTTCTTGTAGCCTAGGGCATCTTTATGCAGAGCAATAATTATTTTTTTTCAGATCCTCAGAGAGTTTTTTGCCATGAGGTGCCATGTTGAACTTCCAGTGACCAGAATGAGAGAGTGAGAGTGATAACACCAAATGTAACACACTTGCTCCCCATTCACACCCTAGACCTTGTTACACTAACGAGTCACATGACACCTGGGAGGGAAAATGGCTAATTGGGCCCAATTAGGACATTTTTTACTTAGGGGTGTACTCACTTTTGTTGCCAGTAGTTAAGACATTAATGGCTGTGTGTGGAGTTATTTTGAGGGGACAGCAAATTTACATTGTTATACAAGCTGCTCACTCACTTATTTTCGATTGTAGCAAAACATTACATTTCTTCAGTGTTGTCACATGGAAAGATATAATAAAATATTTACAAAAATGTGAGGGGTGTACTCACTTTTGTGAGAAACTGTACATCATCTACAGTGCATAATATTATCAAAAAATTCCGAGAATCTCAGGAAATCTCTATGTGCAAGGGACAAGGCCAAACGGAAATACTGGATGTCCATGATCGTCGGGCCCTTAGATGGCATTGCATTAAAAACAGGCAAGATTTCGGTGACGAGCATCACTGCATGGGCCAAGGAATACTTCCAAAAATCACTGTCTGTGAACACAGTTCACCCTGCCATCCAAAAATGCAAGTTAAAGCTCCATCGTGCAAAGAATGAGCCATATCTGAAATGCTGCCATCTTCCTTGGGCCAAAGCTCATTTGAAATAGTTTGTTTTAATGTGGAAAACTGTTCTGTGGTCAGACAAAATATAATTTTACATTCTTATTTGGCAATCACGAGCACTGCGTCCTCTGGACTAAAGAGGAGAGGGACCTTTCTGGATTGTTTTCAGTGCTCAGTTCAAACCTCTGATGGTATGGGAGTGAATAAGTGCACATGGAAAGGGGAGCTTGCACATCTGGAAAGGAACCATCAATGCTGATAGATATATCCAGGTTCTAGAGCATTTGCTCAGTAAAGAATGGGACAACATTCCTCTCCCAAAACTCTCCTCAGTTCCCAAATGTTCCTTTAGATTCCAGAAGAGGGGATGCTACACCGTGGTAAACATGGACCTGTCCCAACTTTCCTTTGGAATTGGGGCTGTACTGCCAGCTTTTTGTTGCCCTGTTCCAGCTATTTTGAGACATGTTGCTGACAAAATTACCTTATGTTTTTCTTAAAATGGAGTATTTTCTCAGTTCAAGCATTTGATATATTTTCTATTGTGAGTAAAAAATGGGTTTCATGAGCTTTGCAAATCATTGCATTCTGGTTTTATGCAGCTTTTACACAGCATCACAACTTTTTGGAATTGCGGTTATAGAATGTCTGATCTTTTTTGCCCATCATCAGTACTTGACCTCACAAATCCTCTTCTGGCTAAATGAGCACAAATTCCCACAGACTCCAAAATCTTGTGAAGCCTCCCCAGATGAGTGGAGGTTGTTACATCAGCCAAGGAGAGCAACTCCATATTAATGCCCATGCTTTGAAATGGAATACCCAACAAAGTGTAGTGTGTGCGTGTGTACACTTTTTTTTCTGTCACCTTCTGGCTTTCATAAAGCTTGGCATGTATAGAAATGAAGGTAAATACAGCTAAGCAGCTAATATGCAAAGATAAATATACCAAGATGCAGGATTTCAGGTAAAAGCAGGACATACACCCCCCCCCCCCTACTGTTAAGGCAGCCGCCGCTATAGCTAAGATCTGTCTCCTCAGTTTAGTGATAAATTACTGTGTGCAAAGGGGATAATCTGTAGCTTAAAAAAGCTTGCACAGACCTCAGTTGTTATAGCAACGGATGTGTATAACATCACTCCAATGCTTATCAAAATCACAACCAGGACTAAAAGGAGAGGAGAAAAAAAATCTCTCTTAATAGGCATACTATGAGGGTTGTCTTCTGTCTGAGTGCAAACAAAATAGAAATTAGAGCATATGTTAAATCATGATAAAACCCAGAAAAAAAAAGGTAAAAAAAATTTAACAAAAGCAACTAGAATTCAGACATTTCATTAGTGATTGTAATATTTAATTAGAGATGCCGTAATTTACATGTAGCTGTACAATTGTCAGTGATTTTTGTAAAGGCTAAATTTCTCAGAAAATTGAAATGTAATTTTTGGGTGGATCCCAATCACTGGAATCCGCCTTCCTATGGGATTTTAGGCAGGATGCCTGGACATACCAAAATAAACACAAACCAATCATATTCCTTAAATAAAACTATGTAGTGACAGGGCAGGGCAAGATGTAGCAAAAGAGCAGCACAGTGGGCAGTATGTAGTGGCAGGTTAGGGTTATATGCAGTGGCAGGTCAGGACAGTATTTAATAGCAGGGCAGTATGTAGTAGAGGGTCTGGGCATTATGCAGTGAAAAATCAGGGCAGTATGTAGTGGCAGGTCATGACAGTGGGCTGTATGCATTGGTAGGTCAGTATGTAGTGGCAGGTCAGGGTAGTGGGTAGCATGTACTGGCAGTGCAGTATGTAGAATCAGTTAGAGCAGTGTGTAGTGGCAGGGAAGTTTCTGTAAGTGAAAGCACATATGAGCCTTTTACCTGTGTGGAAGCCCAGCCTTTTACGAGTGGAAACCCAGCTGCCATCTCTTCTCCTCCTCTCTTGGTGTTGCCCCATTTCCAGCATCTGCATCAGCTACAGTACAGCAGTCACCTGTGTGAGGAGGGTAGGAGGTGGCCACACTGTGGCCCAGGCCCCACCTCCATCCTTGGCGAGCAAATGTGTCCGCCAGCTCCAAGCACCATGAGGTTCAGGACAAGGAGCATATATAAAGAAGACAAAAGGGACACACAGCCCCCTGGGGAGAGAAGAAAAAACTAATATGGCTGGGTCCCTATGGGAGAATTGCCTGTAAACCCCCCCCCCCCCCCGTGGACGTGTATACAGTTCAGGTCAATAGATGTGCAGCAGCTTATAAAACATTGCTACTTTAGCAACTGTTAAGTCCTCTGCTCTGATGAATGAATGAATGAATGAAAAATTTATATAGCGCAGCACATGCGAACTAAATCGCCTCTGGGCGCTCGTTGTTCCTGTCTCTCTTGATATCAAAAGAGATGAGTTTTGATCTTTCTTCTGAAGGTCAGGTGGTTTTCCTCCAACCGAATGCTGGTTGGTAAAGCATTCCATAGTCTGGGACCTTGGAGCGCAAATCTTCTTTCTCCTTTGGACTTGAATTTGGCTTTGGGTATCTGAAGCAGATTTTGGTTGGTGGATCGCAGAACGCGATGGGCGTTGTGAGCTTTTATCTTGTCGCAAAGATATTGGGGAGCCTTCCCATGGATGCACTTATGTGTCAGACAGAGTGCTTTAAAAGCAATTCTGTCCTTTACTGGCAACCAGTGAAGGGTTCTCAGCGAAGGTGAGATTGATTCCCAGGGCTTTTTCCCAGTCACAAGTCTGGCGGCCGTATTTTGTACGACTTGCAGACGAGCGATTTGGTACTTTGGGAGTCCGAGGTAAAGGGCATTAGCATAGTCCAATCTGGAGTTCACAATTGTTCCCACCACGACTGCTATGTCCTCTTTGGGGATAAATGGAATAAGTCTGCGTAGTAGGCGCAGCAGATGGTGGGATCCGCTGACTACTGACCCTATTTGTGCGTCCATTGTCATGTAGGTGTCAAAGATGATCCCGAGACTTTTGACTTTGGAGCTAGGGGTGATGATTTGGCCCAAAATGGGCGGGGGGGTCCAGGTTGTTGTCCGTTGACTCTTACGGCTGGCGTGTAACAGAATAAGTTCTGTTTTGGAACTGTTGAGTTTAAGATAACTCTTGGTCATCCAGTTTTCTATCAAAGAGAGGCATGTCTCTAGATTTGGATGATGATCCTTTTTGTTACGGATGCGAAAATACAGTTGCGTGTCATCTGCATAAGAGTGATAAAGTAGTTTTTGGCCACTGATGATTTCAAAGAAAGGGCGAAGGTATATATTGAACAGCACCGGTGACAGGGGGGATCCCTGGGGGACTCCGCATGAAACAGTGCGTTTTGATAGTGATAGCTGCTGGTATGCTTTTGAGCCGCAGGTTGTTGTAGTGGCTCCAATCCTTAAGAGCCTCTATATCAGGGATCTCCAAACTATGGCCCTCCGGCTTTTGCAGAAATACATGTCCCATGAGGCATTGTAAAACTCTGACTTTCACAGACATGACTAGGCATGATGGGAATTGTAGTTCTGGAACAACTGGAGGGCCATAGTTTTCAGATCCCTGCTCTATATGAAGCAAAAGCAAGGGCGGGTGCGGTGTTGCAGCAGCATGTGATTGCTCCAGGGCCACAGCTCTTGCTTTCATGCTTTAGTGTCATGACTGACAATTCCCCTTTCTCAATCCTGTCATTCACCAGAGTGATGTCTTGCCACAGATCTTGCAGTTCTGTAGGCTTCTATCACCTTACAAATCAGGGCCTCAATGTCTGCTTTAGTTGGGAGGGCACAAATAACTTCTCCCAGGTTACCCTGTGTAGGCAGGTCTGTGTCCCATCTTTGCTATCCATGTTAAATTCCAATCCCGGGGACAGTTTGAAAGTAGAGTTGTGCATCAGCAGCTGCCTCTGCACATTTCTTCGCCATCTTGAGCCGAGCAGTGGTGGTCAATTTTGGGGTGTAGGAACTGAAAAATTGTGGTATCGAATAGGAACGGAGGAAAGGGAACTGAAGCAGGTCTTTAGTCTGTCATGTGTTGGCTACGCCCCCATTTAAAATTCTTACATTACAAAAAATGCCAGGTAAACAATAGAAAGGCAAATTCAACCCCCCCCCCCAAAACAGGTCACATTTAACGCGAGTTGGTAAAACTCCTCAACTAGGCTGGCTGCAAAGGCTTTAGATAATTTAAAAAAAATAATGTTATTCTCCCTCCACAACTGATTTATCATCCCAAAATGAACATCAACTGTTCTGTATATGTTGGGCAATTCCTATTTCCCACAAGGGGCCAAATGGCACAAAAGCTATTGCATGAATTTTCTATTCCATATAAAAAATGTCTCATAAAACTGTATGCACAAAGCTACGTAAAACCATATGGGCTACATCAAATCATTATTGTTTTATTCCTTTTTGCACATTCTCTATAGCATTTAAAGTAATTTTTTTTCACAAACTAACTAAAAAGGGTGTTTTATAGCCTCTTCTGAAAAACTGAGAGTCAGTTCAGGGCTCATGGCCAATTACAGTTGTGCACATAAGTTTACATTCCCTGGGCGAATTTATGATTTTGTGGCCATTTTTCAGAGAATATAAACGATAACACAAAAACTTTTCTTTCACTCATGGTTAGTGTTTGGCTGAAGCCATTTAATATCAGTCAACTGTGTTTACTATTTTTAAATCATAACCACAACAGAAACTACCCAAAAAAAACTACCCACTGCTGATTGGCATTCTGAAGTCCTTGGATATCTTTTTATATCTCTTTCCTGTTAATACCTTTTCCAGCTCCTTTGACAATTATTTTGCTTTCCCCATGACTCAGAATCCAGAAACATCAGTGCAGCACTGGATGAAAGATGCAAGGGTCTGTCAGGAGTCTAAAAACTCAATGACCTTTTATACACACACACACTAATTACAAGCAATCAGATCACAGGTGAGGATGGTTACCTTTAATAGCCATTCAAACCCCTTTGTGTCAACTTGTGTACATGTTATCAGGCCAAAATCACCAGGGTATGTAAAATTTGTATCACGGTCATTTGGGTAGTTTCAGTTATCATTATGATTTAAAAAGAGTAAACACAGTTGATTAACCACTTCATTACTGGGCACTTAAACTCCCTTTGTGTCCAGACCAATTTTCAGCTTTCAGCGCTGACGCATTTTGAATGACAATTGCGTGGTCATACAACACTGTACCCAAATTATATTTTTATAATTTTTTCCCCACACATAGAGCTTTCTTTTGGTGGTATTTGATCATCTCTGCGATTTTTATTTTTTGCGCTATAAACAGAAAAAGACAGAAAATTTTGAAAAAAACACAATATTTTTTACTTTTTGTTATAATAATATCCATTTTTTTTTAAAAAAAATTCCTCGGTTTAGGCCGATACGTATTCTACATATTTTTGTTAAAAAAATCGCAATAAGCGTTTATTGATTGGTTTGCGCAAAAGTTATAGCGCCTACAAAATAGGGGATAGAATTATGATTTATTTTTAATCTTTTACTAGTAATGGCGGTGATCTGCGTTTTTTTTTGTCAGGCCTGCAATATTACAATATTGCGGCGGACATATCGGACACTTTTGACACAATTTTGGGACCATTCACATTTATACAGCGATCAGTGCTATAAAAATGCACTAATTACTGTATAAATGTGACTGGTAGGGAAGGGGTTAACACTAGGGGGTGAGGATGGGGTTAAACGCGTATCCTGGGTGTGTTCTAACTGTGTGGGGGGAGGGGGGTGACTGGGGGAGGTGACCGATGCTGTGTCCCTATGTACAAGGGACACAGATCGGTCTCCTCTCCTCTGACAGCACATGGAGCTCTGTGTTTACACACAGAGCTCCACGTCCCTGCTGTGTTCCCGCCGATCGCGCGTACCCGGCGGACATCGCGGCCGCCAGGTACACGCATCGGCTTCCCAACGATGCGCCGGGACAGTGTTTACCCGCTGCGCGCCCCCCCGCGGCGCACGCGGGTAATGCAAACAATAGGACGTCTAAAGACGTCCACTCGGCACTTCAGGTCCGCGCTGCAGACGTCTTGTCTATAGCGCGGATCTGTAGTGGTTAATAATAAATGGCTTCAGCAAAACACTAACCATGAGTAAAATAAATGGTTTTGTGTTATCATTAATTTTCTCTGAAAAATGCCCAAGAAATCATAAATTCTGCCAGGGGATGTAAACTTATGAGCACAACTGTAAATGTCATCCAGTCTACAGCTTATGTTAAAGATATCTGATGCTGAGCATAGTGAAGTATTATGTTATAAGAGGGAATTGTAAAAGACTTCAAACTCAACAGATATCATGCAAATCCAAAATTAAATGTAATGTGGCAGCATACAGTGCATTATACTGTTTCACTCTCAGTGATAAGAAGAAGGGAAGGCGGACATGGAAAGCATTGATTCATATTCTTCAATTATGAATCCTTAGAGTTCTGGTCATTTGGCATGGTTTTTGCCATGGTTTTGGTCTACCAAAAGGATATGAGGGACTCGTGCAAGGCCCTGTGGCACATGACCAATAATTCAACATTGCTCACATGACCAGCTGCAGAAGTTTATGGACTTAAAGGTATTTTCTAAGTCTGCCTTTTGTTTCTCTTATCATCCAGGCTGAAAACAGAGATGGGGGGTTTTGTCAGAGAGCACAGGTCTGCTTTACAAAGACTAACTTTGAAAAAAGACTAGTCATTTGCTTAAGTCAAAATGATGTAGCTGTCCTGTCTCTAGCATTGTTTTTTTAAGAGAGAGTTTATTCCAGAATAAATGTATTTCCAAGCATATGACAATATAACGTTGAGAGGGGTTTATGTCATTGTATAAATTACAATCTCAAAAGGGAATTGGAGTCCCCTTATATTCCCCCTGGCATGAAGGAAAGGCGCCAGAAGCCTCCCCATGCACAGAAATAGGCTTGTGTACACTTTGCTGACAGATGCAGGATTTTTCATTAGAACACCATGCAGCTCAAACCTATGTGTTTTAAAGCAAAAGACTACATTTGACTTAATTTCCCTGCAATGCAAAAACATATCTAACAGGACATGTGTTCACAGTCATATAAAGCAAAGCTGGTCAAATGCAAATTTAGAACGGTCATCCAAACTGCACTATTGAAGTAAATGGGATACTGCTGACCTGTGTTTCATGTGCATTTCAAAGGCACACCAAAAACTGGTAAACTACACCCTTGCACCCAAGTGCTTAGTATGCACAGACCTCTGGGATGTTGTCGGGTGATGTGTGATAATGTCGCAGTGCCTGTAATGACTGTGTTCTTTATCCTTTCTTTACCAGGGAGTTAGCGCCCCAAAACAAATATGTGGCCATTGACGTTTTAGGAAACCTGTATATTGGTTCTCAGTCAACGACTTACTAAATAGCAAAATAAAGAAAGCATACAATTTCAAAAGCAAAGCTTTCATATTTCATATTTCTATCCTGAGAGGTTCCCTTTAACTATACTGTGTCAAAGAGAGCCTGTCAGGAAACACTTAGTGAAATATACAGTGGAACCTCGGATTACGAGTAACGTGGTTAACGAGCATTTCGCAATACGAGCACTGTATTTTGTAAAATCCTAGCTCGGTTTGCGAGTGTTGTCTCACAAAACAAACAGGATTCAGGCCAAAGTGGTGTGCAGTACCGCGTTTGGCCTGAGGTGGGGGGGGCGCCAGAGCCGAGCGGAGTCGATCGTAGCCGTTCGGAAATACCAAGTTCCTTAGCCTTTCCGAGGTTTGCCGAGCTGTCCTCGGGCCTTTCCGGCTGTTTCTGGGGCTCCCCCTGCCTCTGGCCGCATGCGGTATTGCAGGCCATTGAGGTCAATGCGGAACAAATTATTTTCGTTTTCATTGACTTCAATGGGGAAACTTGCTTTGATATGCGAGCATTCTCCTGGAACAGATTATGCTCGTAATCCGAGGTTCCACTGTATAGTGCCCAGCAAGCTGCATACTTAGGTGAACAATGCTGTTTATTCACAGCCCCTTTGGATCCAAACAGCTGCGAATACAAGCACTCTTTACAACAGCAGCGTACAAAATCTCTGACTACTAACAGAATACTTAAAATGCACTTTCCTGAACCCTGAAATGGATTGGCTACAGCAAAAATAAAAAACAACACCAGGTTCCACTAAGCTATTAACGGGAAAATAGCTCTACAGAGGACACTGGATCACCAAAGTCCATACACCTGGCTCCTGAAAGCCTCTGCAGATTATGCATACCCCAGGATGCCTAAAATTGGTAGCAATCTAGTATGCATATTGATCTAGAGCAGGGATATGCAATTAGCGGACCTCCAGCTGTTTCAAAACTACAAGTCCCATCATGCCTTTGCCTCTGGATGTCATGCATGCTGTCAGAGTCTTGCTATGCCTCATGGGAATTGTAGTTCTGCAACAGCTGGAGGTCTGCTAATTGCATACCCCTGATCTAGAGATTGCAAGGTCATATTCCAGTTCCTTCCGTTTACCAAACTTTTTCATCAGCCACTATAGCCACCCACCACATACTGAACATTTGCAAGGCTGAAGCCAGGCCAGAACACGAAAATGGCAGCTCTTGTCTGGTTGGTTTTGTTTTTTGTTTTTTTTTTGGAATCACAAGAAAAACAGTAATTGGAAACACAAATTTAGAGGATAGAGGCAATACATTTGAGATTGCTCTGAACATTTTGGGGGATTGGAAGTATACTATTGTCATTCTTAGGCCTCGCACACACGATCAGTCCATCCGATGAGAACGGTCCGAAGGACCTTTCTCATCGGTTAACCGATGAAGCTGACTGATGGTCTGATGTGCCTACACACCATAGGTTAAATAACCGATCGTGTCAGAACGCGGTGATGTAAAACACAACAACGTGCTGAAAAAAATGAAGTTCAATGCTTCCAAGCATGCGTCGACTTGATTCTGAGCATGCACGGGTTTTTAACCGATGCTTTTGCATACTAACGATCGGTTTTGACCTATCGGTTAGGCGTCCATCGGTTCAATTTTAAAGCAAGTTCCTATTTTTTTGACCGAAGGATAACTAACCGATAGGGCCCACACACGATCGGTTTGGACCGATGAAAGCGGTCCATCAGACCATTCTCATCGGATGGACTGATCGTGTGTACGTGGCCTTATACAACTAAAATCAACACAGTTAATTCTATATAGATTAATTTAGGGGCGCAAGACTCTGTTTGCCCATATGAACAAACACACCTTAATTTACAACTTTTCAATCCTTATAGCATATTTATGTTGTCAATTTGTTTTTAAACATCACAATTTTGAAGCAAGCCTATGCTGTCAACCCAACTCAAATTGCAAAATATTCATAAAATGTTTCTGTCATTGTGTTTTCAAATGTACCTAATTTCACTGTCATCAATTTCAACTAATAAAAGAATAAGTGTTGCAAGCTCAATATACCTCTTGCCTAAAGTAAGCAAAATCTATGATTTCACCATTAACAATTTAGAAATAAATTTTCAGGAACAAAATGAACATGTAATATAAAATTGTTTTCAAATACAATGCAGGAAAGATTTTCATTAAAAGCAAAATGTTTTTATTCACTTATTGCTAAATGAAATAGTGTTGCTTAAGGCAGAAAGAAGAAGAAAAAAAAATCTAATCACACAGCACAGCGCAGACATGACGGCAACGATTTTTGAACTAAAAATCAGATGATCGCCACTGACAAGTTTAGATTTTGATTAATGAAGATTGGGCATCTTAATTTATTACCTCATAGTTCTAATGTCCCAGCCTCGGATGGCGGTGTCATTGGCGGTGGCCACCTGGGTACAATTGTGATGAGGGCTCCATCGCCCAGAGGTAAACTTCAGCTGCCCTTTGCCTTCTAGTGTGGCAGAATTTGAGAGCTGTCCATAGAGAAAAGAAAGACAAAAATAAAGATATTGAACTGTAAGATTAAATGAGTGAATGGCAGCCCCAGAGATACATATGATGAGACAAAATACTATAAATATAAGTTTAAAGGGAAATTATAGTTCGTTTTCCAGTACATGAACGTAATATAAGTAAACAAAATAAATAATTATATATATATATATATATATATATATATATATTATACACACACACACACACACACACACACACACACACAATATCTCACAAAAGTGAGTACACCCCTCACATTTTTGTAAATATTTTATTACATCTTTTCATGTGACAAGAAGAAATTACACTTTTTTACAGTGTAAAGTAGTGAGTGTACAGCTTGTATAACAGTGCAAATTTTCTGTACCCTCAACTTCTTGGGTCGACCATGGCGGGGCCTGTTCTGAGTGGAACCTGTCTTGTTAAACCGATATATGGTCGCTATATGGTCTTGGCCACCATGTTGCAGCTCAGTTTCAGGGTCTTGGCAATCTTATAGACTAGGCCAAAAAAATGGCTAATTGGGCCCAATTTGGTGGAGGGGTACTCACTTTTGTTGCCAGCAGTATAGACATTAATAGCTGTGTGTTACTTTTTTGAGGGGACAGCAAATTTACATTGTTATACTGTACATCTATGAAATAGATAATTTGTTTCACTCCTCTGTCAGAAATCTTGCGAGGAGCACCTGGTCATGGCCGTTTTATGATGAAATTATGTTCTTTCCACTTCCCGATTATGGCCCCAACAGTGCTCACCGGAAAATTCTGAAGTTTTGAAAGCCCTTTGTAACTATAGCCATCAGTATGTTTTGCAACAATAAGGTTGTGAAGGTCTTAAGAGAGCTCTTTGCTTTTACCCATCATGAGATGTTTCTTGTGTAACACCTTGGTAATGAGACGCCTTTTTATACGCCATCAGTTGAGACTGAACCAGCTGATATTAATTTTCACTGACAAGGTTTAGGATTGCTTTCTAATTACTGATGGGTTTCAGCTGGTATCTTGGCTTTCTATGCCTTTTGATACCTACTTTTCTTCATGTGTTCAATACTTTGTCCCTGTATCATTCTATTTTATTACGCATAACCTAATTTCTGAACTTATTTGTTTTGGTTTCTTTGTATGTATGGATTGCGTGGGTTGTTACCGACATGCGGTGAAAATTTCATGTCAATAGCACCTTTAGAAATACTGTATATTTACCTAAAAAAATGGTGACACGTTAAATACTTATTTTACCCACTGTGTGTGTGTGTGAGATATATATATATATATATATATATATATATATATATATATATATATATTACACACACACACACACACATACGCACAGTATCTCACAAAAGTGAGTACACCCCTCACATTTTCGTAAATATATTATATCTTTTCATGTGACAACACTGAAGAAATTACACTTTGGGGGTTATTTACGAAAGGCAAATTCACTTTGCACTACAAGCGCAAAGTGCACTTAAAATTGCACTGAAAGTGTACTTGGAAATGCAGTCGCTGAAAATCTGAGGGGTAGTTCTGAAATGAGGGGAAGATCTGCTGATTTTATTATCCAATCATGTGCAAGCTAAAATGCTGTTTTTTTTTATTTTCCTTGCATGTCCCCCTCGCATCTACAACAACTGCACTTCCAAGTGCACTTTCAGTGCAATTTCAAGTGCTCTTTGCACTTGTAGTTTGCACTTGAAGCGCAAAGTGGATTTGACTTTAGTAAATAACCCCCTTTGCTACAATGTAAAGTAGTGAGTGTACAGCTTGTATAACAGTGTAAATTTGCTGCCCCCCTCAAAATAATTCAACACAGCCATTAATGTCTAAACCGCTGGCAGCAAAAGTGAGTACATCCCCAAGTGAAAATGTCCAAACTGGGCCTAAAGTGTCAATATTTTGTTTGGCCACCACTATTTTGAGAGATACTGTATATTTCAACTGCACCACCACTAGTGTAAGATAATGGGGCATGCAAAATATATTAATATTCACTAGTGAAAGGTATGATATACTTAGTGCGCAATTCCTGCACATCCTGGTGTACTATATTTTAACAGGAACATTTTTTTTATTGTCCTGAAGGATGTGTGCACCATGTTTAATTACACTACTTACAAAAAAAAAAGTTATAAAAAATCATACAGTGTTCCCAAATAAATATAAATTAAATTTATACATCTAAATACACAGATGTGCCAAAATTACATCCTGTCAAATATATGTATATTATTCAGTGCAAATAGGTCCCAAAAATCCCATTAGTCATGGAGTTTTTTAGTTTTTATATCAAGCAGTGTTCTTTAAAGCGGGAGTTCACCCGAAAAAAAATTTTTAACATTAGATTGGGCCTAATTACGGGAAGCAGAATCGGGTGTTTTGTTTAAAATCAATTTAGTACTTACCGTTTTAGAGATCGATGTTCTCTGCCGCTTCCGGGTATGGTCTTTGGGACTGGGCGTTCCTATTTGATTGACAGCCTTCCGACGGTCGCATACAGCGTATCACGAGTTGCCGAACATCGGTGCGGCTCTATACGGCGCCTGTGCACCGACGTTCGGCTACTTTCGGAAACTGGTGACGCGCTGTATGCGACGGTCGGAAGGCTGTCAATCAAATAGGAACGCCCAGTCCCGCAGCCCATACCCGGAAGCCACGGAGAACATCAATCTCTAAAACGGTAAGTACTGCATTGATTTTAAACAAAACACCCGATTCTGCGTCCCGTAATTAGGCCCAATCTAATGTTAAAATTTGATTTTTTGGGTGAACCTCCACTTTAAAGTACTCAGCAAATCAACAAGTACTCCCACTACTTCTTCCACCTCTAATCTCATGAGAACTACATTTCTGATCCTTCTGTACAAAACAGGTCAACCTGTGCTCATTACTTGTGAATTCCCAGGGGAAGTATCAATCCAAGGAACCAAACATAATGTAAAATCATTTGTTTTATAGTTTAGGAAGATTAAACTGGTTGTAAACCCTTCCATATACCCAGAGAGGTGGCTGGCATTTGGTGATACACAGAAATGAAAAAATCATCCTACATAGGTTGTACCTGTTTATCTGAGGTTTTCTCTTCTCTACATCCTACATTCTCTAGTCCATAATCTATAAAGCTGTCAGAAAAAAGGGGGCGGAAAGCTGAAGTCACACTATGAACAGCTGAGTGAGGAGAGCTCCGACAGCTGGTTGGAAGGGAGGGACACACCCCCTTCACACAGCACACAGGAGGCGGTCAATCAGCTGTAGGTTCTTCTCCTGACGCCTTTTTTCTCTTGGTGTCAGAAAAAACTTGTCATAAGTGACTCATGCTGATAGCAGAGGAATGAAGCAGCAGACAGAAATGACACTTAGAGACCTTAATTGAGACAAGTACACACTAGAATGATATGCTTTGTTCATATATCATGTCTGAGGTTTACAACCACTTTAAAAACACAAAATGCAATGTTAAAATATAGCATTTATTTTTACCATGCTAAATAATTAATGTTAATCCAAAACTGTTCTGTCTATAAAGAATAACAAACTCTGAAAATTGACCATGTAACAGCACATAGGGAAATTTACACTCTAAACAAGTACATAAATCAAATAATCAAGTTTCAGCTCAATAATATACCTATGAATGAAAAAAAAACCCACTAGTTGATCGTATACTTTGTGCCCAATTTAGCGTGGAAAAATAAAATGCAATCAATTCAAAATATTTGAGATGAATTATCTAACAACGTAAGGCACATTAATATTAATCAAAGAGAAGAGTTTGCATTATTTGAAGGAAATGATGTGTTTGATCATGTTACATTTAATAGACACAGTCAGTCTCTAGTGTAAGAATCTCAGAATTCATAGGGCAAGTTGTAAGCAATCTTGCCTACAATCCTTTCAAATGTATCATCTGTTCTCTATCAGCAAGGATGGCAAAAAAGCAAATCATGCTGTGTATTTCAAATCGATTGACTTGTGCCATATGACGGAGTGGTAGGGGGCAATAGCCTGGACGGCATACAAGCCTGCCATGTGAAGGCAGCACAGCAGGTAGTTGGATGTTGCTATGGGGACACTTAATGGTGGACTGCATAATGCTAGCTGGGTGAACTATACTTATTCCCTCTACAGAGCAGGCATGAACCACCATAGTCAATTTACAGTATTCTCTATGTCACAGCAATCCCTGGTATCCTTGCATGCAAGAAGCTGCGGTTCTTCAGCCACCAGGTCAGTTGTCTAAGATGGCCACGGATGGCCAACCAGATATTTCAGTTCTGCATTGTTGACCTTAAAGCAGATGTCCGCTAAAAAAAAAAAATATTAAAAGTCAGCAGCTACAAATACTGCAGCTGCTGACTTTTAATATCGGCACACTTACCTGTCCTGGAGTCCAGCGCCGTCCGCAGCAGAGGACGAGCGATCGCTCGTCACTCTGCTGCCCCCCCCCCCGCCATCCTCGGTGAGGAAACCAGGAAGTGAAGCGCTCCGGCTTCACTGCCCGGTTCCCTATGGCACATGCGCCTGCTGACTGGCTCCCGCTGTGCTCTGGGAGCCGAGTGTTTCCAGAACACAACGGGGGGGGGGGGGGGGCGGTGACGTCCTGCCCGCAGACTGTGTGGCTGGAAGTAGGTGCAAATACCTGTCTTTAGACAGGTATCTGCACCCCCCTCCCCCTGAAAGGTGTCAAATGTGACACCGGAGGGGGGGAGGGTTCCGATCAGCGGGGGTTCCACTTTAGGGTGGAGCTCCACTTTAACCAGTTCCCGACCCCCGCATGTACATATACGTCCACAATATGGCACGTACAGGCACATGGGCGTACATGTACGTCCTTGCCTATTAGCGGGTGGGGGGTCCGATCGGGACCCCCCCCCCGCTACATGCGGAGGTCGGGTCCGCTCGGGGAGCGATCCGGGACCACGGCGCGGCTATTTGTTTATAGCCGCTCCGTCGCGATCGCTCCCCGGAGCTGAAGAACGGGGAGAGCCGTGTGTAAACACGGCTTCCCCGTGCTTCACTGTGTCGGCGCATCGATCGCGTCATTCCCTTTATAGGGAAGACACGATCGATGACGTCATTCCTACAGCCACACCCCCCTACAGTTGTAAACACATACTAGGTGCACCCTAACTCCTACAGCGCCACCTGTGGTTAACTCCCAAACTGCAACTGTCATTTTCACAATAAAGAATGCAATTTAAATGCATTTTTTGCTGTGAAAATGACAATGGTCCCAAAAATGTGTCAAAATTGTCCGAAGTGTCCGCCATAATGTCGCAGTCACGAAAAAAATTGCTGATCGCCGCCATTAGTAGTAAAAAAAAATGCAATAAAACTATCCCCTATTTTGTAAACGCTATAAATTTTGCGCAAACCAATCGATAAACGCTTATTGCGATTTTTTTTACTAAAAATAGGTAGAAGAATACGTATCGGCCTAAACTGAGGAAAAAAAATGTTTTTATATATGTTTTTGGGGGATATTTATTACAGCAAAAAGTAAAAAATATTGCATTTTTTTCAAAATTGTCGCTCTATTTTTGTTTATAGCGCAACAAATAAAAACCGCAGAGGTGATCAAATACCACCAAAAGAAAGCTCTATTTGTGGGGGGAAAAAGGACGCCAATTTTGTTTGGGAGCCACGTCGCACGACCGCGCAATTGTCTGTTAAAGCGACGCAGTCCCGAACTGTAAAAACACCTTGGGTCTTTAGGCTGCATATTGGTCCGGGGCTTAACTGGTTAAGCTACAATATCATGTGCTGATATCATATTTATCTGTGTTTTTAGTGGTTCAGTAAGTCGATCAGAATTTATAGTTCTGTCCAGCGGCCCTGGTAATTACAAAACCAAATGATGGTGCAACGGTCAGGGGTTAACCCCGTTTACGATATTCCATTCCACCAACCCACGACAGCTTATCCGACAATCCAACAATCCAGCAGACACGATCCATTGGACTTCCCCCAGAAACGAGACACACACAGCTCTGTCTTTGGTTCCAAAACAAATGACACTTTAATGGTAAACTCTCAGGTTTTTATACAGTTAGAAGCCAAATATGGACAATGACTCAACTCCACCCATAACATGACACAATGGGTGCTAAATACACATTCCGTTAGATAATGACATTCAGATGAGCTAATTACTGATCATTACCCAGACGTTCTGACTCTGCGATAAGTTATTCTCACCTGCTACATAAAACACATTCCTTTAGTAAACATAATTGACATGCTAATCCACTACACCTGAAAGGTCAGACATCTGACCTTTCAGACTGCCAACACATATCTATCATCAATAGAACTTTCACACAATACAGGGTTAGTTAGCATAGCACCATGAAATATCTTAGGAGCCAGGCTTAATTAACACAATAGACAATAGAATGCAATCACAGCTTTTATCACTACAGCCAGGTAGCTGGATGTGATTACCATCAATTAACATCTTAACAGTAGCAGACTTAATTAGCACCTCAACAGTCTATGTTCCACATTGAAGGAATATTGTCCTATTGACCTGTTGGGGTCAGAATAAACCACTTGTAATATTTCAAGATATCCTGCAATACATGAACTATCATTACTGTCCCTATCTCATGTAATCCGAGATATTTCTCAGCCATCCTATGCCCCTATTGGACACAGGATAACCCTAGACCCAAGAGTCATTGGTGAAGCTGGCACAGGAGTACCCCGCATCCTTCAAAAGTCTCTAGGTATCACAGGCCATTCCGTTACAGATGGTATCATGGTTACTCTGTGGATTCTCCATAACGTAGGATCCGCAAATAATCGGGGAGTCCAGCTGCAAGTTAGGTGCACTTTCATTATGTATTTATGAGAAGGGCTGGAGTTTCTTACTAGTTGGTAAAGACAGCTCAACAATACCACTCATATTTAGGCCAATAAGAAAATACTCTGCTGAAAAGCCAAATATTTCAGCCCCAGCAAAGCATCATTCTTCACAAAAAAAATGATTTAATTTCAAGGTAGATGTTGAATGGTAATCTGGCTTCTTATATCTCTTGAGGAAACCAGAAGACAATTTTCTGCATCTGAGCTCCCAGGTCTGCAGACCCCTTAGAGCCATTCCAAGAGGGTACTTGTTCCCTGTTGCTGTTGTTTTATACTGCGCAGCATAAAGCCCCTTTCACACAAGTGGTCTGATCAGGTCCATCTGTCAATTTTTTAGGTGAACCAGATTGAACCCTCCATTCTCCCTCTATAGAGTGGCAGATGTAAATAGACTTGTGTCCGTTTACACCAGCCTACCACCAATCAATTCTGATCCAGCAAAAACCAAATGGAAGAGGATCTGTTCCCTTCTGTCTGGCCAGATCGGATCAGAGGGCAGTTGATTGTAATCCGACAATCTGTAATCTGAGTCTGCTCTGCATAAGTGGAGCGGACCTGGACCTGTCATCCGCCAGCTATGCTCAGCTCAGCAGACAGATCCCCTGCTAAGAAAAACGGATCTGGCCTGTGTGAAAGGGACCTTACAGAAGCAATGGGAACACCCTCTACAACCCCCTGGATTATCTGCATGCATTGCAGCTTCTCCTCTGCTGTTTACTTTCCATTCCTAAGGACTATATATCCCATGGTACTTTACTGCCTGCAAGTAGTGATTCCTGTACTGACTACTCTTCCTAATACTCCTTCTCTTAGTACCTCTGTATTTTAGAAGGCAGGCTCAGTGGAAGGAGGGGGGGGGCAAAAAAGACAGGATCAAACAGCCTTTTTACACAATGTGGAGGATTAACTATCGTGGGTTTAGTAACATTTTAAGTTCTGGGGTCAACACTTTTCTCTGAAGATGGTGAACCCATGTCCCTTGTGAATATGCGTAAAAAAACATTCCCTAGTGACTTAAAAGAGTGCTTTCACGTTAAAGGGGTTGTACAGTCAGAATTTTTTTTATCTTAATACATTAAGATAAAAAGCCTTCTGTGTGCAGCGGCCCCCTCTCAGCCCCCTAAAACTACCCCCGAGACCCATCCCTGTCCAGCGATGTCCATGAGTCCACTCCTCATCCTTCACGCAAATCGGAAATCAAATTCTAGGAACACTTGGACACCACCCACCATCCTCGGACAAACCATCGCGCCAAGCAACAAAGTCAAAAGTCTCAGAGTCATCTTTGACTCAGACATGACTATGAATGCACAAATAGGGCCAGTAGTCAGCGGATCTCATCATCTTCTCCGCATGCTACGTAGACTCATCCCCTTCATCCCGGAAGAGGACACAGCAGTAGTGGTTGGAACAATCATCAACTCACGCCTCGACTAGCGAAATACCAGATTTCACGTCTACAAGTCGTCCAGAACACGGCAGCCAGACTGGTAACAGGTAAAAAAACGTGGAAACCAATCTCTCCGGTGTTGAGGTTCCTCCACTGGCTGCCCATACAGGACCGGTTGACTTTCAAGACGCTCTGCCTCACCCACAAATGTACACAGGGTAACACTCCTCAATACTTAAGCGAGAAAATAAAACCCTACGTCACCAAGCGCGTGCTCCGGTCAACTAACCAAAACCTTCTCCAAATCCCTAAATCCCGCTACAAATCTAAGGGAGAACGTGTATTTGCAGTCCAAGGACCCCGGCTTTGGAATGCTCTACCCACGACCATCCGCTTGGAAGAAAACCATCGGGATTTTAGGAAAAAACTAAAGACCCACCTCTTTTGAAGGATAAGGACAACGCTGGATGCAAGCGCCTTGAGGCGATTAAGTTCGCATGTGTTGCGCTATACAAGTTACTCACTCACTCACACACTTTTGGCTGTCCGAGACTCTCCCTCCTGGTTGGCTGAGACACAGAAGCAGTGCCATTGGCTCCTGCTGCTGTAAATCAAAGTCAGCTAGCCAATCAGGAGTGAGTGTGTCGGAATGGACACAGGGATCTGTGACACAGCTTGGGTGCCCCCACAGCAAGTTGCTTGCTGTGGGGGCACTCAACAGGAGGGAGGGGCCAGGAGCACAGAAAAGGGACCCGAGAAGAGGAGGATCTGGGCTGCTTTGTTAGTTATTTTTATAGAAAAAAAACAAGATTTTGCAATCACTTTAATGAAAGGCAACAGTATGCACATTGTGGGGCCTTCTCCTACCTAGCACTTTCCACTTTAAACTGGTTCGCTTGGGTGGACAAAAGCGGTTTTAATAATCTGGCAGAAGCTTAAAAATCTAGAAGATTTTCTCAGATTTCCCTGCTGTTTCTTAACTTCCCCACACAATCTTCACCATCACAGCAAAGCTGAGCAAGTAGGTCATGTTCCTCATGAAGGATTCTCTAATTGTAAAATAAATGAAAAATCTAACAGCAAGAGCATGACACCCACATAATGGCCTTGGAGGATACAAGACCTATTGCGTGGAGAGCTCGCCATTGGCGTCTCAAAGAGGTGGAAGGGCTTAGTTACGCAACTGATTTTTAAAAACAAATATTAGTTTAACTTCTTGTTGACAAATATCTAAAGCACAATGAAATCAATGTATTACATAGGAGACATTTGTCAGCAGGGGGTTAATTTGAGGCAACCAGAAAAACTCTTTTGCAACAAGTCCTTAACAAGTGACAATATGCAGTCCATAATTAGCTCAATGCTCTGCATTATTATACTGAGCTGCTTCACCCTAATGTGGCAGAGTATTTTAACTGCCACAAAAATCTGAATGTGTGTGAACTCTGAGTGTCATCTAAACACCTCTCCACCCACTATCTATATGTGTGCCTTGATCAGCCATTGTCACAACTTATACAGTCTGTTTGATGTAATAGAAAATTCCACTTTTTGCTAAAAATATATATAAACGCACCCCACGTTGCAAAAAGAAAACTTGCAATGATTATTTTCTGTATTTCAGCCTGAAAAGCATTGCAACTGTGATCAGTTGACCATGGGCACAATGCTCTAGCTCCCGCAGACTACTCCAGCCCCAGGTCTGAAATAGGATCAAAGAACGGAGGAAGCGAACTTCAATCTTCTGCGCATCTTCTATTCAAAGAAGCTGTAGCACAACTTTTATGAATGGCAGAGCTGGGCGGAATGGGTTTGCATAGTCAGGTATTGTTGATGAGAGCCTGAGATAGCCCCTGAACTCTAGTTACCCCTGCTGCATCAGAAAATTAAGGTGATGGGGAGGCATGGACAGAGGAAGGTTTCGGCTAATAGAACAGGCATCAACAAAAGGGACACAACCTACTGACTAAGTTATGTCCTTTGTGCTGATCTTTTTGTTTTTTTCTATTTTGGCTGCACTTTGGATTTTAACTCATTGGAAACTGAGATAGATAGATAGATAGATAGATAGATAGATAGATAGATAGATAGATAGATAGATAGATAGATAAAGGATTTACATTTGTTTGGAGTCCTGCCCACATTATGACATGTGATATATAGCAGAATATTGCAAGACCATGCTTGCTTTCTCTCTGCAGGCTGCCACTTGTTTGTATTCTGCAGTAGAGGTTTCCCTTTTCTGCAGTTCTGTCTTGTGGGTGGCTCTGCAGCTTTGTGGGTACTTGTGCAGTCACCCTTACATGCGTACTCCAGCCTGTGACAGGAGCAATGTGATGCATTTGGGTGAGCAAGCTTCAATCTGGGACAAGGTGCGCATACACAGTTGAATCAGACACAAAAGACAATGTGAAGTTTACATTGGCAGTCCTGGGACAAGGGACACACATATACTCAGTGAGCCAAAGTACCAAATACAATGATACATGATACATTTGATCAATTTAGTAGTAGCAGCATTTATGAATACAGAGCATAGGACAGCAAAAGAGAAAAGGGATATCTTCTCTATAAATAATTAATTAGTTAATGCTGTAGGTTGCCTTTGTGTAAGCAAACACTTTATAAACTTGGAGTTTGCAAGAAAGCTTTTGCAACTCCAAGTGGGGGTTTTGATGAGGAGATTCTTTCGTCTAGCCACTCTGCCATAAAGCCCAGATCGATGGGGGGCTTCAGTGATGATTGTCCTTCTGGAACTTTGTCCTACCTCCATACAGGATCTCTGGAGCTCAGTCAAGAGTGACCATTGGGTTCTTGGTCACCTCTCCTACTAAGGCACTTCTCCTGGGCGACCAGCTCTTGGAAGAGTTCTGGTTGTGCCAAACTTCTTCCATTTGAGAATTATGGAGGCCACTCTGCTCTTGGGAGCCTTCAATGCAGCAGATTTTTTTTCTGTAGCCTTCCCCAGATCTGTGCCTTGGAGTAATCCTGTCTGAGCTCTGCAGGCAGCTCCTTTAATTTCATGGTTTTCGCATTGTCAGTTATTAGGTCTTTTATAGAGAGGTGTGTGCCTTTCCATATCATGTCCAATTAATTTAATTCCCCACAGGTGGACCCCAAACAAGGTGTAGAAACATCTCAGCAATGACCAAGAGAACCAGAAGGCATCTGAGCTAAAATTTAAAGTCTGAATAATTTGTCCAATGTAATATTTCATTTATTTTTTATAAAATTGGTTTTCACGTTTTCTTAATGGTGTACTAAGTTTTTTTTTTTTTTTAAAACAACTGTAGTATCAGGCTGTAACATAACATTAAAAAAGTGAAGGGGGCCTGAATACTTTCTGAATAAACAGTATAATGTATATACCATAGTTTGTAGATGCTATAACTTTCACGCAAACCAATAAATATACACTTAGAGCCGATTCACACTAGGGCGGCACGACTTCAAGTGCGACTTGGCCAGGCGACCTGAAGACGACTTCTAAGGCGATTTGCAAAATTACTTCTATATAGAAGTCAATGCAAATCGCCCCGAGTCGCCCCCGAAGTCGTACAGGAACCTTTTTCTAAGTCGGAGCGAGTTGCGTCGCTCCTATTAGAACGGTTCCATTGACTACAATGGGACGCGACTTGTCAGGCGGCTGTGTCGCCTGATGAGTCGCCCCAGTGTGAACCGGCTCTTATTGTGATTTTTTTTTTTACCAAAGACATGTAGCAGAATACATTTTGGCAAAATCTGTGAAGAAATATATATTTTTTATTGGATATGTTTTATAGCAGACAGTAAAAAAACATTTTTTTTTCAAAATATTTTGTATTTATATATTAAAAAATAAGAAAATCAGTGGTAATCAAATATCACCAAAAGAAAACACTTTGTGTGAAAACAATTCTATACATTTTGTTTGGGTACATTGCAATTACTAGTTAAAATACAGCATTGCTAGATAGGAAAAAGTAGGGTAAAACCTTCCGGAGCTAAAGTGGTTAGCAACTATAAAAGCTATAAAGCCAATCTCCTTGTTTCCTGTCACTTTAAATAGTTAGTTTGGACCAAGTTGGTGCTGCACTGGCTCTAAGCACTGTATAACACAAAATACGAGTAGATCTGAGTAGAGATCAGCCATTCACAGGCAGCTTTGTATTCTGTAAATTAATTGAAAGCTTCCTCTGAGTCGGAGAGGCAGGCTGATGATGCCACAACCTCTGAATCAGCCAGAGGAAGCTTTGTATTCATTCACAGAATACAAAGCTGCCTTTGAATGGCTGAGCGCCACTCAGACAGACTCTTTTTTGCTCCAGATGCAAGACAGAAAGTCTCTGTCTCATAGTTGGAACCCAGCACTGCATACTGTATGTAGCTAAAGCTACATACACGTCATACAGGGCTTAAAGTCAGTGCAGCTTTTAGTAAAGGAAATAGTTCATTTGGACCAGCTTGGTCTAAACAAGCTATTTAAAGTGACAGGAAACATGGATATCAGCTTTAATATAATCCCTCAATGATTTCTATGGTTGCAAGTGCTATGTGGCTATTCATCCTCAAAGATCACACTGAAGTTTATTCTCTCAAAAGCCCAGCTATCTCTGTGCCCCTCTCCAATAGTTCCTACTCTGTGTTTAGGGAAATTCTCTCCTCTAAAGCCCTGTACACACAATCAGTCCATCCGATAAGAACGATCCGATGAAGCTGACTGATGGTCTGATGTGCCTACACACCATCAGTTAAAAAAACCTTCAAGTCCAACGCGGTGACGTAAAACACAACAACGTGCAGAGAAAAATGAAGTTCAATGCTTCCAAGCATGCGTCGACTTGATTCTGAGCATGCGCGGGTTTTTAACCGATGCTTTTGCGTACTAACCATCAGTTTTGACCTATCAGTTAGACGTCCATTGGTTGAATTTTAAAGCAAGTTCAACATTTTTGGACCGAAGGATAACGGACCAATGGGGCCCACACACAGTCGGTTTGGACCGATGAAACAGACCTTCAGTCCATTTCCATCGGTTTTGACCGACCGTGTGTACGCGGCCTAAGAGTTAATATGGAAAATAGGTGTCTCCTCTCCACTGATGCTTTATTACCAATCCTTGTTTCCACAACAACCCAACATTTTAAAAATCCAATTGTCATTTGGACAGAAAGTGAGGTGAAATCTTCTGAACAGGGGCACAGACAGCAAAACAAATGTTACAGGGGTGATAACCCTTCTCTATGCTAACCAAAAAGCTTAAAAATAGTTTTTTTTGGCTGGAGCTACACTTAATAAATGTACCTGTTCTGACTTACAAACAGATTCAACTTGAGAAAAAGCCTACAGACCCAGTCTTGTTTGTAACCCGGGGACCGTCTGTATTATGTACCTTTCTTTTTGACTCTCTGGGGCAGATCCACAAAAGAATTACGCCGGCGTATCTATTGATACGCCGCGTAATTTTAAAGTTCCCGCGTCGTATCTTTGTTTTGTATCTACAAAACAAGATACGACTGCATCTGGGATCGATCCGACAGGCGTACGTCTTAGTACGCCTTCGGATGTTAGGTGCATTTTTTCGCCGGCTGCTAGGTGGCGTTTCCATCGAATTCTGCGTTGAGAATGCAAATTAGCTAGTTACGACGATCCACAAACGTACGTCCGGCGCATTTTTTTACGTTGTTTGCATTTGGCTTTTTCTGGCGTATAGTTAAAGCTGCTATATGGTGGCGTACTCAATGTTAAGTATTGCCGTCATTCCCGCGTCAAAATTTGAATTTTTTACGTTGTTTGCGTAAGTCGTTCGCGAATAGGGATTTGCATAGAATGACGTCACCGTCGTAAGCATTGGCTTGTTCCGGTTTAATTTCGAGCACGCGCACTGGGATACCCCCACGGACGGCGCATGCGCCGTTAAAAAAAACGTTGTTTACGTTGGTTCACAACGTATTTACATAAAACATGCCCCCATCACATCGTTTTGAATTGCGCTCCCTTACGCCGCCAAAGATACACTACGCATACAATCCACATTCTTTGAGGATTTGAAAGAAAATATATAAGTTACGGCGGCGTAGTGTATCTTAGATACGCTACGCCCGGCGGGAATATGCACCGCGCTACGTGGATCTGCCCCTCTGATTTTTGTAATCTCGTTAAAGTTCAATTTATACAAAGAAATAGGAAAAAAATGACAGCTAATTCAGGCAATGAAAATCTTTATAACATGTACTGATGTTTATAGTAAAGAGTAGTGTAAACCATGTAAAATGAAAATGGAGGATTAACACACACAGCTCTTACCATATTGTTAACCCTTAGCATTTCCTAGAAAACTAATTTTTACCTACAAAAATCTTTTAAACCAAACAACCCACTAGAATTGGACACGCTGGATAAAATGCAACCAAACCTTTTTTATATATTCAGGTACAATAGTTGCATGTTTGTATTCAGTTTTTCTAAAGGGGTCTCAGGATACCAAGAATTACCCAATAGCTTTGGCTTCTGGCTAGTTTGCCACAATACTCATATTAGAGGTGCAAATTTATAGTCATTTAAAAAACATAAAAGCTGCTACTGAAAAAAGAAAAAGACGATCCTCTGCAGAAAATGCAGCTCAGTCAGCAAATAAACAAGAACTGATAACCTTAGGAGGTTTCCAAGCCACAGGATGGGGGACACAGGTTTAAATGTCAGAAGAAGAGGGATGTCATCATTAGTGAACCTGACAACTCCAAGGTTTAGGTAACTCTACCACACGTGTCAAATGACCTGCTTTCTTAAGAACTTCAGATCAGTATCTCAGACCTGTTTTCAGAAACGTTAATACAATGGCACTGTTCCTGAGTGGCTTCAGTAATGAACCAAGTTCTTTTGATATCCTTGTATCATCCTCTGGAAAAAGGAGCTATCTGTAAAAATGTATGAATGATTCTAGTTCTGTTCCTCTTCAACACCTAGTCATTTGTTAGAATATCTCAAAGTGATACTAAAGTCTTGTTTTTTTTAGTTAAAAAAAACAAACGTTATACTTACCCGCCCTGTTCAGTGGTTTTACACAGAGCAGCTCAGATCTCCTCTTCTTGGGTCCCTCTTGTGTGCTCATGGCCCCTCCCTCTTGTTGAGTGCCCCCACAGCAAGCAGCTTGCTATGGGGGCACCCAAGCCGAGCCACAGCTCTGTGTATCCCTTAAGACACAGGGCCTTTTCTCTCCTCATTGGCTGACTGACTTTGATTGACAGCAGTGGGAGCCAATGGCACAGTGCTGCTGTCTCAGCCAATGAGGGGATTTCTAGGCAGCCGAGATACTCCTACAAAATCGCTGGATCTGGATGGACCTCAGATAAGTATTAGGGGGCTTAGGGGGGTGCTGCACACAGAAGGCTTTAAGATAAAAAATAAAAAAAATCTGTTATTAAACCTATGAACAAACATATATTACATTGCAGCTTACCATTTCTTAGATGTGATGGCTGTATTTGTTTTCTTTTTTTTTTAGGCTTTCTTCCATTTTCAACTGGTTATCCAGCCATTAGGTCTATTGTTTTTTAAAAGAACAAGCTGTCCAGCAAAATATATCAAATATATCAGAGATGAGGTAAACAATTTTACATTAGCAGGGGTGCTGACAATGATCAGCTTTTTTTTATGCAAAACCTTTACCTTTAAAACCTTTACCACACTGTGTAAATAGATGCAGACAGGGTGGCTCAGGAGAGAGCCCACATGAGTGCCCCCACAGAAAGCAGCTTTCTATGGGTGCACGTTGCGGGAGGAGCCAGGAGCAGTGGCTGGGGACACAAAAAGAGGAGGATCGAGGCTGCTCTGGGCACAACGATTGCACAGAGTAGGTAAGCATGACAGGTTTGTTGTAAAATGTGCATGCATTTTAAGATACAACCTATATATGTACCGTGGAATCTCGGATTGCGAGTAATGCGGTTAACAAGCGTTTCGCAATGCGAGCACTGTATTTTTAAAAATCCTAACTCGGTTTGTGAATGTTGTCTTGCAAAACTAGCAGGATTCAGGCCAAAGCGGTGTGCAGTACCGCGTTTGGTCCGAGGTGGGGGGGCACCGGAGCCAAGCGGAGCCGGACGGTGCCATTCGCAGCCGATCATTGCCATTCGGTAATGCTCGGAAAGACAGGAAAATACTCCATCCCTGAGCCTTTGCGAGGTTTGCCGAGGTGTCCTCGGGCCTTTCCAGCCGTTTCCGAGGCTCTCTGGGGCCCCCCACCTCTGGTCGCATGCGGAATTGCATGCCATTGAAGTCAATGTGGAAATAAAATATTTTCGTTTCCATCGACTTCAATGAGGAAACTCCCTTTTGATGTGATGTGAAGTACTTTGGATTACGAGCATTCTCCTGGAACTAATAATGATCGTAATCCCAGGTTCCACTGTATATTAAAGAGTATTGTCAAAACACAGAATCATGATATTCATTTTTTAATAATATAAAAATTATTTTTAGCCTAGTTCTATTATTTTTAATCTTGAAGTGTGCAAATTAAGTTTGTGAAGATCCCAGCACATTTACGTCCTTGACACATCATGCCCTGTGAGTAGGCTCTGCTGTGTCACACATTTCACAGAACCTGCCTTCTAAATAACAGTGCTGAGAGGAGGAGTTTCAAGAGGTGGAGTCAGTACAGGAATCACTGCTTGCAGGCAAGGTCCCATGGGATATGTAGTCCTTACAAATTGTAAGTAAACAGCAGAGGAGAAGCTGGAAAGCATGCAGGGAATCCAGGAAGTTGTGGAAAGAGATGGTCAGCAGACAGGCAGAACTCACAACATGAAAGGAGATTTTTCAAGTAAGTTTATATTGGATTGTCAAAAATAACTATTGTTTATATAGCTTTTACAATGCTGATGCCATAGAAAGAGAATGTATGCTCTAGCCATAGATCTCCTTTGAGTATCCCAATATATCTAAGTATAAAGTCACAAATTAAATTGTGGAAGAGGAATGGGTAACTGAATTATCTAAAATACAGACAAAAATGAAACAAGTCGTTCCTTCTGTGGACTCTCAGGGCACAAGGAACTGCAAAAGCAATTAACAAATGTAAGGGTGGTTCCAACATACAATATATGTAAAGGAACCAAAGTGAACCCAATGGGTGAACTGCTCACCTTACACTGTAGCTGAGTTACAAGCATTAATATATTTTCTTTAATTCTCTGCACAGCAGGATTTCGACTAGGAGAGGAAGGCCAGTAATTGAAGTTAAATAGGTCTCTATTTCTTTGTTCAGTGCAGTCAATCTAACACTGAAAACGGAGAGCACAGGGATGACCTCACCCACCCCTTTATTGTCTACTTATCAGGGGTGCATAATTGAAATTTGAAATATTTATATATCCTTAAAATTATATATATTATATATATATATATATATATATATATATATATATATATATATATATATATATTTATATACATACACACGAAAGGAAGGATGAGATATCCAGATAATGCAAACTCTTTTACTTAAAAAAAATTACATCCATCATATACAAAAAAAGGCACATTATGGATTTGAATTCTTGAAGAATTTGCATTATCAGACAATCATTGGTGGAAAATCAGGAGCCTACTGCTGATATTATATATATTTTCTTTTATTTGTTTCCAGGAAATCTTTAAAACAAGCCCTCACTGACCTCTGAAACTGAAGTTACTATGGAGCAAGCCATCTTCAATATTTACAAACCTTACCTTTCATTTCAGCAGCTCAGCTTGCCCTTTTTTTTAGTATTATTAGTGACATTGCAGTCTGCCAAGCTTCCATTCTCTAATGCAAACATGAAAGACAAACCAAACATCTTCTGACCCCCATCTCAACCATAACCCTGCAGTGGTAATATTCCAGTGCTGTGGGAGTAAGGATAATACGAGCCGCTGGTCTTGTCATAGGCACTCATCAAAACTGCTAACTAGGCCTACCCTTTTTCACCCCACCCCCATTCATTAAGCTGTACTAAAGCTTTGAGCAATGAAAAGTGCTCTACGAATGGAAGACGGATTGATGAATGACTGGTCCACCTTTTCCTATAGGTCTAATTCACATCTATGCATTTTTAGTGCTTTTTGCATTTTGCAGATTTGCATTACAGAATGTGTTTCATAGTAAACCATGTTAAATGGACTGTAGTGCAAATCTGCAAAATGCACTAAAAATGAATAGGTGTGAATCTGGCCTTAATCACAGAGTGCTTTTCATTGCTGGAAGCTATAGTACAGCTTCTATGAAGGAGAATTGTGCTGTGCAGTTAGTTTTGCACAGAGTGGCCCCAATCCTCCTGTTCTGGGGTCCCACGGCGGCTCTCGCGGCTCCTCCCCACAATAGATACACCCCCCCCCCCCCCCCGGGAAGCTCTCTCCAGAGGAAGTTACCTTGCGGGCGCGCTCCTGTGTCATACACTTGGCGTCCATAGCCACTGAGTGTATGACTCGGCCCACCCCAGCATCATTGGATTTGATTGACAGCAGCCAATGGTTGCACTGCTATAAATCTATCCAATGAATATCCGAGAAGACGTGGAGAGAGCAACGTGGGATCATGCCCACTTAAATTCGGGGCTCAGGTAAGAAAAACGGGGGGGGGGGGAGGGGGGCCAGACAATGCAAGGTGTTTTTTCACCTTATTGCATAGAATGCATTAAGGTGAAAAACTACAAAGGTTTGCAGCCCATTTAAACTACTGTCCAAGGTTTCTGATAAAAAAAACAAAAAAAAACAAACAAATAGGGTAAACTTATAAGTATACTTGAACATTATTGCAAGTGCTGCCATTCCCCATGCTACAGTTCCACTTAAGAATAACAAAGTGCCCCCTGCAAAAGAAGATCATAAATACTCCCCTTTCACATTCCTTCCATCGTGCCTTTATGTCCTGTAGTGCTGTTGAGGTTTGGAGGAAAAAAAACTGAAATCTGGCATTCTCAGAAGTGTCAATTTTTAAAGGTTCTCCGAGTGATGGTTTTCCATGATTACAGCATAGACTGGTATCATGGGCAGCAACAGAGGACAGTGGGCCAGATTCAGATAGGTCAGCGGATCTTTAGATCCACGTAACCTATCTGATTTACGTTACGCCGCCGCAAGTTTTTGAGGCAAGTGCTTTATTCAGAAAGCACTTGCCTCTAAAGTTGTGGCGGCGTATCGTAAATCCCCCGGCGGAATTCAAATTCCGCGGCTAGGGGGCGTGTAAAATTTAAATCAGGCGCGTCCCCGCGCCGAACAAACTGCGCATGCGCCGTCCGCTAAATTTCCCAGCGTGCATTGCTCTAAATGACGTCGCTAGGACGTCATTGGTTTCGACGTGAAAGTAAATTACGTCCATCCGTATTCACGAACGACTTACGCAAACGACGTAAAAAATTCAAAATTCGACCCGGGAACGACGGCCATACTTAACATAGGATACGCCGCATATAGCAGGGGTAACTATACGCCAGAAGTAGCCGAACGCAAACGACGTAAAAAAAATGCGCCGGGCGGTCGTTCGTTTCTGAATCGGCGTAACTCCTCATTTGCATATTCCTCGCGTATACAAACGGAAGCGCCACCTAGCGGCCAGCGTGAGATTGCAGCCTAAGATCCGACGGTGTAAGTCACTTACACCTGTCGGATCTTAGCGAGATCTATGCGGAACCCGGATTCTATGAATCAGGCGCATAGATCCGACCGAAGGAACTCAGAGATACGCCGTCATATCTCTATCTGAATCTGCCCCAGTATCTTCATTTGTAGGGAGTACTTTGTTCACACATTTATTTTCATGTCAGTTACTTTAAATTCAGTGAAGTCAATAATATACTGTATGTATTTCCAACTGTGTGTTTAGCGGTGTGCCTAGAATGCAGCTACAAATTTGCAGAAAAATAAATATTTTGAAGACAAATCTTATACGGCAGATAACCCATACATTTGCTGATCTAAACAGGGTTAGGCGGGTAATATTTTCACGAATTCAAACCATTCTCAAATGATCTACCAGGCACAAATAGGATTCCTATCAAAGCAGGCATTAGTATCGTCATGTTTAAACTCCTCTCCCTGAACATAGCGTTCCAGCCAGACTCCTGCCGCAACACCTATACGGTACACTGATGATTTGCAGCCTATCATTAATAATACAAAGCAGCATTGCAACCTGCCATTACGAAGAAGGATTGCCATGCCTCATCAAGTAAATTGACATAATGTGACATTAGTTTAAATGGATTTAGCTTCCAGTGCGTTCATTGTGCCTTAATTAAATGCAGCTTGCTCTGACACTGCCCACCCTCTTCATTACGAGACGTCTGCACTGAAAATATGTCCAGAAGGAGATGAGTTTGAGGCTGAGGATCTAACACATCAAGCAAAACATTAAAGAGACTGAACCAAGGGGCCGTCGTCTGCCTGTTCGTAATTTGTGTCAATTGTCCGACAGCTATTCTCCTGATCGCTTCCTTACAATCAGACTATGCATCTGGTTATTGCACAGTGAGGAGGAAATTGGAATTAATGTGGGCTTGGCACCTTGTCGCTGCCTATCATCACTAAGGAATAATAACGGCAATAATAGCACATATGCTAAACAAGCAGCTGACTTGCATATACTGTGAATTGTGTCAAGAGCTCCACTTCTTATACTGGGAGTTTGTTTTTCCTCAAGAAGCTCTAGAAAAAATAACCGTGTGCAAATGGAATTTTGCTGAAATACTTCCAGTACAAGTGTTAAATAAACACCAGGATCTAGAAGAACTAAGGGCCAGATTCACGTAGATGAGTGGTGGTGTAACGTATCGTAGATACGTTACCCCACCGCAAGTTTTCATCGCAAGTGCCTGATTCACAGAGCACTTGCGATGAAAACTACGCCGGCGGCCTCCGGCGCAAGGCGGGCCAATTCAAATGGGCGTGTGCCATTTAAATTAGGTGCGCTCCCGCGCCGGACCTACTGCGCATGCTCAGTTGCGCAATTCCCGTTGTGCTTTGCGCGCCGCGACGTCATTTTTTCGAACGCCGACGCGCGTAGCGTAATTCCGTATTCCCGGACGGCTTACGCAAACAACGTTATTTTTTAAATTTCGACGCGGGAACGACGGCCATACTTTATACAGCAATACGATTGCTGTGTAAAGTTAAGGCACCAAAAAAAACTACTAACTTTGCGACGGGAAATTAGACTAGCGGCGACGTAGCGAACGCGAAAAAACGCCGGGAATCACCGTAACTCCAAATTTTCATACCCGACGCTGGTTTACGACGCAAACTCCCCCCAGCGGCGGCCGCGGTATTGCATCTTAAGATCCAACAGTGTAAAACAATTACACCTGTCGGATCTTATGGCTATCTATGCGTAACTGATTCTATGAATCAGTCGCATAGATAGAACAACAGATACGACGGCGTATCAGGAGAAACGCCGTCGTATCTGCTCTGTGAATCTGGCCCTAATAGCTTAAGATACCTTGAACTTTACCCATAACAACTTGATAAAAAATAAGCTTACCTACATTCCACATTAATAATTATGCTACCAAAACATGTGCTGTAATGTGCCTCCAGCATTGCTCCCATTTCCTCTTGTTGGATCCCACCATTTTGCTGAAGCCCAGAGCCCCTGAACAGCAGTAAATCTTTAGTCTTCCGACAAATCTGTCTCTACAAATTTGGCACAGTGCCTAAAAATAGAGAGCAACTGAGCATGTGCAGAGCAGTGGGGTTGATTTACTAAAGACAAATAAATTGTGCACTCCGCAAGAGCGGTTGCTCCAGAGCTTAGAAAATGAGCAGAAGATCTTCCATCATCCAATCATTTGGAAGCAAAAATTCTGTTTTTATTTTCCTTGCATGTGATTGGGAATTCTTTGCAAAGTGAAGCTTTATCTCATTTAATAAACTCTGGAGCAACTGCATTTGCAGAGTGCCATTGCCTTTCGTAAATCAACCCCAGTGTATAACTGAATTTTAAAAAGATTTTTAAGAAGGTATAGGCAATTATCTTTAACCACTTGCTTACTGAGCACGTAAACCCCCTCCTGCCCAGACTCTTTGAATGACAATTGCGCGGTCATACAACACTGTACCCAAATGAAATGTATTTATAATTTATATCCCCACAAACAGAGATTTATTTTTGTGGTATTTGATCACCTCTGCGGTTTTAATTTTTTGTTAAAAAAAATTAAAAAGACTGAATAAAAAAAAAAATACAAAACCGTTGTATATTTTATGCTGATGAGGCTGCACTGATGAACACCGATAGGCTGCACTGATGGTCACTGTGGGCACTGGCAGGGGGCATTGGTGTGCACTAATGAGGCTGATGTGCCTCTTCCACTGTGGACCGATGTCCCCTATGCAGGAGCCAGTGATCGTTTTTTATTCTTCTCCTCACGCTATCAGCGTGAGGAGAAAAAAACCCCATTACCGAGCATTGTTTACATCACGTGATCAGCTTGGCCCGCGACAGCTGGTAATTGAGGCCGCGTCTTTGCGGCCTTGTAGGTCGCAAAGCCGCGGCCTCAATTAAGGGCGGGCGCGGGGTCACAATTTCTTGTCGCAATTGCGACCGGGCGTCTGGATTTTGTTGAGCACTGATATACAGTATGGATTCGCAATCCATAATTTTGTCCAACATCCCCCAAATCTGCTGAGTTCAATTTTCCAGGCCGATTACCATAGGCTCCCCAGAGATAAGTAAGAGCCCATAGTATTCAAGATTGCTCCTCCCCTGGCCTAAAAATGCTTATTCTGGGGCAGATTCACATAGAATCCGCGGCAGCGTAGTGTAAGCCATTTACACTACGCCGCCACAACTTACTGGAGCAAGTGCCGTATTCTCCAAGCACTTGCTCTGTAATTTGCGGCGGCGTAGTGTAAATGGCCCGGCGTATGGCCGCGTAATTCAAAGGGGGCGGCTTGTATTTAAATTAAGCGCGCCCCCGCTCCGATCGAACTGCGCATGCGCCGGCCGTAAAAATAGCCCAGTGCGCATGCTCCAGCTCACGACGGAAAACGTCAATGAAGATGACGTGAGCGTCATTGACGTAAAGTCCTATTCGCAAACGACTTAGTAAAACGACGTAAACAACGAAAAAAGACGACGCTGCCCCGACGCCATACTTAACATGGCATACGGCGGACTGACGTAAGGTTACCCCTCATATAGCAGGGGTAACCTTACGCTTACGGAAACAACGTAAACGACGACGAGGCGGCGCAAAATCGTTCGGGAATCGGCGTATCAGGCTCATTTGCATAGTCAAATGAGAAATCAAAGTAAACGCCACCTAGCGTCCAGCATAGAATTACATCTAAGATCCAACGGTGTAAGTGACTTACACCTGTCGGATCTACGCCGTATCTATAGGAATCAGACGCATAGATACCCGGGGCCAAAAACAGAGATACGACGGTGTATCTTGAGATACACCGTCGTATCTCTTTTGAGAATCTGGTCCTCGGAGTCCAAGTTCCCCAAAGCTGGATAAATTAACTCTCCATTAATAGGCACATATACCATTTTCGACCTTCTATTTGTCTAATATCTGATTGTATGCATGACTTATTATTTTCCCAACACAGCCAAAGTCAAAGTTTAATGTGAATGGCTAAAAGAAGCTGCTAGCTTTTAATATGAACCCAGGTTGTTAGTTTCTTGCTAGGCATACAAAGTGGAAGTTATCCAAATCTTTTTGGGAATTACTATTGGGGTGACTAGAAGCAACGAAATTACAAAACTGTTCAACAAATAAACCATATAAATAAAATCTTACTTTTCTTTCAGAATAAAAGCAACTGAGATGAATTCATTCCATGTGAATAAAATGCTAAAATTATGCATTTTGACCCATCAGGATGCTAATACCAATAATTCTATATTAACAAAAATGTAATAAACCTAAAACAGGTGCTGTAATGTAGCCTGCTACTCTTACCTACCTTCACCTCACTCCCACACTGCCCTGACCTGCTGTTGGAGGTCCCCAAACCCCTTTGCAGATACTGGTTTATAAAAAAAGCTTACCCCTCTGTCTCATACATGACATTAGCCACTGTAATGGGTTGCTCAGGCACAGTGTGCAAATTTATGGGAGGAAAAGGGGATTGTCCATGTTTACTTTATACAAGGAAAATCTGCATTTTTGTTAGGACTGTAGTAGGGAATCTGGGCATCAAGGAAGAAATGTAAAAGTAAGAAAGGCAGAAACCTTAGGATACCTGACCTCTATTTTAGTTTGACTACTTTAGTGCGACTTACAGAAGCCATTTAAAAAGAGAAGTTTGAAAATATATATATATTTCTTTAATCATACTTACCTAGTCATTTGGTAATTAAATGTTTTTTTCTTTAAAATTACCTTTCCTTGTCAATCTGCTATGCTGTAATTTTCTGTAAAATGCAATGCAGTATGGCAACCTGGAGGCGTTCTGTACACAGACACACTATACACTATTCATGTCCCCAATTCAGCTAGGGGAAACTCTGCACATGCTCAGTTTCAGTGAGTTTCTATGCTGAGCATTTCCTCCCAATCACATCTAAGCATCCCATGTGACTATAGAGTCACACATGTGGGTGTATACACAGTGGTAAATGACAGCCCACTCCTTCCCCCCTCCACTATGCTCACTAACAAGCTAAACACAATAACTTCATAGATTGATAGGGGCTTCACCTCCCTGTTATTTTAAGACACCAGCTGGAGGGTCATGACACTGGTAGAAATCCGCCCACACCATGTTATTGCCAAAAAATAATAAAGATTTGATTTCAAATATATATTTGTATGATGATTTAAAATCGTTTATTAATATTCATTATTTATTTTTACTCTGCATTCCAAGGGCTGTTTTTTTAATTTTGAACAAGTGACCAGCAGCAGAAGATTAGAAGCTCCGCCTGCTTATGTTCCCTGCAGACTGGCTGGGAGAGAGCTGGGTTATGTGACAGCTATATATCTATTAGGAAAAAGGTACTTGGGTGTTTTTTTTTTATTAAATAATTACAATGCCATCATCCACATACAGAAATAGGAGGGACAATGTAAATTAAAGTGTGTGTTTAGTATCACTATACGTAATGTTCAGTGCTGTAAAGAAACCAGTCACAGGATAAGGATATGATGAAAACACACCTAAGCAGAGGTTAGCTGCCATAAATACTATGTATCGGAACAATCAACCGACTTTTGCGGTATTTGTGGATGAGGCTCTTTATCTTCTCAGATGGTAAAGCTGCCCATTCCTCTTGCCAAAAAGCCTACAGTTCCTGTAAATTTTTGGGCTGTCTTGCATGAACTGCACGTGTGAGATCTCCCCAGAGTGGCTTAATGATATTGAGGTCAAGAGACTGAGATGGCTACTCCAGATCCTTAACTTTTTTCTGCTGTAGCCAATGACAGGTCGACTTGGCCTTGAGTTTTGGATCATTGTCATGTTGGAAAGTCCAAGTACGTCCCATGCGCAGCTTCCTGGCTGATGAATGCAAATGTTCCTCCGGTATTTTTTGATAACATACTGCATTCATCTTGCCATCAATTTTGACCAAATTTCCTGTGCCTTTGTAGCTCACACATCACCAAAACATCAGTGATCCACCTCCGTGTTTCACAGTAGGAATGGTGTACCTTTCATCATAGTCCTTGTTGACTCCTCACCAAATGTAATGTTTATGGTTGTGGCCAAAAAGCAAAATTTTGGTCTCATCACTCCAAATGACTTTGTGCCAGAAGGTTCGAGGCTTGTCTCTGTGCTGTTTGGCATATTGTAAGTGGGATACTTTGTGGCAGTTGCGTAGTAATGGCTTTCTTCAGGCAACTCAACCATGCAGCCCATCTTTCTTCAAGTATCTCCTTATTGTGCATCTTGAAACAGCCACACAACATGTTTTCAGACATTCCTGTATTTCACCCAAAGTTATTTGTGGGCTGAAACCTTAGTTGGTCTACCTGACCATGGCTTGGTTTCAACAGAACCCCTCCTTTTCCACTTATTAATTAGAGTTTGAACACTGCTGATTGGCATTCTTAATTCCTTGGGTATCTTTTTATATCCCTTACCTGTTTTATACCTCTTCCCGCAGATCATTGAAAAAATGTTTGGTTTTCCCATGACTCAGAATCCAGAAACGTCAGTGCAGCACTGGATGAAAGATGCAAAACTTTTGATCAGGGTCATTTGGGTAGTTTTTGTTGTTATTATGATTTAAAAAGAGTAAACACAGTTGATTGATAATACATGGTTTCAAACGCTTACCATGAGTGAAAGAAAAGTTTTTGTGGTATCATTCATATTCTCTGAAAAATGGCCAAGAAAGAATAAATTCGGCCAGGATATGTAAACTTATGGGCACAGCTGTAGCTGCCCGTATTTCTGAATTTACAAACTATGTAACCTGCTTTTCACTGTTGTCTTGTTATGCACTTTTCACTGCATATTTATCTGAAAGTGCCAAGAATTGTGAAATGTTTCTTTAAAGGAGTTGTAAAGGAATTTTTTTTTTTTGCTGAAATGACTGTTTACAGGGTATAGAGACATAATAGTTAACCGATTCCTTTTAAAAATGATTAAAAATAGATAAAAATCAATCATATAATGTACCTGTAGTTTATGCATCTAGTTTCATGCTTCTGTGAAGTACAGAGACACAGAGCCAATAGAGGGCAGTGATGGTTTGTAAAATGAAAGTGATTGGTTCTGAGGGGTTTAAGACACACAGTAATCACACCTCCTTGATTAGTGCCACAGAGAGAAAGCTCCCATGAAACAGGAAACAGACTGTTCAGAACAGAGAAGGATTACAGCAACATCATAGTAAAAACGAACAATGAGGACATGAAAATAGGACTGCAGTAAGGTAAAGGAAGCTATTTAGCTAAAAAAAAAAAAATTCCTTTAGTGACCCTTTAACTTGACTTTAAAAAAATATTAATAAAACACATTTTGCATATTAAAATCTAAAACAATTTTTGTTGAGCCAGCAGGTAGAAATTTTTGATTCCGTTTCACATATTTGTCTCCATCAATTTACATGTCAGAAAAAAAACTTTTTATATATGCATAGTTACCAGAGCTCAGGCTGCAAATTATACATAGAAATGGACACATCCTAGCGACTACACACACATACAGTGCATTGAAAAAGTATTCATATCCTTGACATTTTCCACATTTTGTCATGTTGCAACCAAAAACTAATTTATTTGATTGGGATTTTATTGTGGTAGACCAACACAAAGTGGCATAGAATTATGAATTGGAAGGAAAATGAGAAATTTTTGTACAAATAAATATGTGAAAAGTGTGGCGTGCATTTGTATTCAGCCTCCCTGAGCCGATACTTTGCAGAACCACCTTTCGCTGCAATCACAGCTGCAAGTCTTTTTGGGGATGTCTCTACCAGCTTTACACATCTAGAGAGTGACATTTTTGTCCATTTGTCTTTTTTTTTTTAGAGGGGGGGTGCGCATGTGATCAGCACAGGACCTATCAGGACTGTCCAGACAGAGGGTCAGGGGTGATGCAGCCTCATAGGACAGTCAGAGGAGAATGAAAACTCCTCCTTCAAGCTTTATCCAGTGCTCGGGCAGACACTAATAGGAGTCACAAGCCTGCTATACAGTATACTGCTGATACGAAAAGGCATTTAGCAGCTTATATTTACCAAAATAATTGCATTTCCTTGTCATGTGTACTGTCAGAGACCTGATATAGTGAATGCAGGGTTCTGGGTTTAGTAACACTTTAAGTCTTGTAAGTTGCAAAGTGGGGCCTCCATGGATGGGACTTGTTTTTCTAGCACATCCCACAGATGTTGGATTGGACTGAGATCTGGACAATTTAGGGGCCAAGTCAATACCTCAAAGACACCTTCTTCCATTGCTCATGGTCGAAGTCAGATGCTCACGTGCAGGAACTTTTGACTGCGCACATGGATCAGCTACGCAGCTCCACACCCAGCAAATTGTGATATACAGTGTGTTCTGACACCTTTCTGTTGGAACCAAACTTAACTTTTTAAGCAACTTGAGCTGGTTCAAACTACAGAGTCCAGCCTTTGCTTACCATGTGCATCAGTGAGATTGGCTGCCCATGACCCTGTTGCCAGTTTTCCGAAGTTGGCCACTGAAGACTGAGAATACCACAACAGCTAAAGTTTTGGAGTTTCTCTGATCCGGGTGTCTAGCCATTACAATTAAGCACTTGTCAAAGTCGATCAAAACCTTACGCTTGTCCATTTTTCTGCTTTCAGCACTTCAACATTGGGGACAACATGTTCACTTGCTTCTCAATATATTTTTCACCCACTTTCACGTATCATTGTAAAAAGATAATTAATGTTATACACATTACCTGTCAGTGGTCATAATACATACATACTCATTTGCATGTAACTGTGCAAAAGTTTAAGGCAGGTGTAAAAAAATGCTATAAATTAGGATTTTTTTCAGAAAAAGAAGTGTTAATAGTTTATTTTTTATCAATTAACAAAATGGAAAGTAAATGAACAGAAGAGAAATCCAAATCAAATCAATATTTGGTGTGACACCCTTTGCCTTCAGAATAGCATCAATTCTTCTAGGTACACTTGCACACAGCTTTTGAAGGAACTCAGCAGGTAGGTTGTTCCAAACATTTGGAGAACTAACCACACATATTTTGTGGATGTAGGCTGCCTCAAATCCTTCTGTCTTTTCATGTAATTCCAGACACTCGATGATGTTGAAATCACTTGCAGGACTCTTTGTGCTGAAGAAAGTTCTCAATTATATTGGATGTATGTTTGGGGTCACTGTCCTGCCGCAGAATACGTTTGAGGCCAGTCACAAGCCTCCCTGATGGCATGAGGGATACATATGTGCCTGTACATCCCAGCACCACCATTGATCCTGATCAAATTTCCAACTCCCACTATGTCAAACAAGCCATCAATGCTAAGAGAAAGTGCCACATCCCCAAGCAAATTGTAGCAAAAAATTGTATATTGGATGGGACTTTAAAGGCACCAAACAAAAATTAACACAAATAAAATACAAATGTTTATTGTACAAATGTTAAAACCAAAAGAATGGGTTTCTAGTGTGGGGACCCCGTACAGATTACTATTACATCAAAGACATATGAATACCCATTTATCAACTTAAAAGGAGGCCAAAAGGTCACGGATACATGATTGAAACTCCAATGCATTTCCACATCTGTTGTCTTCTTTCAGGGGTTGGTGCGATGGGTAATCTAGTGTTGGTGGCAGAGAGAAACCCAAAATCTCCAACTTTATTTGCAGAAATGCAGCCTCAAACTTGTAAGGAATACCCACCATGCTTTACTGTTGCCTGCAGACACTCATTGTACTGCTCTCTGGCCTTTCAGCAAACAAACTGCCTTTTGCTACAGCCAAATATTTCAAATTTTGACTCATCAGTACAGTTCCCATGTTTTCATGCATAGTCAAGTCTCATAGTCTTGCTTCCATATCGGAGGTATGGCCACTTCTGGACAGACTTATTCGAACAGAAGATGGGTGTACATGACCCACTGGTTTCCACCAGTTCTGTGCTGATAGCACTGCTGGACATATTTCGATGTTGAAAAAAAGTAAGCATTATATGTCTTTCATCTGCTGCATTAAGTTACTTTGGCCAACCAATTTGTCTACGGTCCTCCTCAGTATTGCCCATTTTTTGCATATCTTCAAACGTTTGAACAGCACATCTTGAAACCCCAGTCTGCTTTGAAATCTTTGCCTGGGAGAGTCCTTGCTGATGCAGTAAAACTACCTTGTTGCTGTGCTCAGTCTTGCCATGGTGTATGACCTGTAACATGAAACTATCTTCTACAACCTCACCTTAGTAGCAGAGTTTGGCTGTTCCTTACCCAGTTTTCAGCCTCCTTCATAGCTGTCTCTGTTTAAGTTAATAACCGTTTTTAAACCTACATATGAAATGGATGACCATTAGCATCTGCTTAGTATAACTGGTTAATCGTACACCTGATGCTAATGCTACAAAATCCCTGACTTTTGTACAAGTGTACAAAGTATGCACGTGTAGTAACTGATGTTGGTTTAAAGCCACACCAAATATTAGATTAGATTTAGATTGTTCTTCTGTTTTTTCACTCATTCAGAATTTTGTAAATTGATAAAAATAAACAATTAAAATATATATTTTTTGAAAGCATCCTTATTTTACAGATTTCTTTACACAGGGCTGCAAACTTCGGACGATTTAAAAACGGTGCGTAAATGTTCGCTCAGGCTCCGATGGGGAGCGGCGCATGGCGATGTTCACTCATATAAGGGGGAATGAATATACTAAGGTAAGGGAGGATTCCCTCTTATATCAGTAACCCCCCTCCCCCCATTACCTTAGTGTATTCACTCTGCGGAAGGTGGTCTGTGGCCACTAGATTCCCCGTCCCCACATCAGCATTCCTAGCATTTCCCCTTAAATCAGTATCCTCAGGGTTCCCCTTTACATCAGAGTCTGCAGGATTCCTCCTACCGTGTAAGAGGGAATTCTGCAGACACTGATATACAGGGGAACTCTGATGTAAGGGACAATGCTGAAGAGCGCAGACCCTGATGTAAGGAGGAACTTTGATGTAAAGGGGAGCAGCTGCAGACCATGATGTTAGGGGGAATGCTTCAGGCTTTGATATAAGAGGGGGGCTGTGGTGACCTTTACACCAGAGTCCGCAGAATGCCCCTTTCACATTATGGTCTGCAGCATTTCCCTTTACATCAGGGACTCTGAGAACTCTGATGTAAGGGAGAACTTTGCGAACTGTGAAGTGAAGGGGAAAGCTGGAGTTTGATGTAAGGGGGAACTCTGTGGACTGTGATGCAAAGGGGAGCTCTGTGGTGACCAGAGACCCCTTACATAAGAGTTTCCCTTTGCTCCAGAGCCCACAGCATTCCCCCCTTACCTCAGACTCCACAGATTTCTCCTTTACATCACAGCCCACACTGTTCCCTTTTATATTAGGGTCCACAGTGTTCCCCCGTGCACTGTAAAGGGGAACCCTGCAGATTGTGATGTAAGGGGGAATATGTGTTGGGTTATATTACCCTGACCTTCATGTAAAAGGAGAAATATGTGTTTTGCCTTTTGATATACCTTAAACACATTTCTAATAGCGCTATCTACAGCTCAAGAGGTTACACCTGCCTAAAACTTTTGCACAGTAATATATGTATATAAATACACACACCAAATGTAAAAATAAATAAAACTATCAGAAAACCATAATTTGTTTTCTTTATGATACCTACCGGTACATACTAGTCATTTTTTCATTTTTTAGGAGTCTCTCGTTATTCTGCTCTTATTATTTCAGCCAACTATACTCAAAAATAAACAGTATACCAAAAAAGAGACAGAAGAGAACAAAAAAGTCCCTTTATTGTTGTGCACAATATTAGTAAAATGTATTGCTCACAAAGTAACGGCGACTGGATAACCCGAAACAAGCTAGTAGCATATGGTCAAAAATAAGCCCCACACAGTGTCAACAATCTTTAGGGCGACTTCAGATCAATGCATTTGAAAGCACACATATTTATGCGAGTTTAAAGCATGTGCATTCTAATGAAATTTTATTTGCATGGCTGGGCATCTGTGCTGTGTTTTTGTTACTATGGATACCTTGTGTTAATGTACAGACAAAGAAAAATGTTCACATTTCTTTTTTCAAAAGAGAATGTGTGCAAGTCTTTTGTATGCATACAGTAAATATTAAAGAAACACAAGAATAGTATGGCTAGAGGTGGACATGTGAACAAGTGTGTAGACTACAATAGAACTGCCATTTATGTATTGTATGCCTTAAAAGGAGATCATAAACGTTTTGGTATGTGTTATTTAGAGTTTTTACGAGGATAAAAAGTTTTGTATTTTAATTTATTTTATATAATCTTTATTTAACAAATAAAATGTTCTTTTAAAATATGGAGCAGATATTTGTAGTTTGTAACAGAAACAAAAAAGTATAGCCAGACAAGTTCTAGTAATGTGGGCTAAAAGGAATCAGAACCCCTTCCACTGAACCAGTGCAAAGCCTAGTAGAGCCTTCCTACAACAGAAGGGGGTCTACAGGATACATCCTCACAAATCCCAAAAGTAAAGTTTGAAAAAAATCCACTGTGGTTCTCCAAACCGGGAATAGACGATTAAATAAGTATGTTTTCTCCTTCATTGATGGTACTGCACTGACGGCACTGATAAGGCGGCACTTGTGGGCACCGATGGGGTGGCATTGACGGGCACTGATAGGCGGCATGGATGGGCACGGATAGGCGGCATGGATAGGCATAGATGGGCACTAACGGATGCCAATCAGTGCCAAACAATGCCTGCCAATCAGTGATGCCCATTGTGGGAATTGATTGGCATCCATTGTGGGCACTGATTGGCATTCATTATTTGCGATTGTCACCCCTGGTGGTCTAGGGTGGCATACCTGTGGTGGGCATCCCTGGTGGTCTAGTGGCATCCCTGGTGGTCCAGTGTGGGCATCCTCGGGGGGGTTGTGCTGATAATCGATCAGCACAAAACCCCCCTGTCAGAGGAGCAGCCGATCGGCTCTCCTCTACTCGCGTCTGACAGACGCGAGTGAAGAAAAGACGATTACCGGCTTTTCCTGTTTACATCGTGATCAGCCGTGATTGGACACGGCTGATCACGTGGTAAAGAGTCTGTCGGAGACTCTTTACCTAGATCGGTGTTGCGGGGTGTCAGACTGACACCCTGCAACAACGATCGCCACGATGCGCACCCCCGGGGGCGCGCAGCGGCTCAATATCCTAAGGACGTCATATGAAGTCCACTCAGGATATTGAAACCACTTTGCCAACGTCTTTTTGCATAAGGCGGGTGGCAAGTGGTGAATTCAGTTTGTTTCATTGGAAGTGCGAACTTAGTCAAACTGTGGTTACCACATTTGTATACCTCAGACAAGAAATATGAGCAAAGCATATCCCTCTATAGTGTGTACTATAAGCACTAAGTGCAACTGACAGCGATTTCCGTGGTCTACCCCCGACTAAGGACCCCACCGCACCTTGGTAAGGCATGACGCAAACACAGGACACGCAACTTGGCTGGATGTGGCCTGTAGTTTGGAGACCTACATTGCAGTGCATTATTGATGTGTTGGAGTACATTTAGCTTTGCATTGCAACACAAAATAATACATTGCCTTATGTTGCAAAAATGTCGTGTAGGATGAGTATTACCTTGATATTTACTGGTTTGGAGTATTAGACCTATTTGTGGGTTTATACCTTCGTGAATTGGCACCCAGAAGCCGATTTTTAACCACTTCCAGACCTTAGGTGTTTTTCAGATTCGGTGTTTGCAAGACTAAAACATTTTTTTCTGCTAGAAAATTACTTAAAACCCCCAAACATTATATATTTTTTTTTTCTAACACCCTAGAGAATAAAATAGTGGTCATTCCAATACTTTTTGTCACACCGTATTTGCGCAGCGGTCTTACAAGCGCACTTTTTTTGGAAAAAATTCACTTTTTTGAATTAAAAAATAAGACAACAATAAATTTGGCCCAATTGTTTTATATATTTTGAAAGATAATGTTACGCCGAGTAAAATGATGCCCAACATGTCACGCTTAAAAATTGCGCCCGCTCGTGGCATGGCGTCAAACTTTTACCCTTAAAAATCTTGATAGGCGACGTTTAAAAAATTCTACAGGTTGCATTTTTTGAGTTACAGAGTAGGCCTAAGGCTAAAATTATTGCTCTCGCTCTAACGATCGCGGCGATACCTCACTTGTGTGGTTTGAATACCGTTTTCATATGTCGGCGCTACTTGCGTATGCGTTCGCTTCTACGCGCGAGCTCGTCGGGACGGGGCGCTTTAAAAACATTTTTTTTTGCTTTTCGCATTTATTTTTATTTATTTTAGAATTTTTAACACTGAAAAAAAAAAAAAAAAAAAAATTATCACCTTTATTCCTATTACAAGGAATGTAAACATCCCTTGTAATAGAAAAAAGCATGACAGGTCCTCTTAAATATGAGATCTGGGGTCAAAAAGACCTCAGATCTCATATTTGGGCTTAAATGCAAAAAATAGAAAAAAAATAAAAAATGTCATTTTTTCAAATGACCAAAAAAAAAATTTGTCTCTTTAAGAGGTTGGGCGGGACTGACGTTTTGACGTCACTTCCGCCCAGCCGAGCTATGGGGACGGGCGAAGGAGATTTTTCCTTCAGTCTCGTCCCCGCTCACCAGCCGACAGCATCCGATTGCCTCCGCCGCTACCGACGGCTCCGGTAAGTGGCGGAGGGCGCGGGAGAGCGGCGGGAGGGGGGGGGGCCCTCTCCCGCCACCGATAACGGCGATCTCGCGGTGAATCCGCCGCGGAGACCGCCATTATCGGATTCCAGACCGCGCACACTAAAGATGGATACTTCGGTTGTGACAGCAGCTGCTGCCGTTACCGAGATATCCGTCTTTAAAAATAGGACGTACATCGTCGTGCGCAGGTCTGGAAGTGGTTAAGAAGCACAGAATGCATTATATACACTCACCGCCCACTTTATTGGGTACTTTTTGCTATTACCAGGTCGGACCCCCTTTTGCCTTCAAAACTGCCTTCATTCTTCATTGTATAGATTCAACAAGTTGGAAACATTCCTCAGAGATTTTGGTCTACATTGATATATTGATAGCATCACCTTTTATATTGTAAAGCGCTGCGTAAACTGTTGGCGCTATATAAATCCTGTACAATAATAATCACGCAGTTCATGCTGATTTGTCGGCTGCACATCCGTGATGCAAATATCCCTTTCCACCACATTACAAAGGTTCTCTATTGCATTAACCACTTAAGCCCCGGACCAAAATGCAGCTAAAGGACCTTGCCCCCTTTTTGCGATTTGACACTGGGTGGAATTATCTGACAATTGCGCGGTCGTGCGACGTGGCTCCCAAACAAAATTGGCATCCTTTTTTTTTTTTAGAGCGACAATTTTGAAATAAAAAACAATATTTTTTACTTTTTGCTATAATAAATATCCCCCAAAAATATATAAAAAACATTTTTTTTCCTCGGTTTAGGCCGATACGTATTCTTCTACCTATTTTTGGTAAAAGAAATCGCAATAAGCATTTATCGGTTGGTTTGCGCAAAATTTATAGCGTTTACAAAATAGGGGATAGTTTTATTGCATTTTTATAAAAAATACATTTTTTACTACTAATGGCGGTGATCAGCGTTTTTTTTTCGTGACATTATGGCGGACACTTCGGACAATTTTGACACATTTTTGGGGCCATTGTCATTTTCACAGCAAAAAATGCATTTAAAATGCATTGTTTATTGTGAAAATGACAATTGCAGTTTGGGAGTTAACCACAGGGGGCGCTGATGGGTTTATGTGTTCCCTGAAGTGTGTTTACAACTGTAGGGGGTGTGGCTGTAGGTGTGACGTCATCGATTGTGTCCCCCTATAAAAGGGATCACACGATCGATGACGCCGACACAGTGAAGAACGGGGAAGCCGTGTTTATACACAGCTCTCCCTGTTCTTCAGCTCCGGGGACCGATCGCGGGACTCCAGCGGCGATCGGGTCCGCGAGTCCCGCGGTCACGGAGCTTCGGACCGGGGCGCGCGTGCCCACGACCCCACAGCTGGGCTTAAAGGACAACATACATATACGTTGATGTGCCCAGCCGTGCCATTCTGCCGACGTATATCGGCGTGAAGGGGTCCTTATGTGGTTAAGATCTGGTGATTGTGGAGGCCATTGGAGTACAGTGACCTCATTGTCATGTTCCAGCAACAAGTTTGAGATGATTTGAGCTTTGTGACATGGTGCATTATTCTGCTGGAAGTAGCCATCAGAAGATAGGTACACAGTAGTGAGAATGGGAATGACCTGGTCAGCAACAATACTCAGGTAGGTTGTGACGTTTAAACTATGCTCACTAAGGCATACTAAGGTGCCCAAAGTGTGCCAAGAGAATATCCCCCACACCATTACACCACCACCAGCAGCCTTAACAGTTGATACAAGGTAGGATGGATCCACGTGTTCATGTTGTTTACGCCCAATTCTGACCCTACCATCTGAAATTGAGACTCATCAGACCAGGCAACATTTTTCCAATTTTCTATTGTCCAGTTTTGGTGAGCCTGTGTGAATTGTAGCCTCAGTTTCCTGTTCTTAGCTGACAGGAGTGGCGTCCGGAGTGGTCTTCTGCTGCTGTAGCCCATCTTATTCAAGGTATGATGTGTTGTGCATTCAGAGATGGTATTCTGCATACTGTGGTTGTACCGAGTGGTTATTTGAGTTACTGCGGCCTTTCTATCATCACCAACCATTCTATCCATTCTCCTATGACATCAACCAGGTATTTTCAACCACACAACTGCTGCTCAATGGATATTTTCTCTAGAGATTGTGCATGAAAATCCCAGTAGAACAGCAGTTTTTAAAATACTCAGACCCAGCCCATCTGGCACCAACAACCATGCCACATTAAAAGTCAATTAAATCCCCTCTCTTCCCCATTTTGCTTTTCGGTTTGAACTTCAGCAAGTAGTCTTCACCACGTCTAGATGCCAAATGCATTGAGTTGCTGACATATGATTGACTGATTAGCAATTTATGTACTTAATAAAGTGGCAGTGAGTGTATGTCCTAAACAAAAAATGGCAGCTTAAATGAATAGTCAGAAGCTTAAAAAAATATATAGTTTTAAGATTAAGAATTTACAAGCTGAACTCAATGCTCTGTCTAATTGGGTGACTAAGTGGCAGATGAGGTTTAATGTTGACAAATGTAAAGTTATGCACTTGGGGGACATTTATTCACTCTTGAGAAGAGGAGATTAAGGGGGATATGATCAACATGTACAAATATATAAGGGGTCCATATAGGGTCCAACTTGGTGTTGAGTAATTCACTTTACGATCAACACAGAGGGATCAGGAAGGAATGTTTCCCTCTGCTGTAGCAAATTGGATCATGCTCTACTGGGGTTTTTCACCTTCCTCTGGATCAACTGTGAATATAAAATTGGGTATATGGGATTGTTTGATATTTTTTATTTATTTATTTTTATGGTTGAACTAGATGGACTAGTGTCTTTTTTCAACCTGACTAAATATGTAACTTTGCAAGATTAACACACCCATATAAAAATATTCACATTATTTAAGCAACAAACATTTTAGTTTTGGACAAACCAGGAGACCTCTGCCAAGGTCTGTATTTCTGTTGGGGAGATTCGTCCTCTCCTTTGCCCCGGTTGACCACTCTCACTGGAACTGAAAATCCAAAACTCTGAGGCCTCGTACACACGGCCGAGGAACTCGACGTGCCAAACACGTCGAGTTCCTCGGCGAGTTCAGCCCTGAAGCCGCCAAGGAGCTCGGCGGGCCGAGTTCTCCCATAGAACAACGAGAAAATAGAGAACATGTTCTCTATTTTCTCGACGAGTTCCTCGGCGGCTCCATCGGGCCGAAAGTGTACACACGACAGAGTTTCTCGGCAGAATCCGGCTCTGACCGAGTTTCTCGCTGAATTCTGCCGAGAAACTCTGTCGTGTGTACGAGGCCTGAGGCCCGGATTCTCATCCAGATACGCCGTCGTAACTCTGAGTCCGAGCCGTCGTATCTATGCACCTGATTCTTAGAATCAGTTACGCATAGATTTGTATAAGATCCGACCGGCGTAAGTCTCTTACGCCGTCGGCTCTTAACTGCATATTTACGCTGGCCGCTAGGGGCGTGTACGCTGATTTACGCCTAGAAATATGTAAATCAGCTAGATACGCGAATTCACGAACGTACGCCCGGCCGACGCAGTACAGATACACCATTTACGTTAGGCTTTTCCCAGCGTAAAGTTACCCCTGCTATATGAGGCGTACCAATGTTAAGTATGGACGTCGTTCCCGCGTCAAATTTTACGTTGTTTGCGTAAGTCGTTCGCGAATAGGGCTGGGCGTCATTTACGTTCACGTCTAAAGCATTGGCTTATTGCGGGTTAATTTGGAGCATGCGCACTGGGATACTTTCACGGATGTCGCATGCGCCGTTTGTAAAAAGCGTAATTTACGTGGGGTCACATAAAATTTACATACCACACGCCCACATCTATCACATTTGAATTAGGCGGGCTTACGCCGGCCTATTTACGCTACGCTGCCGCAACTTTCGTTTGAGAATATGGCACTTGCCTGTAAAAGTTGCGGAGGCGTAACGTAAATAGGATACGTTACGCCCGCACAAAGATACGCGATTCTACGTGAATCCGGGCCTGAGTTGTTAATGCAACAGGAAAAGAGGAGAGATCTTTTGAGTCTACAGGACAGGAAGATGATTCTACAGGCATTTTAAGCATCACCTTCAAAAAGAAATCGGCTTTAGGTTTACTTTTGCTTTAGGTAACATTTTTAACCCCCCCCCCCCCAAAAAAAAAAATAAAGAAAATTAAAAATACCATAAATCATGTTTAAAGGGGTTACAAAGGTTTGTTTTTTTATTTTCTAAATAGGTTCCTTTAAGCTAGTGCATTGGAATAAATGTTTTTTTTCTTTGTCTGAATTTCTTACTTCCTGTTTCTCCTCAGTAAGCTTGCCCCCATTATCCATGGGGGTTAGTCAGCCAGAACAGCTTACTAAGGAGGAACAGGAAGTGAGAAATTCAGACAAAGAAAAAAACATTTAGAAGGGAAATCGATGGAAAAGGTTAATGAACCAACAATGCACTAGCTTAAAGGAACCTATTTAAAAAATAAAAAACAAAACCTTACAACCCCTTTAAAGCACACAGAGTGGTTTGTCCTGGCATGGTGTACAATATGTGTTTTATTTATCAAGGTAGCACCCTGTCACATTATATATTTAGGGCACTCAAAACAATGAGATACGATGGCTGAAAATGAATTTAGTTTACAGCAATGTGCACACGGATCTCTCTGGTTTAATAGTGTACATGTTTTAGAAGGGCATAAAAATAGAAATACATCAGAATTGATTTTAAACACACGTGTCTCACACATCAGCTTTGAGCACCATCAGTGCAATCGCATTGCGATACCAGAGTGACTGTCATACTGCGACCCAGCTGACTACCTTCTTATCTCTTGGGAAACGTGTTTCACTCATTTCAAAGGAAGACTGCAATAAAATGCAAATTTTATTTCAATCTGTTTACCACTTATGTTATGAACGTTCTCACTTTCTGTCTGAGATAATAACAATGTATACTCCACTAACATTTCTCTAATCTGCTAAAAACTTTCTCCAACAATATTCAGAACAATGCATTTTGGGTAGATTTTAGTCTAAAGTAATCACTATCAACGTAAAGATACATTTCTAAAAGTGGTTTAAAAGGCAGAGGAGACGTTATCCACAGCAACCCATACGGTCATCTTTTTTAGTGCAGACTTCAAAACAAGAAGATCTCAATTGCATCCATGAGCTTGTTTTAATTACCGTATTTATCGGCGTATACCGCGCACTTTTTTCCCCTTAAAATAAGGGGGAAATCGTGGGTGCGCGATATACGCCGATCCCCGCGCTGTGTTTGAACGCCGCCGCCGACATATACCGAGCGCAGTACACTCGGCCAGGCTCGGCTCCCCTCGTGGTCACGCCCTGTGCCGCCTCCTAGCCTTTATGCGAATGGAGCCGAGCGTGCCTGAGTGTACTGCGCTCGGTATATGTCGGCGGCGGTGTTCAAACACAGCGCGAGAGAAGCGGGGAGGACACCACCTGGGCCGCAGACGGACACCGGACCGGACAAGGCCGCCGACGGACGCCGGGCAAGACACCGACGGGGGGCATTCGAACTGTAAGTATTTTCTTTTTTTTCTGGAAATTTCCCTTCCAGGTTGGGGGTGTGCGCTATACGCCGGGGTGCGCTACACGAAGATAAATACGGTACTTCAAGCCCAGTTTAAATAACATAAGGACGTGATATGTTAGAAAAACTGCCTGTTTCTTTTTTTTTTTATTAAAGTGGTTGTAATCTTCGTACAACCACTTGTACCTACAGGTAAGCCTATATTAAGGCTTACCTGTAGGTGCTGTAAATATCTCCTAAACCTGCACAGTTTAGGAGATATTTACAATATACGCGTGTACCAATGTAATCGGCACATGCGCACTTGATCATGCTGTTTCTAAAGGAATCATGCCGTGAGTCTCTGCCCCCCCCCCCCCCCCGGAAGAAAGAGTGGTAAAGATGGACGCTTTCAGTGAAGTATGTCAGGACCTGGATCACCTGCTGGCGGCACTGTGCATAGCAGAATGTTGTAGCTTTTGTGTCCACCAGTGAGTGTCTCCCAGCAGATCCCAGTAATCAGTTCCCACCTGATGCTGGTTGCTGGGAGGGTATTTAGGTCTTCCCCTACTAGTGCGATGCATAGTAGCCCATTATGCTTTACCTTTGCAGGGAAATATAGAGGAAGTAAAACCCATGAGGGTTTACTTCCTCTTTAAAGGGGCAGTTAGAGGGTTGGGGCAAACCATTTACCACTGACAGGGATGCTTTCAATGATCAGCTTTTAATAATATATGTAAAACCTGCCTAAAAAGTGTTAGCTTGAGCTTAGCTTTAAATGATTAGTCAAGTACATCCAAGATTGTTAGGTATCTAACACTACCCTCTCCCCAGAAGACAATGCTGTTGTCCAAGGGGCAACTAGACAAAAAGTATGTTACTGGCCAGATCAACAGGTGAAAAATTAAGGAAAACAACCTAAAAAAAAAGAAAAGTAATTTATCTAACACATCTAGGCTTGGCAAGCTGCAATATATAAAATGTTTGGTTTTGGGTCTGGCTACGCTCTTATTTATGTTTAATACAGTTCTCCCAATGAAGCCAAACAGAATTGTAGCCCATTGCCACTGATCCTGTGCAACCTCCCTCCCTTTGATCTAAACATGACTGAATGTCAGGCGTTTTTATTTGAGAAACAAAACCAAAGAAAATTCCCAGCTTAACTTACCAACCAGCCTGCAACCAACCAAATTAACCTGTCTAACAATTTGTGGTAAAAACAGGGGTTCAGTATCACAAATTTATGCTGTGGAGAGGAGATCCTGTGTTACGGTGTGGATTAGTAATTTACACCTGATTTTGGCAGAGGCAGGTGTGCTGAGTGCACATCTGTGGGCTGGGTTTATATTCTTCCCAGAGTTAGAGCTCAGGGCTCCTACTGTACATAGGGACGGCTTCACCAGGTCTGGCCCCAGGAGTCAGAGGACTCCACCCTACAAACACAAGGTCTGTGTATGGGGAAGTCAGGAGGGCTCCCATCTTCTCTAGGAGAGAGAGGCTGCAGGTGGCAGATTGAGTGTATGGGTCTGAGGAGCAGACCTAAGGCCTAGGCGTGAGGCCTAAAGCAGCTGGGTCAAAAGTAGGCCAGGAGACTGAACAAACTTTACATAAAAGTGGGCTGCATGATCTTAAAAATGCATTTTAGAAGTGTATTATGAGTGTTTTATATGTGTATTCAAGCTTAAGGTGTTTTTATTTTAGTCAATAGAAAGCACCAGGCAAAGGAGATTAGGGGCGGAGAGCTGCCGCTTTGCCAGACAGCATGCGATAAAGCGCTTGTAAATTGCTTTCCAGGTGTTTCCATTTAAGTCTATGGGGCCAATCTACCTAAAAGAAGCTCATGTACTTTTCATCATAGGATGCATTAGGGTAAAAAAACACGAGGGTTTACAACCCCTTTAAGGACCGAGCCTCTTTTTGAGATTTGGTGTTTACAAGTTAAAATCATTTTTTTTTCTAGAAAATTACTTAGAACCCCCAAACATTATATATATATATTTTTTTTTTCTAACACCCTAGAGAATAAAATGGCGGTGGTTGCAATACTTTTTGTCACACCGTATTTGCGCAGTGGTCTTACAAGCGCACTTTGTTTGTAAAAAAAAACACTTTTTTGAATAAAAAAATAAGACAACAGTAAAGTTAGTCCAATTTTTTTTATATTGTAAAAGATAATGTTACACTGTGGAATGGCGACAAACTTTTACCCTTAAAAATCTCCATAGACGACATTTACATTTTTTTACAGGTTGCATGTTTTGAGTTACAGAGAAGGTCTAGGGCTAGAATTATTGCTCCCTCTGTAATGATCGCAGTGATACTGCACACGTGTGGTTAGAACACTGTTTTCACATGCGGGCGCTGCTCACGGGGCACGTTTAAAAATTATTATTTTTTTACATTTCATTTTTACACTGTTCTTTTTTTTTAAAAATGGGTCACTTTTATTCCTATTACAAGGAATGTAAACATCCCTTGTAATAGAAAAAAAGCATGGCAGGACCTCTCAAATATGAGATATGGGGTCAAAAAGACCCCAGATCTCATACAATAAAATGCAAAAAAATTTAATAAAAATTTGAATGTCATTAAAAAAAAGTCCCTTTAAGAGCATTGGGCGGAAGTGATGTTTTGATGATGTTTTGAGCCGGGTGTCAGTCCAGGCACCTGGCGGATCCAGACTCCGTGTTCATGATGAAGGAATGACAGCAGTGCCATCAACAGAGAGCCGAATTCAGCCTACTCTCTGCTAGAGACGGGTCACGGGAATGCAAAAGGAATTGCACTCCTGTGATTCACAAAAGTACAGCAAAACAAGCTTTGGCTGGACTTCTCCTTTAAAGTCATTGTAAAAAGATTACATAATGTCCTTTTGTAACTTTAATGAGATCTTCTCTTCTCCCGGCTGACGTCAAAGGTCCCTCCCCTCTGCACGTGACCCGCTGAAGCTCTTCTTCCCCGCACCAAATGCTGTAGAGGGAGAAGCTGAGATCCCTGCTGACGTCAGCCTCGCTCCGAGCACTGCAGAGGGAGGGGCTGCTGACATCAGCTGGGGGGAGAGGAGAAGATCTATGGCGGGTCACGCGAATGCCCAGTGGCGTTGTAAATAAGGTACTTTCAGCAATAAAGTTACAAAAGGAGACACGCTGGACATTATATAATCTTTTTACAAAACAGATTACAGAAAACTAGGGCTGTTACTGATCAAAAATTTTCTGTTTGATTAATCTTTTTTTTTTTTTTATCGATTAATCGACTAATTTCGATCCAACTACTTTTAGCTGATGTCCTTGCAGGCGGATTCCCAGTGCAGCTACCAACCACTGGAAAATGGATAGCAGGATACAAAAAACACACAAAGGCAGCGCTCGATGGGAATAGCATTAAAACTTTTATAGCCTTCAAGAAGGTAACCAAATAAATATTGCACTGGAGATAAAATCGATGTAGCTACATAAACTGTAAAAATGGTGCGAGTAATACCAAACGGTACCAAAAGCAGTCATAAAAACATGTAGCTAAGTATGATACTGGTATAAAAATGTGTACAACGATACCACAGCTGAATCCAGATGAGGAGAGGTTAACATCAGTCCATCGGCATGTAGATGTCCCATGAAGGGAAGTATCACAACTCCCAGTGGATGGTTGTAGAATCCCAGGTTGATAGAGGGAAGTGTAACAGCCCTTGCATGTGGCAGATAGTAAGGTCCCGCCGGCATGCAGATATGAAGGCACCGCAAAGGAGCCTATCAGATGGACACGGCAATCCCCGCCGGTGTCCGTGACGTTACTGGATCTCCGACGAAACTCCCTGAAGGCCCAGAAGCCGGCGGAGAGGTGAGTACCAATCAAAAGAATTTTAATCGATCAAAAAGATTTTGATCGATCAAAAAGATTTTGATCGATCAAAAAGATTTTGATCGATCAAAAAAATTAAAGATGAATCAATTAAAAGTTAATTTGCACAGCCCTACAGAAAACCTAACTAGGGCTTATTTTGGGGATAGGGCTTATATTGCAGCCCTCCCTGAAAATCACGCTAGGTCTTATTTTCGGGGAAACACGATATCTGCATTTACAGAACATGAATACAGAGAGAACTGTGCCACGTGCGGGAGTAACATTATCAGAAACCGTGCACTCCCACACGTGCACATGTGTGGGAGTAACATTATCAGGGACCAGCCATTCAAAAGCCAAGGAAGAACCTGGAAGAAGACCAAGCAAAGGTGGAAGAGCCGGAAGCAGCGGCAGTGCGCCACTGGAGAACTTTGTTCTTAAGGTTAGTCTGTCATATGCAGTGTGTAGGATTCTAAGATATTCTTGCAGTGGAGTTCTCCTGCACGGCAAGGGATAAATGCTTGTATAATCTAGGGCAGTGGTTCTCAACCTGGGGGTCAAATGATAATTTGCCAGGGGTCACCGAATCCTGGGCTATTCCTGAAGCCCGCACCACTCTCCCAGCCTTTTTGCAGCCACCCAGCAGGGCTGTCCCTGGAGCCTGTGGCTGCCCAGCTGTGCAGTTTCTGGAGCCCGCAGCCAGCCACTCAGCCTCTTTGTAGGCGCCCATTCAGTTCACAGCATGGCTGGGGGCAGAGACTAGAGGTAAGCTGACTGGTGAGGAATGTGAAGTGGGTTGGGCTGGAGGAGACCTCATCTCTTGATTTTGGCATAAGTGTCACTGCCAAGAGACACCACAAAGTCAGAGACACAGTAAAGCCAGAGACACAGTGAGTGTGATTATAGGTGCCATTAAAAGGACTCAGGGAGCGCTAAATGTCTGTGGTTTAGGCGCAAATTACTTGTCTTGCCTTGGGTGCTGACAACCCACGTTACAAAAATAATTTTACTGTTGGGGTCCCCACAACTTGTGAAATTTTATCAAGGGGTCACGGCACTAGAAGGTTGAGAACCACTGATCTAGGGGAACATTTACAAGCAATAAAACATACCAGAGGTTCTAACTATTCCATACTCTATCCAAAACTAAAAAGTTTAAATATAATTTATTAATTTGTGACCTGTGGGGACCATAGCGGTTTCAATGCTCAGATGTGGGTCACAATTGCTAAACATAATTACATATTTTGTCAAGTTTAAATGTTAGCTGGCCCCTCACATGTGATAAAAGAAGGCCAGCAACTGTACTGTGAAAAAATGTAAAAACCTGGCATCTGAATTTTAATATTTGTCCATTCTTGGGGTTCATCTGATGGCAGGGTAGTAATATCTTTAATGGCCAAAGGCCTAATAAAATACTGATAGATCCAGCGGAAAAAACGCTTGTAGCGGTTAGCTGGCAGGCATACATATGTTCACGTATGTAAAATTCTCCCATGCCTCCACCACAGTTTTCAATCCCAACATGTACATATCTACACGTATTTATATACGTACATGCATAAATTATGCAGAAATACTGACTTGCGGAGACACAATTTTTTAGTTTGATTTTACACAGCTGAACGCTCCACAAGACTGCTTAGCACGACACGGCTCTGTGCAATGGTTTAAAAAAAAAACAATACTGTTGCATGCAGACAGTTAAAAAAAAAAACACACACACACTATACACTGTATGAATATGTATAAAAATAAAATCCAATGCCCCTCTCTGCGCTAAAGGTAATGCGTGAACACAAAAAAAAACTCAATATGTGTGAACGAAAATCCACAGTATATGCATTAAAACAGATACACTGCTGCTACTTTAACCACAAATATACAAAAATAAATATTAATAACTATGAAACAATATATTTAAAAAAATATAAATCAGTGACTGAGTAAATAAATATCAGAATGAACAAATGTCCTTAAACACACCAAATGAGCGAGGGGGCATGATTAGTGCCCACAGCATGGGATTGTGGCTATCCCATTACTAGTAAGGATATGGAAGGGGTTAATAGGTTTAAGGTCTGTGAGGTAGTTTGGGCGGGAAGGTCACGTTTTAAACAAGTGAACACAGGTGTTTTAGAGCGGGAACATCACGTGTACTGCAGGACGCAGACACGTGATGTAGGGGGTATATAAACCTTCCCTCACAGAGGCAGGCAGACACTTTTACCTGACGGATTGAAGAGCTCCCGGCGAAGATGAGTCTCCTGGCTTCTGAGGCGATGAGGTTGCTAGTGCAGAGGATCCTCAAGAGAGCGGAGACAGAAGGCGGGGAGGAATGGCTGGAGAAATGCCTGTCGGGCATGGAAGAATCGGGTGCGGCTGAGCGAGGCGAAGATGTCCGTGATGTGACGGCGGATGGCCTGGAAGAAGGTGAAGTATCGTCACCGTGTGAGCCGCTCACGCTCGATGTGCTCTCTCCACCAGCCCGCAGGTCCCAACGCAACCGTCCGCCGGAGCGGCCGTCAACGTCAGAAGAGTCTCGCGAGGTGCCGGGATTCCGCGTGTCAGAAGAGACCGGGAGTGACGTCAGAGCCGGGGACAGCGGTGCACGGAAGGCATCTAAAAAGCGTAAGAACGCTTCCCCGTCCCCCGGGCGGGGGAGAGGAGGGAGGAACAAGGCGGCTCCATCCCCGACTAGGGGAGAAAAAGTATCTTTATTTCCGCAGGTCCCAGGAAGAAGTGCAGCAGGACCAGCAGCTTCGCATGTCTCCAGGCTGGATCAGCTGGGTACGGCGAGAGCAGATACAAGACAGGACAGGAGATCAGGTCAAGCTTCAGCTGCATTAGGTGCTCCAGCACCCCCTGCTGGTGAGTCATCAGAAGAAAGTTTGATTGCTAAATTATTGATGAAAATTGACCAGTTAACAGATTCTTTAAAGCCTGCTACGGTACCTGCCAATTCTCCTGCAAGTGTTTGGAATGATTTGTCTGCAAATACTTGCGAGATTAGGGAGAGGTTTCAAATTAATGTACCGGATAATTGTTTTAAAGAGGTTTTACCGTGTGAAATCTCGCCTTTGGGATTTCACCTGTCCAACACTGAAAGAAAAAATTTGGAACAATGAATTCATAGATTTGATGATGTTGCTTCCTAATACAAAAGATTTCTCATTGAGAAGCGACAAAAAATCAGAGGATGAGGATAGGCGTCGTGTGGCGCCTAGATCATTTCATAATTGGCTTCAGGCCTATTGTATTTTTTCGGCAGTGTTGGGGGAAAAATTTCCTGAGAAGTGTAGTGGACTCTTCTAACATCTGGAACACATTTTAGAAGCTTATAAAAATTTTGGAGGATTCGGCTGGTATAATTATGACGAGTCGTTTCGTCAAAAACTATCAGTTTACAAAAATCTAAAATGGGGAATGAAAGATGTGGGGTTGTGGCTAAACCTCATACTGCCTCAAAGACCAGTTTTTACAAAAACCCAGCCGAACGTTGCACAAAATGTTTCGTCTTCAATGTATAAGAAAGGAATATGCTATGCTTTTAACGAGTCGCAATGCCGCTGGGCGGCTTCGTGCAGGTATAAGCATGAATGTTCCTTTTGTTTCGGGCCTCACCCGGTTGTGAAATGTTTTAAAAGAAATTTCCAACAAAAAGACAATCCCAAAGGAGCGAACTCCAGTGAAGCTGGAAAAAATGTTACCTTGGCTTCTGGTTTACCCCGACAAGGGGAGGGCGGAAGCTTTAATTAAAGGCTTTTCCACTGGTTTTATATTACCCACATTTTTGGGTACATGTTGTGAGACAGTGAACAACTTAAAATCTGTTTTGCAAAATGAGGAAGTGGTGAGGAAAAAATTGCTAAAAGAAATAGCGGCGGGACGCATGGCGGGTCCATTTGTTTCCCCACCGTTTAAAGATTTTCGGGTATCACCGTTGGGTCTCATTCCTAAAAAAGAACCCAATTCATTCAGATTAATCCACCATCTCTCTTACCCTAAAGGTAAATCGCTGAATGATGAAATCGATCCTGCGTCGGCTTCAGTGTCTTATGCCACGTTTGATGATGCCGTGAGGCTTATAAAAAGATTTGGGATAGGCGCGTTGTTAGCAAAATCCGATATTCAATCGGCTTTTCAGTTGTTACCAATTGCGCCCGAATCATTTTGCTCCCTTGGTTTTTGTTTTGAAAATAAATTCTTCTATGATATGTGCCTCCCGATGGGTTGTTCACTGTCTTGCCATTATTTTGAGTTATTCGCATCGTTCTTGCAATGGGTAATTAGTTTTGAATCAGGTAGTGTGGGAATCATCCACTATCTGGATGATTTCCTATTCATAGGACCTCCGGATTCGCCCATTTGTAAGTTAGTACTGAATCTTTTCCTAGTGATTTCGGAATGTTTTGGTATTCCGATTGCAACAGAAAAGACTTTCACACTGGTGACAAGGTTAGAATTTTTAGGAATAAGCATTGATACTGAATTATTTCAGTTTCAACTGCCGTTTGAGAAAATCATGCGCATACAACAGTTAATCTGTTGTCTGTTACGTAAGAAAAAGGTTATTTTAAAGGAATTGCAATCGCTTCTCGGGCAATTAGCTTTCGCGTCAAGGGTCATGCCTGTTGGCAGAATATTTTCCAGGAGATTGGCGTTGGCGTCGGCAGGTTTAAAATCACCTTTTTCCCATATACGCCTTACCACGGAATTAAAAGACGACCTGATGGTATGGTCCAAATTTTTAGAGGACTATAATGGTCGTACAATGTTTCAGGAAGAATTCATTTTTTCGGCGGATATGCATTTATACACAGACGCCGCGGGATCATTAGGTTTCGCGGCGATTTTGGAAAACACATTGGTGTTGCGGATCTTGGCCTCCATGTTGGGTACAGTGTAGAGCGACAAAGAATATTGTTCTGTTGGAGCTCTTCCCCATAATTGTGGCTTTTGAATTGTGGGGAAGCAGTTTCGCCAACAAAAGAATATTAATACATTCTGACAACAAAGGAGTTTTATTTGCCATAAATTGTTTGTCATCAAAATCAGAACAGGTTATAAAGTTATTGCGTTATTTTGTTCTGTTGTGTCTGAAATACAATATTTGGGTAAAGGTAAGACATGTGCCTGGTAAGGAGAATTCAGTGGCTGATTCGTTATCTCGCTTTCAGATCTCTCGGTTCAGGCTGCTTTTTCCGGAAGCGGATTTGGTAGGTTTCAAATGCCCAAGCCACTTATGGGAATTGATTTGACGCCAGTCTTAGAATCCATTAAGCAGTCGGTACTTCCTAGGACATGGATGGAGTATTCCATGGCATGGAAGAAATGGTTATTGTTTAATGACAATTTGGGCTGTTCAGGATTGTTACCCTCGGAGAACTCGTTATTAGCTTTTCTGAGTTCATTAATGAAGGGAGGTTTCTCCTTCAATCATATTAATAAGACAATGAATGAATGAATGAAAAACTTATATAGCGCGGCACATGCGAACTGAATCGCCTCTGGGCGCTGGTTGTTTGTGTCTCATGCCATCAGAAAAGCAGGGTTTTGATCTGCTTTCTGAAAGACAGGTGGTTTTGCTCCAACCGAATGCTGGTTGGTAAAGCATTCCAAAGCCTGGGGCCTTGGAACGCAAACCTTCTTTCTCCTTTGGACTTGTATTTGGTTTTTGGAACCTTGACCAGATTTTGGTCGGTGGATCGCAGAATGCGGTTGCAATTGTGAGGTTTGATCTTGTCGCATAGATATCTTGGAGCCTTCCCATGGATGCACTTATGTGTCAGGCAGAGTGCTTTGAATGCAATTCTGTCTTTCACTGGCAACCAGTGAAGGGATCTCAGTGAAGGTGAGATTGATTCCCAAGATTTTTTCCCAGTCACCAGTCTGGCGGCGGTATTCTGTACGACTTGTAGACGAGCGATTTGGTACTTGGGGAGCCCGAGGTAAAGGGCATTTGCATAGTCCAGTCTGGAATTCACGATTGTTCCCACCACGACTGCTACGTCTTCTTTGGGAATAAATGGAATAAGTCTGCGTAGTAGGCGCATCAAATGGTGCGACCCGCTGACTACTGACCCTATTTGTGCGTCCATTGTCATGAAGGTGTCAAACGTGACTCCTAGACTTTTGACTTTGGAGCTAGGGGAGATGATTTGTCCCAGAATGGGCGATGGTGTCCAGTTTGTTGCCAGTTGACTCTTCCGACTGGCATCAAACATAAAGAGTTCTGTTTTAGCGCTATTGAGTTTAAGATAACTCTTAGTCATCCAGTTTTCTATTGAAGAGAGACATTTCTCTAATCTGAGATGATGATCCTTTTTGTGGCAGATGCGAAAATACAGTTGCGTGTCGTCTGCATAAGAGTGATAGAGTAGTTCTTGGCTACTGATAATATCAAAGAGAGGACGAAGATAGATATTAAACAGCACCGGTGATAGGGGGGATCCTTGGGGGACCCCACATGGCACCGTGCGTTTTTCTGACGTGAAAGATCCCAGTTTCACTGTTTGTGATCGGTTTCCGAGAAAAGAGGAGAACCATGGTAAAGCATCTTCTGTGACTCCGGCGACTTCTGCTAGTCGTCTCAGTAACAATTTATGGTCTACTGTGTCGAAGGCTGCGCTTAGGTCCAGCAGAACCAGGAGACAAGATTCTCCTTCGTCTGCGGCCTCGAGCACATCGTACCATATTTTCAGTAAGGCCGTTTCTGTCCCGTGTCCGGGACGGAAGCCGGATTGAAATGGATCAAGTAGGTTGTGGGTATCCAGATGCTGTTGCAGCTGTTTTACCACCACTTTCTCCATTATCTTGGACAGAGCATTTAGACCTGTTATGGGACGGCGGTGAGTTGGGTCCATAGGATCCAAATTAGGTTTTTTCAAGATCGGCAGGATTGTGCCCTCTTTGAGCAGGGAAGGCACTATGCCTTCTTTAAATGACTGATTTATAAGCTGTGTGATTGGAGGCGCCAGGATGTCGGCACATTCCTTCAGTAGCTTGGTGGGAATGATGTCATTGGGTGCTGTGCTGTTCCGCAACGCACCAATGATATTTTTGGTGGTATTGACGGAGATTGGTTCCAGAATGAACTTAGTTGATTGTAGAGGATTTCTGTCGGTGTTTTGTAGTTGATTGAAGAGGGGGCTGAGTGGAGTATTGTTTTGCAGAATACTTACCCAAATTTTTTCAATTTTGTTGATGAAGAAATCCGATAGTTCATTACAGAACTCTTGGGTGTCTGAAGTGGGGACTTCAAGACATCCCGGATTCATGGTCTGGGTGACCATCCTGAAGAGTTCTCGTGGGCGATTCATTGCGCTGTTAATCACCATGGAAAAGTGATGTTTTTTGGCTTTGAAAATTTCTTTGTGATATCGTGTTGTTACTGCTTTGTAGAAGTTGAGGTAATGGTGGGTATTTCTTTTTTCTTTAAAATGAATGGTTTACCCGTGTGTAATAGTTATTTCTCTATACGTCAAGCTTTGAAGGGATACAAAAGAAAGACTTATCGGCCAGATACTCGCAGACCAATTTCTGTCGATATTTTAAAAAAGATTTGCGTAGCTACTGTTACGTTGTGTAGCTCGGATTATGAGGCTCTATTGTTTCAGACGGCGTTTATTTTGATTTTCTTTGCAGCTCTGCGAATTTCTGAGCTAGTCCCTGCGAACAAGCTAGGTGCATCGGGTTTAAAGTTTGGGGAAGTGTTCATAGACAAAGATAAAGTGCGAATTTTTGTTAGCAGATCAAAGACTGACGTACAGGGAAAAGGTCACTGGCTAACGCTAAATGCATGCGGTGATCCTACTGTTTGCCCTTTATTGATTTTATCAAAATATCTGAGTAACAGACCTCAGTGTACGGGAAGTTTTTTGGTTCATCAAAATCGCCTACCTTTAACGAAATTTCAATTTTCAGCGATATTGCATAAATGCATATCACACATTGGCCTTTCACACTTAAAAATTTCATCGCACTCCTTTAGAATTGGTGCTGCAACCGAGGCAGCCAGAATGGGCCTTGACAATGCTGTAATTAAAAGTTTGGGAAGGTGGGAATCTAGTAGGTTTAATTTGTATGTTCGCCCTAACCTATCTGTTTAATTTCCAGGTCACAAAGGGGTTATCTGGATATTTGGACATTCGTTTGTGCACTGGGCGCATAAGAGAGCAAGTTTGAGATGTTATACTGCTAACTTATCTTTTTCTCCTGATGAATGTCAAATCTGGTGGAAAGGTATTCGAGGTTTGCAGTGGAACAATTTTTCAAGTTGACTGAAAATTGGCCTTCCCCTGACGTTATAATTATACATGGGGGCGGTAATGATGTGGGAAAACAATCCACATTAGAATTATTGTGGAAGGTTAAGAATGATTTCCATTTAATAAATCAAAATTTTCCCAAGGCAAGATTAATTTTTTCAGAAATAGTCCCTAGGTTAGTTTGGTTGTCGGCCGGGAAGCAAAGAAATTTGGAAAAAATAAGACGAAGGTTTAATCATTCTATGGAAAAATTTATGCCCAGTTTGGGTGGATTTTCTTATAGACACACAGAGTTAGAAGGGGGGTTTCCAGGCTTATATAGACAAGACGGCGTCCACTTGTCTGATGTAGGCCTGGACATCTTTAACACTGATATCCAAACCATGATTGAAAAGGCCGCGGTGTTGGGGTAGCCTTTTTTGTTTTTTAAACAAAATAGGCTAGGTGGGGACTTTTGTTTAATATTTTATTGATGGTACTCGCTCGAGTCCTAAGACTGAGTGAGATTTGGAAATATTTGGAAAATAATTTAAGTTTTAAATATTTATTTATTTATCGATCGAATTTAATAAAGATAAGTGTTAATTTATATTACGATGTTTGTATTATATTTACACCAATAAAGGTGCCGCGGCCTATTTATCACCATTGATGGTCTTGGTTTGGTGTTTTATTTATTAAGTTAAGAGTTGGTATAGCCTACATTCCCATGTATCATAAAGTGCATTTAAAAAAAATAAAGGAATGTGACCAGTACAAATAGCTTAAAACAATTTAAAAGTGACTCTTATATCCTCTTCCACCAAACTACATCACCAGCATGAATCCAGTGGTCACCACACCTTTAGGGCTCTTTCACACGTCCGTTCCGTTCGTCCGTTTTTTGGACGTCCGTTAACGGACCGCAATGCTTCCCTATGGGCTAGCGTCCGTTAGCGGATGAGCATCCGCTAACGTCCGTTAGCATCCGCCTGCGTTCAGTTCCGTTTTTTTGGACGGAAGAAAACCCTATTTTTCTTCCGTCTAAAAAACGGAACGGACGAAAAACTGACGTTAACGGATGATCCGTTTATCATCCGTTCCGCTAACATCCGTTTTTCTATGTAAAAAGCCCCAAAAAAAAAAAAAAAAAAACGGATGAAAAAACGGATGCAAAAACTGATGCAAAAACTGATGCAAAAACTGATGCAAAAACTGATGCAAAAACTGATGCAAAACTGACGAAAAACTGACGAAAAACTGACGAAAAACTGATGGAAAAAACGGATCAACTGATGAAAAAAAAACTGATCTGAAAAACTGAACGGACGTGTGAAAGAGCCCTTACCCCAATCCAATGTTACTCACAAGATTGAATTGCCATTTTTCAGATAGGCAATTACAGCATTGGAACAGTATCCACAGAGTCAAATTTCACCTCTCCATCATCGCTCCCCTCCCCATAGACCAGTATCAAATGTCATGTAAAATATTTTCTTCTAGTAGTAAAAAAAAAAAAACAAGATTTAAAGAGATTGTAATGTTGTTTTTTTTAAAATAACAAACATGTCTATACTTACCTGCTCTGTGCAATGGAATTCTCTTCTTGGGTCCCCCGCTGGTGCACCTGGCCCCTCCCCTCTGTCCGGTGACCCCACAGGAAGGCCATGGGGCACTTGTGCATGCTTGCTCCCAAGCTCGACCCTGCCCCCAGCTCCCTCATCATGACTTATTCCGCATAGACACGATCGGAAAGTCCGGTGTGAGCTTTTGGTCAGAAATTCCTACCGTGTGTAGGCTCAATTGGAATTTTTCTTTTGGAATTCCAGCCAAGAAAATTTTGAGGGCTGGTTCTCAAATTTTCTGACAGGATAAGTTCTGGGAGGAAATTCCGATCGTCTGTATGCAATTCCGACGCACTAAAAACCATGCATGCTCTGAAGCATTAAACTTAATTTTTCTCAACTCGCCGTAGTGTTGTACGTCACTGCGTTCTTGACGATCGGAATTAGATGTGACTGTGTGTATGCAAGACAAGTTTGAGCCATTCTGTCGGAAAGAAATCCACAGTTTTCTTGGCGGATTTTCCAATCGTGTGTATGCAGCATTAGTATTTGGTGGAGAAACCCTTGTTGGCAAGCACAGAGATAAGACATTTCTTGTAGTTGTAAAACTATGTCTACACTGTTGTCATTTTGGCATTCCCATAGAAAGCAAGCAGCATTTCTTGTCCCACCCAGTTTTCTTTACACTCCCCAAAGTACTGCTGTACTCTTTCCACCAAACCTTATGGATCATGAAAGTTAATCTGTAAATATTGTACCCAAAATCTCAAAACGATTTACCACCTCAAACCCCTCTCCATCTATAACTACTGGGATTCCCCACCACAACCCTTTTCCTTCTAAAGTCTATGATCATTGCCTTAGTTTCACTCAAATTTACCTGCAGGTCATTTTCCTTTCACCATCTCTACAAATTATCTCTTGTTGCCCGATATAGAGCCTCATCAATATGTCTTATCCTGCCTGCAAAAGTAGTGTCATCTGCAAATTTAATGATACAATTTCGCTCAAATAATGAGTAGCACAATCAGAGGTACACAAAGTAAATGATAGTGGGGTTAACACACATCCATGTGGAGTACCTGTACTTAAAAATAACACAGAAAAAGACTACTGACCAATTTTTATTGTGACCCATTGTTTGTTTAGTGTGCCAGCAAGGGATGGAGCTCGTCCCAGCTCCTGTTGTCACTAGAAGAAGAGAGAAAAGATCCCTGGTGCCGCACATCCATGGAGTCCTATGGTGGTATGTGCTTGGCGGGAGCCCAGGCTGTCTCTATCATACCACCATAAAGCCTTGTACACACAATCAGATTATCCAGCGGGAATTGTGTGATGACAGGCGATGGTCGTAAAATATGACAGTTCGTATGCTCCATCGCACAATTGTTGTCGGATTTTCGGCCAACAAATGTGGGATAGCATGCTTTAAAATTGTCTGCTAACAATTGTGTGTTGTCAGATTATCCAATCGTGTGTACACAAGTCCATCGGACAAAACTTCAAAGTACAAACACGCATGCTCAGAAGCATATTTGTTGGCCGACAATTCTTTGCAGTTTGTATGCAATACAAGTTCCTGGCCAACTTCCTTTAGACAAAAGTCCTACGCTTTGTCCGATGAAAATCCGATCGTGTGTACCAGGCTTAAGACTCGGTAGACGTGCGGCACCAGGGATCTTTCCTCTCTTCTTCCAGTGACCAATTTTAATAACCTGCGGCCTATTTATTAAAAAAATCCAATTGCTGATTAAGGACCCCAAGCCCAATAAAGATTAGAAACAAGTTTCATTGGGGAAATAGAGTGAAAAGCAGACCTGAGTCCCCAACAAGCAGAAATTCGAAATAATTATTTTTGAGTAAGGGCAGTATGAATGGCCTTCTCAGATGACCTTTTTGACCAGAATGTAAATGGAAAGGGATCTAACCCTACTGGTATCCTTCTTTTAAAATGTTGCAAAAGCTTTTTCTTCAAAGCATTTCATTACATTTGGCATAGGTGTCGCAGGAGGATAAGTATTCAAACTGGACATAGTAGGTTTCTTAGGCACAGGGCCAATTTTTGACATTAGTTGTAAATCTTAACTTGGTATCTTCTACCAAGAAGATACTAGCTGTTTTTTTTCACCTGCACTACAAAAATAACACCTGCCTGTAGATAAGACTTCCACTCGGCCTGATCATCAGTTTTTATATATCGGGCTAAATGTTTCCAGTGGCTGATTCTAAAGTCAGTAACATTGCCATCTGTTTATTTTATGGTTGCTATGGTTACGTCACGGTTATGATGTTCAGTGTAATGTTTACAATAATATGAGAGAGCGGTACCGGAACAGATGCTTGTATTCTACTAACAGGCTGTGGATGACACTAGTTTTTTTTTACATCCTATACGTGCCATTTGTGTCTTCATTTAAAGAACTCCACTAGGCGCTATTTACAACAAAGCTGGTCACACAGCATAAACTCATATTGTTTAAAAGCACAACTCCCTTGTAAGGTTCTCGTGCATTTATAGCTTATATAAAAGGACCTCAAGATTTAAAAAAAAAAAAAAACAATTTCAATCAACTGTGAATTGCAAAATTCTTAAATTTACAGTAAAACACAGCTAATGAAGGTAACTAAACTGTCCTTATATTGGTTTTCCACCATACTGCATAGAATAAATACAGATTAAAATAACAGAAAATTAAACTACCAAATGCATATCATACACCACTTTCTCTAACACCATCCCAAATAATAACCAACACAATACCAACATACTATAAAAACAACACGAGATCCTGATCATAAACAAAAATTAAATCTTCACCTCCAGCTCTTGTGATACAGCATTGCGTCGCTTTAACTAACAATTGCACGGTCATGCAACGCTGTACACAAAAACACACAATAAAACGTATGTAATTTTTCCCCCATAAATAGAAATTTATTTTAGTAGTATTTGATCACCACTACATTTTTTTATTTTTTTGTGGTATAAAGAAAAAAGATCGACAATTTTGAAAAAGACATAACACATATACATAAAATAATGAAAGAAGTGCACTTAAAACATCAACGGATGAAAGATGCAGTCCCCTTAAAATAGGAAGGTATGGTTGTGCAAAGAGAAACGGAAGGAATCCTGCACAATATTCAAACACATGGATCTCAGTTCCTAGTGACACACAATCAAGCTGACTCCAGATAGTGACGAGACACCACAAAGACCACCACCGAAAATAGAAAATTCCTGCTTACCAGTAACCAGTAAGGATGAGCTCCAGACATTTCCCGATCTCTGCAGCCGAGCATCGGGACAATGTCTCCCTGGCTGTGATTAGCGCAGCGCTGTGCAGACTTCCTGGCGGGCTCTGCACGTGTACCATGCGAACACGCTGGAGCTCATCCTTACTTACCAGCAGTACTAGGCCTTTCAAGGGGCCAGTAACGTCTGTGGTTGATCACCCCGCCAGGGCCTTGAATGGAATTTGATGAACCTGCAGGCGAATCTTCTCTCCACGGTATCCCGACAATTCCACTCGTCTATACCAGCTTAGAATTTGAACATGCTTGCTCACTCTGTTTTAAAATACTTTGGAAGCCCTGACTTCCTGGGACATCCAGCCAGAATGGCTGAGCAGGAAGAAGTACAGGATCACGTATATACATGATTCTGTGCACAGCTGTCACCCTGTAGCAGTAAAACTGCCTATAGGGCAGTCAGCAAGTGGGTGAAGTAATCCTGTAGCAAATGCTGCGTTGTTAAACCAGAATGCAATAGCAAGCACCTTCTGGCATTTGGATAAGTTCACCTTTGGGAATATGTTCCACCCATTTTTAACATGTTTCCGCTCCTGCAACATCTCTTCGATCTCCCGTCACTACAACAGCAGGCAGTGAATCTTCTCCACGCACCCGCTGTCACTATTTGAAAAGAGCATGGCCAAGTTCTGTGATTGAACTACAACTACGATATCCTTTGTGGCCGATGGCTTGTAGTTCTTTATGAACTACCAGGGTGCTGTTGAGCGCTCTAGGTAGTTTGTGGTTTTTCCTGTCATTGTGTAACCGCCTTCCTGTATTAGTAGACAGTTTACACTGACAGTCTGCAGGAGCCCTGCACTGCACCCGCAATCTGCTAATCATGGGTACAATGCGTTCCAGGCTCCTACAAAAGAAAATAAGGAAATGCACATCTTTTTATGTAAAAAAAAATTGTACACTTTTTCTTTATTTTTTAAAGGTGAACATATTCTTTAAAGTTATTGTTTGTATTCGTCAACTGGGGTGCCTTGGGAGAACAAACTCAGGGTGCTCTTCTGGGCAAATAGTGACTTCAAAATGTCCAACCCTTTTTACCTCTAGCATGTTTCTCTTGGCTCATCATTGACCAAAAGGAAGGTGCAATAGGTGAGAGGAGTGAGCTAACATGATGACGCCAAACATTTTGTATTTGCATACATAAAGCTGATCTCCATGTTTTAGTGAAGTTTAAAAAGTTCATTTGGACCAGGCTGGAAAAAACAAACTATTTACTACACTAACAGATGCATTGGCTGTGTGCGCTGTATAAACTGTATGTAGCCTCAGCACAGCATACAGCGTTGTGCTCTGGCAGCAGATTGGAGACTTCCAGTCCTCCTCCCAAAACAAAATCAGTCAGGCTGAATGCTGCTAAGTGATGTACAAGAAGCTTTGTATTCTATGCATTTTTAAAAGCTTTCTCTGATTGGCTGGGGTGGATATTGTGGAGATTCATAGAATACAAAGTGTCCTGTGAATGGCTGAGCAGCACAAAGCCTGACCAGCACGGTCCAAACATATTTAAACTTAAAACATGTAGATCAGATTTATTCTTTCAGGCTCCCTGAGTGTTCTGGAAGGAAACCAATATTGTTTGGAGGCACCTGGTGGCATTGCTTCGAGGCACCTGGTGGCATTGCTTCGAGGCACCTGGTGGTGCCCATTTTTTTTATTTTTAAGGTAAAATTGGCTACAAGAATACTTAAAAGTAGTATTCAATGCAAAAACAAAATTGTACTATATTTCAGCTTACCAGACCTTAGATGTGGCACCTACATTCATTTCTTTTTATTTTAAGCCTTTTTTCCCACCTTTACTTTCTCTTGGGAATCCAGTCAGGAAGTATGTATTTTTCAACTTCCTTTGGCCAGTCGAATTGGCAGTTAGAGGGTTGTGACAAACCATTTAAAGTGGAACTAAAGGCAGGGATACTTACCAGCATCTTCTTCCCAGCTTATTCCAGAGGCCAGTCTACAGTCATCCTGGTATACTGGCATTGTGCAAGAATCAGATGCATGCACAGCTCGGTGTACAACCTGCAGAAAACTGAGAACAGGAGGGAGCAAACTATATTTTAATGCAGAAAATATATTGCCTCACCTGCCATAAAGGACCAGACTGTTTGTAATTGTATTTCTTTACTTTAGTTCCACTTTAAAATAGCTGCAAACCTCAAAACGTGAAACCTGAACAAAGCACATATTTCTATAGCGTTTACTTGCTTCTCTCCAAAGCACCAAGTTTCATTTCTCTTTGCGGTCTAGTTCCTCTATCAGCATGATTCAGTTCAGACAAGTTTTCCTGACACCAAAAGCTAAAAAGGTGACAAGGGAGGGATCTCGAAGCACACGGCCTGTGAGTGACAGCCTCAGTTTGATTTCTGTATGTGTGAATGGGGGTGTGTCTCCCCCTCCAATCAACTCTCAGAGCTCTTGTCAGTGTGTAACTGCAGCCCCCGCTGCCCCCTGCTTTGCGAGTCAGTGAAAATGTATGTTCATCTCTGAATTTAAGGATGTACAGGACAAATGTAGGATAATTAGTTTCACCTCTATGTATCACCTGAGGTTAGTCACTTCACTAGGTATAGATAAGGGTTTACAGCCACTTTAGGTCTGACAAATGTGCTTGTAATGGTCAAAAGTTAGACCTCATGCACACAGAGCCTAAAAAAACACTGCTTACACAGGCGTTCAGGATTTTTCTATTGTAAAAAACATCTTCATGTTATTCTGTTACCATATACACATAACCATTTAAAGGTGTATTTGAAGAGCAGTGTTTAGGACCCCAGGTACGAGTAAAGGAAAAAATTCAAAAAAATAATGCAGCCACCACATGAGCTGCAATATTTTACAATTTTGTCTTTGGCTTTAATACCACTTTAACAGCTGAAAAGAAAAGGGAGATTATTGATCTGGCTTTGCTATTTGGTAGGAATGCATGGATCACAAGACTGGCTAAACAAAATTACAAATCTTTGGGCAGTAATACATTTTTCATATGCATGTTAAGGCCAGGGCCTACACCTGAAACCGAACCCAGGACCTCTGGCAGTGACCCTTCTCGTTGGACCACCTGAGATGCTAGAAAGGTTCCTGCCCGATTGCTTAGACAGCCTTGCCTTATGTCTTGTTTCTCTTGGATCCTTTGCTGCTCCCATGAACTTCCTGATTTAAGCCATGTCTCTCCACTTCCTGTTTGCCAGATTATTGTGCTCTGGCCAATATCTCGCTTTTGTCACTACTGCTGCCATCCGTATCTTTGCTACCATTTGTTACTGAACTTTGGCTTGATCCTCAACTATGCATCTGCTTGATCCCAAACTGCAACCACTTGTTACCAAGCTTTGGCTTGTTTACTGACTATGCTTCTGCCTGATGCCTATCTGATATGTTTGCTACATCTCCTGGTGGGACAAACATGAGGACCGCAACTTGGTGCCAACATGCAGAAACACCCATCTTCACCATCAGGCGCTCTGGTGAACACAGGTTAGTAGTTAGACCCTGCACCTTGGGTGAGTCTGTCTATCACGCTGGCTGTTGCAAACCTTTCTACTGCTTTAGCTACTGGTCTCCTAGCCTGACTGCTGACCATGACAGCTGTATATCAGGTGAGTATTTAGCCAACTACTTGGAGATAATCTTTAGTGTATACACATGTACAATTAGAAGCTGTGTATCACCACTACATCTTTGTACACCCTCACTGTCATGAGTATCGAATGTGAAAGTGTGCAAATACATAGCATGGCACCTTTCAAATTGGCTTGTTGGCCTATTCCTACCTTACACAGTAGTTTTATGAACAGCTATATTTCTGACTATGGAGGAAGAAGGAGGAGCTGTGGGAAACTGTCATTTAATAACTATGGGCACCTTAAAATCATGATGTCAACAAGTTACATTAACTTAATAAATTAAAATAGCTCTGCTTTTAAAAACTTTTAGATACATTGGTATAGAGGTCTTGAAATATAAGATCTAGCCTTGGGGCAGACTAAAAAATAAAATCTCAGGTATTCCGGCTTCGTATTCATAGGTATCCTCCAGAATTCCCTTAACATTGCTAAATTGATTATCTCCAAACATTTATTTTACTCCTTTAAAGTGGTTGTAGATGTAAAATTTTAACAAAGCACATGCTTCTATACTGTGTACTTGACTCTATCCAAATCACTGAGTGTGATGTATATCTTCTGTTCCTCTTATCTACATGGTTCACTTCTTTTCCCGACTCCAGGAGATAATTGAAGGAGGAGAGCTCCAGCTTGCAGAATGTGATTGAAAGCCAAGCTGTGCATGTACTCCTGTATTGTGAGGAAGGTGTGTCCCTTCACTCCAATCAGGGGTCAGAGCTCTCCTCACTGAGCTCTGCAGTGTGAGAATTCAGACCCCTGCCCCCTGCTTTTCTGAGCTAAGAGATGCTGTGTAAAATATATGCAGGGCCATGCAATGAATATTTGTAAATCCAGACTTCATTGGGGGCCCTTAGCAAACAGCAATGCATATTGTGCACTGGTCCAAATCGTTTGGTGGGGGAGGGGGGTTATGGCGTGGTGTTTTTCAGGGGTTGATCTTGGCCCCTTCGTTTCAGTGATGGGAAATCTTAAGGTGTCAGCATACCAAGACATTTTGGACAATTTCATGCTCCCAACTTAGAAGGAACAGTATGGGGATTGCCCCTTCCTGTTCCGACATGACTGCGCACCAGTGCACAAAGCAAGGCTGTTAGAGAAGCAAAGGGTTGGCCAACTAAATATGGAACCATACGGACCAAGACTGAGATGCCATTAAAGTTCATGTTCGTGTAAAGGCAGGTGTCTAAATACTTTTAGACACAAACACCAATACTCCTGCGCTTGGGAGTAAAACCGACCAGACAAGGTGTGTTAGGTCTCCATCTTGGTTTATTAGAATAAGCCAAGCCTTGCTGCCCTCTAAAGACTGGTGAGTCTGGTATTCTGAAACCACAAGAAGAAAGAGAGGGCGCACTAACCTAGTGCATTATCCTTAAACCCTTGTTTTTATTGATAAAAAGTGGTAAGTATTATACTCACAAAATTAGTTAGATAAAAGCTCATCAAATGATCCAATAGCAAAAAACATCACATGATGCCGTATTAGTCAGTCTATAATGCATCAACTTGTGAGCCAGGTGGTAGAGGATAACGTGTTTCGAAGGAATCACCTAAGGTAATCATCATCTTCTTGTGGTCCCAATACTTTTGACAAAATAGTGTATAATGAACAGTGGAGCTGAGTGAGAGTAAAACTTACATTGTGCCCTATGCAAATTTAAGTCTACATGGCAAATTCAAACACTAAGATTGGATGTACAAAATATTTATAAGACACAAAGACCTTTGCACTGCCTATATGTTATATGCATGTATGTATACACTTTTATATATTTCCAAATTTAGATAACAAAGTCCTTTAACCCAACAAGAGAAAGCAACATTCCCAGTTTTATTTGACTTACCACAGCTTTACTAGAGCTTTCTTGTAAGTCCCAGATCATAAGATTGCTGTCACCCAGAGACATCACTTTCTTACCATCACCTAGAGGTTCCCAGGTAACACTAGAGGAAATATGAGAGGGATACATACTATAAATAAAGTTACAAAACTATGCAAGACATGTTTTTATAAAGTGTATATAGAAGACAAAGCAAAAAGGCGAGATAAAAGAAGAACCAAACAAATGAGCACACAAATAAATCTAATTACGTTTCAATATGAGGCATGTGAAAAGTCAGCAGAAGGTTTCCAAAGAGATACAATGTAATGCATAAACTCAACAATAAAAGCAATAGGAAAAAAATATGAATTCATGCCTATTCAAGGTGTCTGATGCTTCTCTTTAGATTATGTACAGTGGGTACGGGAAGTATTCAGACCCCCTTAAATGTTTCACTCTTTGTTATATTGCAGCCATTTGCTAAAATCATTTAAGTTCATATTTTTCTCATTAAAGCGGGAGTTCACCCATTTATTAATTGTTTAATCTTTTCCCCTTAGATTCCTGCTCGTTTTGTCTAGGGGAATCGGCTTATTGTTTTAAAATATGAGCCGTACTTACCCGTTTTCGAGATGCATCTTCTCCGTCGGCTTCCGGGTATGGGTCTTCGGGAGCGGGCGTTCCTTCTTGATTGACAGTCTTCCGAGAGGCTTCCGACGGTCGTATCCATCGCGTCACTCGTAGCCGAAAGAAGCCGAATGTCGGTGCGGCTCTATACTGCGCCTGCGCACCGACGTTCGGCTTCTTTCGGAAAATCGTGACGCGATGGATGCGACCGTCGGAAGCCTCTCGGAAGACTGTCAATCAACATAGGAACGCCCAGTCCCGCAGCCCATACCCGGAAGCGACGGAGAAGATGCATCTCGTAAACGGTAAGTACGGCTCATATTTTAAAACATCTAGCCGATTCCCCTAGACAAAACGAGCATCCATCTAAGGGAAAAAAGTAATATATACGGGTGAACCTCCGCTTTAATGTACACACAGCACCCCATATTGACAGAAAAAAAACACAGAATTGTTGACATTTTTTGCAGATTTATTAAAAAAGAAAAACTGAAATATCACATGGTCCTAAGTATTCAGACCCTCTGCTGTGACACTCATATATGTAACTCAGGTGATGTCCATTTCTTCTGATCATCCTTGAGATGGTTCTACACCTTCATTTGAGTCCAGCTGTGTTTGATTATACTGATTGGACTTGATTAGGAAAGCCACACACCTGTCTATATAAGACCGCACAGCTCACAATGCATGTCAGAGCAAATGAGAATCATGAGGTCAAAGGAAATGCCTGAAAAGCTCAGAGGCAGAATTGTGGCAAGGCACAGATCTGGCCATGGTTACAAAAAAAAATTTGGGTATAGTATGAGGGCAATAGATTGGAGTGCCATCTGATTGGAGAGGGAAATCAGGTATGATTTTGAGATCCTACTCATATCTAAAGACTTAATACTTAATAAAAGAACATAAACGTTCCACCGTAGGGGAAAGGAGCAAGTGCATCTCTGCAGTTTGCAACTGGTCAAGTAACAGCTTTTTCTGGAGATTGGACTACCGTTTTAGACGAGAACCAGCAGATATACATTCACCCCTAAAAAAAAGCCTTCTGGGCTTCCCATAGGGTGGTGGTCTCCGACACCCTACCATCATTAAGTTGGAAAAACTAGTCGATCTTTGGTTTCAGGAATCCGCAATAGGTATTCATTGAGACGCCAGTGGCATGAATCTGGGTACGTTCCCCTAGTGACTGCCATTGCGGGCCCTGTTTTTTTTTTTGTAAAATCTTTATTTATAGAACAAGTTAGCATATAATAGCAAACTCAGGTATTTGAGGACTAGACTGAGAGGCGAACATAAGAAAAAAGGAAAACATATCAGTAATCCATATCCTTTGAAAGGACAGCCAGGACAGCCTCCATCAAACCTCTCCCAGCACACCGCCCAGTATGGGAGTGCCTAAAACAAACAGTTGGTGCTGGGAGGGAAAAAGATGCCGTCCCCAATGCAGCAACAAGATACTATGGCCATAAGTCCAGTTAGTGCAAGACAAGTAAATAAAAGCCTGAAACCGTGCAACAAGGAGGCTGTAGATAGTAAAAACTAGGGGGAGAGAGAGAAGAAAAAGGGAGGGTGGGGGAGAGGAGGAAAAAGAAAGCGGGAGGAGGGCGGGAGCATACCTGCGATTTAAGGTGGAGTCTTCAAGTCTGCACCGAGCGAGCCACACCAGGTTCGGGCCACCTCCAGTGGGAGCAGAGGGGGCCTCTCACGATGTCAGAGCGCCACTGCCCACACGGGATCTAAGGGATGGTTCTGCCAGCTCTAACAATGCCAGGTCCAGACTAGAGGCTACATGCCCTGGGTCAGCCACATAGCCATCCAGGGAACCCATATGATGTTGAAGCATTCCACGGTACCTCTACAAGTTGCTATTTAATGTTCAGCTTCTCTAATGTCATTTACCTTACCAATCCATTCCTCCCTTGTAGGATCTCGGGGCTGTTTCCAGTAGATTGGTAGTAAACGTCTGGCCGCATTTAGAAGATGTGGCATCTACTAATCGAAATCTGAGGGACACGTAGGAGAATGTGGACCGGGGACAGAGGGACATTTAGGCCTAGGATCTCTTTTATTTGGGATTTAATGTCTTCCCAATAGGGCTTGATCCGGGGACATTCCCAATATATGTGTATAAGTGTGCCCCGGGGGCCACATTCACGCCAGCATTGGTCCGATATAGCGTCTGTGGCAATAGATGTTGTCGGAGCAGGAGCCTTGGAAGGGGAGATGGGGACCAGAGCAAGGAGATCTTGCGTCCATCTTACAAGACAAGCATACGCGCACCTCACCAAGCTTCTTGCTGATGGTCTTGTAGCCCATTCCATCCTTGTGCAGGTCTACAATCTTGTCCCTGATGTCCTTTAAGAGCTCTTTGGTCTTGCCCATGATGTCGAGGTTTGAATTGAGAAAGATACTCTGTGGACAGGTGTCTTTTATAGACATAATGAGTTGTCGTTGGGAGCATCTTCTTAAATTGACAGGACTAATCTGTGTACCACAATGAGCACATACTGTAGGCAGTCTGTGGGAGCCAGAATTATTGTTGGTTGGTAGGGGATCAAAAACATATTTTACTTACTGAACTGCAACTCAATTTATAACATTTGTATCATGTGCTTTTTTTCTGCATTTTTGGTTGATATCGATTAAAATACTGCAGGGGACCAAATAAATATTTTCCCCACTGTATGTATCAATGTAAGGTTGGGATGTTAGATTGTAAGCTCCTTGAGAACAGGGACTGGTGAAAATGTAATATATGTAATGCAAAAATTGTTGGCGCTATGTATATACCTGTAATAAATAAATGCATACACTTCCCCAGGAAAAGCTTTTCATTATCCTTGCACTGCTAAAGACAGTTGCCCAGAAAACTTAGTCAAATACCAATGAAAATAACTGGGTAGCTGGCCCATCTGAAATGAAAAAAAAAATTGCTGTGGTCAGGGGTGTGGTTTAAGGTTGTGATTGTGGTAAATGTACTGCCCTCCCACAATCTGCGTGAGATGGAACATTCCACATTTCCTCTCAGCTTGCTTGCTCTGTCTGTGGATCAGCTGACTATCCAGCCGACCGATGGCTTTTTTTTTTTTTTCTTTAATTTAATGCACTGCAGCAGGAAAGCACTCTTGTGGAAAGACAAGAGCATCCTGGATGGCTAATTCCCTCTGACTGATTTATAATTTGCGAAAGATGATGTGACCTTTAAAACCCGCCAGGCTGTTCTCGCTGCCGCTGTTTTCTCCTGAAAATGCTGCTGATGCTGTTCACAGGATTTCCACTGAGTGCTTTCTTGCTCTAATTTATCTTCCTGCAAAGGATTTTAGTGCCTGCTGTCTCTCTCCGTCTTGCTGTGCTTAGTCTATGCATTTAAACAGAACAGTCTCTTCTTCCGCCTTTAACAGCATCAGCAACGGCACACTTCACAGGGAGAAAAACACCACTGATGTAGCGTCTCAGTTTATTGGGGTACTTCTAACCAGATGCAGACATGATGTTCCCCCATCTCTATATAGGTCACCAAAATTTGCTGTGCTATGTCCTGTGGAGGTAGCAGAGCTGTTCAGGCTATAAAAAAATAAAAATAAAATCTTGGAAGCAGTTTTAGGAGAGAAAACATGATGCAGTTTAAAAGGAACTCAGTCACGAGCCAGTCAGAGCTTATGCAAAAAATATGAATTTTACCAAAAAATTTGTTTACAGAGGATAATGAATTTTTATATTTTGTTGGCAGAAGAGAGTTTGTATCCCTGTTCTAAAAAGCCTTCCTACTTCTAGCTATTTCTTTTAAATTGTACACTCAATGCCATGCATGCATATTGCAGTGTTCGCTTCTGGCCCATTCCCAGCATTTTACAGAATGGAGATGAAATGCACATGTGTAGGAGCTACTTCATAAATGGCTGGCTGATAACCAATGGGGAGGAACATGAATAAGGAAGAATTGGCAGTAGACAGATCAGCAGGGGATAGGTCTGAATTGCCAATGCTGGAAAAAGGGAAAACAGAGAGGTAGGTTTGCCATAATGTGCAGGTATATACTGCAAGATGGCAGTTGTCCCGATACCACTTTTTTAGGACCGAGTACAAGTACCGATACTTTTTTTCATGTACTCGCCGATACCGAATACCGATACTTTTTTTTAAATGTGTCCCCAAATGCAGCCATGTCCCCCCACATATATCCAGCCATGTCCCCCCACATATATCCAGCCATATCCCCCCACATATGCAACCATGTCCCCCCACATATATCCAGCCATGTCCCCCCACATATATCCAGCCATGTCCCCCCACATATTGCAGCCATGTCCCCCCCACATATATCCAGCCATGTTCCCCCACATATATCCAGCCATGTCCCCCCATATATTGCAGCCATGTCCCCCCCACATATATCCAGCCATGTCCCCCCACATATATCCAACCATGTCCCCCCACATATATCCAGCCATGTCCCCCCACATATATCCAGCCATGTCCCCCCACATATATCCAACCATGTCCCCCCACATATATCCAGCCATGTCCCCCCACATATATCCAGCCATGTCCCCCCACATATATCCAGCCATGTCCCCCCATATATTGCAGCCATGTCCCCCCCACATATATCCAGCCATGTCCCCCCACATATATCCAGCCATGTCCCCCCACATATATCCAGCCATGTCCCCCCACATATATCCAGCCATGTCCCCCCACATATTGCAGCCATGTCCCCCCACATATATCCAGCCATGTCCCCCCACATATATCCAGCCATGTCCCCCCCACATATATCCAGCCATGTCCCCCCACATATATCCAGCCATGTCCCCCATACCTAGTAGATGATGATGATGCCGCCGCTGCTGCCGCGTTAATCAGCGTGCATTACAGGCAGCTTTCGTTTGAATAGTTGTAATCCCTGCCGCGCCGTGTATAGACACTCCTCCTTTCTCGGGATTGGACAGATCCGTCCAATCCCGAGCAAGGGGGAGCGTCTATACACGGCACGGCGGGGATTACAACTATTCAAACGAAAGCTGCCTGTAATGTTCCCCGCACGCTGATTAACGCGGCAGCGGCGGCGGGCAAGTATTCTATTCAGGCATCGGGGGCATTTGCGGGAGTACAAGTACTCCCGCAAATACTCGGTATCGGTCCCGATACCGATACTGGTATCGGGACAACCCTAAAACAGTATAGCAAGAGCATTTAACGTACATTGGAAAGAAGATCGCTTCAAAAATTGCTTTCAACCTTTTTAAATCTGCAGCTTTCATTAAAATAATTTCAGGTGATCCTGCCATGAAAGTCCTAGTTCTAGTCCTAGTCCCAAATGTACTCCTGCATTGTCATCTTGTCAACATGTTCTCCTGGTGACCCTATAAGCAATTGCAAAATTCACTGGTGTCACTACCAGAAAACCGGTCCAGGCCGATGAGGAGCAGCTGAAGCTGGATTGCAGGCATGTAGTCTGCTACTCGCTGCATATTCATGGGAGCAACGTCAATCTGCACCACCAATCAAAAAACAGCCAAAGACTGGCACCTGGAAGAACCTGGGGAGAAGGTGCTGGCGCAGATGAGGGACATTGCGGACATCGGACAGTTGGAACAAAGGCAAGTATACAGTATGGACCTTTTGCTTAAAAGAGGTTGGGGGAATCAGCAGAACCAAGATGAAAACATAATAAAAAAAAAAAAGAAGTAGAAACAGATTTATTTCTATAAGAAAAATAAATGGAACACAGTGTTTTAGCAAATTATGCTTTTGATCAACTTTATTGTCTCAAGCTTCCTTATGACAGATATCCAGACAGCATTTACCCAGCTTTTGATCTTAAACACAACATGGTTGAATCCAAATATCACCAGTATTTGTTAAACCACCTCAATACTGAGCACTTTCCCCCCTTCCTACCCAAGCCAATTTTCAGCCTTCAGCGCTATCGCTTCTTAAATGACAATTGCGTGGTCATGCTAAACTGCACCCAAACAATATTTTTATCATTTTGTTCCCACAAATAGAACTTTCTTTTGGTGGTGTTGATCACTTCTGGGGGTTTTTATTTTTTGCTAAACAAATAAAAAAAGACTGAAAATTTGGGTTTGGTTTGGTTATAAAATTTTGTAAATAAATACGTTTTCTCCTTCACTGATGGGCACTGATGAGGCTGCACTTATGGGCACTGATAGGCACTCATAGGCGGCACTGATAGGCACTCATAGATAGCACTCATGGGCACTGATAGGGCAACACTGAAAGGCTGCACTGATGGGTACTTATGGGTAGCACTGATGGACACTGATAGGTGACACTGATAGACACCACTGATATGGTGGCACTGATTGGCATCATATTAGGGCACCAATTACCATATGTGGGCACTGATTGGCATCCCTGGTTGCCATGGATGGCATACCTGTTGGCCATCAGTGGTGGGCATCCCTGGTGGACCTGAGTGGGCATCCTCGGGGGGACTGTGCTGATAATCAATCAGCACAGACCCCCCCCCCCAGTCAGGGAGGTGTGAATCCAGCCTTACAAGGGATCATTAGCACTTGTGGCTTTAGCCCAGCCAAGGCCTTTCTCCAGGTCCGGACCACCCCTTGGAACTGTGTTGGGTATGAAAAATTTCGCCAAAAAAACAAAGTGCTCCACATAGTGTAAAATTCTTTTAAAACATATTTAGAAATATAAAATGTTGTACTTACGGCTGCCGCTGATAAAATGCGCCTTTAATATGAGTGCGTCGGCCGGCACACAAAACAAACCCATCCTTCTAGGGCACATGTAGGATTGGTGATGTCAGCGCGTCGCTCCGACCCACACGTTTGATTATAAATCGATATACATGGGCACGGGCGGTGCTCTGAGTCACCACACTTTATACACTACACAAACAACCAAGCCTCGGTCTGAATATACACATAAGGTACAACACTCAGATAGCCAAGCTTCGATCTGAGCCTCAGTCAGCCATATTAGAAACCACAAGTAAGCCTCATTGTGAGATCCTATATATCAAAAGGAAATGGGTAACACACACTTAGGCTGCATTCACACCTGAGCGTAGCATTTCGCAGCGTTTTTTACCGCGACAAAACGCAGCGGTTTTTACCGTGATTTGCCGCGACAAAACGCAGCGTTTTTTACAGGTCTAGGGTCACCGATGTAAAACGCCCAAAGACCCAAATTCGAGCGACAAAAAAGGGTCCAGAAAATGTTTGGGCTTCAGGCGTTCGGCGTCAGGCGTTTTGTAGTGGAGATGTGAACCGTCTCCATAGAGAATAATGTATTTTTTCCCCTCTAGCGTTTTGGGGCGTCGCGCTTCAGGCGACAAAACGCTCAGGTGTGAATGCAGCCTAAATGTAAAGACAACCAATGAGCCTAAATCTTTTAACCATATACAGTACAGTGTTCTTACTGAACCCCATTAGAACCGAGTCAGTTAAAAGGGTTCCTTGACTTAAAGATCCTAATTTTAAAACCTTGTACTGATTGGGAAAAATGCAATCATAACTCACCTTCCCACAATTATTGTGAATACAAAAGAGGATGGGAAAGAGATTTTTTTGATATCGTAAAAAATATCTGAAAAAAATTTGTCTTTCCTAAAAATATTAAATAAAACTTTCTACCCAGAAGTGTTAAAATTTCAACAGTGACACCTAGTGGATGGTTCAAAAACCGCCATTGATTCAATTCCCAGTTATCATTCATATGAAACTAAAAATGCACCAAAAATGTGATCATTACTGCAAACTCCTACCCATTAAGAATTACAATACTGACATTCATTTCTAAGGAATCTAGAGGCAGTCCGAGGCCGATTCAAATTCAAACACAAAAATAACTCTATGAATCGTTAATAAATGCATTGACATCAACATAAACAATGAGGCCATAAGGAACATATGTTCTTAATCTCTACACCCAGGCCATTTCTTGTTTCAAAGTTTTCTTCTCCATAAAACTACCTCTCCAATGGGGTCTGTATTTACAGCTGTGCTCATAAGTTTAAATACCCTGGCAGAATTTATGATTTCTTGGCCATTTTTCAGAGAATATGAATGATAAAACCAAAACATTTTTTTCACTCATGGATAGTGTTTGGCTATAGCCATTTATTATCAATCAACTGTGTTTACTCTTTTTAAATCATAATCACAGCAGAAACTACCAAAATAACCATGATCAAAAGTTTACATACCCTGGTGATTTTAGCCTGGTAACATGCACACAATTTGACACAAAAAGGGGATTGAATGGCTATTACCCACTTAAGGACCGCCGCACGGAATGGCACGGCTGGGCACAAGGGCGTACAGGTACATCCCCTTTAACAACCCAGCTGTGGGTCGAGAGTGTGCAGCCCGGTCCGAAGCTCCATGACCACACCCGCGGGACGCACGGACGCGATCGTCGCCGGTGTCCCGCGATCGGGTCACAGAGCTGAAGAACGGGGAGAGGTGACTAGTTGCTGTAAAAATGCACTAGTTGCTGTAAAAATTACAATGGTCCCAAAAATTTGTCAAAAGTGTCCGATGTGCCCGCCATAATGTCGCAGTCATGATAAAAAATCGATGATCGCCGCCATTGGTAGTAAAAAAATATATATATTAATAAAAATGCCATAAAATTATCCCCTATTTTGTAGATGCTATAAATTTTGCCCAAACCAATCAATAAACATTTATTGCGATTTTTTTACCAAAAATATGTAGAATATGTATCGGCCTAAACTGAGGAAAAAAATCTTTTTTTTTTGGGGATATTTATTATAGCAAAAAGTTAAAAATATTGAATTTTTTTAAAAAATTGTTGCTCTATTTTTGTTTATAGCGCAAAAAATAAAAACTGCAAGAGGTGATCAAATACCACCAAAAGAAAGCTGTATTTGTGGGGAATAAAAGCACAGCAATTTTGTTTGGGAGCCACGTCGCATGACCGCGCAATTTTCAGTTAAAGCGACGCAGTGCTGAATCGCAAAAAGGGGCCTGGGTCCTTTAGCTGCAAAATGGTCTGGGGCTTAAGTGGTTAAAAGGTAACCACCCTCACCTGTGATCGGTTTTCTTTTCATTTGTGTGTAGAAAAGGTCAATGAGTTTGACTCCCGACAGACCCTTGTATCCAGTGCTGCACTAATGTTTCTGTATTCTAAGTAATGGGGAAAGAAAAATAATTGTCAAAGCATCTGCAGGAAAAGGTAATTGAACTGTATAAAACAGGAAAGGGATATAAAAAAATATCCAAGGAATTGAGAATGCCAATTAGCAGTGTTCAAACTCTAAACAAGAAGTGGAGAATGAGGGGTTCTGTTGAAACCAAACCCCGGTCAGGTAGACCAACTAAAATTTCAGCCACAACTGCCAGGAAAATTGTTTAGGATGCAAAGAAAAACCAACAAATAACTTCAGGTGAAATACAGGACTCTGAAAACATGTGGTGTGGCTGTTTCAAGATCCACAATAAGAAGGCACTTGAAGAAAGATGGGCTGCATGGTCGAGTCGCCAGAAGAAAGCCATTACTATGCAAATGCCACAAAGTATCCAGGTTACAATACGCCAACCTACTGACAAGCCCCAAACCTACTGGCACAAAGTCATTTGGAGTGATGAGACCAAAACTGAGCTTTTTGGCCACAACCATAAACACTACATTTGGAGAGGAGTCAACAAGGCCTATGGTGACGGTACACCATTCCTACTGTGAAACACAGAGGTTGATCGCTGATGTTTTGGGGATGTGTGAGCTACAAAGGCCCTGAAAATTTGGCCAAAATTGATAGCAAGATGAATGCAGTATGTTATCAAAAAAATACTGGAGGAACATTTGCATTCATCAGCCAGGAAGCTGCGCATGGGACGTACTTGGACATTCCAACATGCCAATGATCCAAAACACAAGGCCAAGTCGACCTGCCATTGGCTACAGCAGAATAAAGTGAAGGTTCTGGAGTGGCCTTCTCAGTCTCCTGACCTCAATATCATTGAGCCACTCTGGGGAGATCTCAAACGTGCGGTCCATGCAAGACAGCCTGAGAATTTACAGTAACGGGAGGCTTTATGCCAAGAGGAATGGGCAGCTTTACCATCTGAGAAGATAAAGAGCCTCATCCACAAATACCACAAAAGACTTCAAGCTGTCATTGATGTTAAAGGGGGCAATACACGGCATTAAGAACTGGGGTATGTAAACTTTTGATTAGGGTCATTTGGGTAGTTTACTGTTGTGATTATGATTTAAAAAGAGCAAACACAATTTATTGATCATAAATGGCTTCAGCTAAACACTAACCATAAGTGAAAGAAAAGTTTTTGTGTTATCATTCATATTCTCTGAAAAATGGCAAAGAAATCAAAAATTCTGCCAGTGTATGTAAACTTATGAGCACAACTGTATCTATCCCCAGATATAGGGTATTGGAAGGATCCCTATTGTGCATCACATCAGAATGTTTAGACACATAATGTTTTTATAAAACCCTTTCTGATATTATTGATATGTTATTTTATTCACACCTGTACGGCAGGTTTGGTCCTGTCCACATATTGAAGCCCACATGGGCACTGAATCAAATGCACTTCCTCTGTGGAGAAACAAGTGATGAATGGCCCCATCTCAAATTAGCGAGAAGTCCTTGTAGAGGTAAAGCCACTCACCCTCTTACTTTTACAGCTGTTAAAGCTACACACCTCACACTTCTTGCAACGATAATAGCCCGTGCAATTTTGGAAAAAACATTAATTTCCCCTAGGTGGACGCTTGGTGCTATTTTGTCCCTCAAAAATGCCCACCACTAAATATAACTTGGGGTTTCTCTGGAAGAATTGCACTTAGAATTTGTTCATTGCCCAGAATATGCCAGTGTTTCTGTATTTGTTTTTTTTTTACATTTTGATGTTGAACAGAAAAGGTGGTGATAAGGTAAAGTGAAAACCTAGTGCTATCTACATCTTTGGATTTCTCCTTCAACAGTGTTCCCCTATCCAGCTCTTGTACAGAACAAATCATATCTCTGAGGCCGCGTACACACGATCGGTCAAAACCGATGAGAATGGACCGAAGATCAGTTTCATCGGTCCAAACCGACCGTGTGTACGGCCCATCGGACCACAATTTTAAAACTTGCTTTAAAATCGAACCGATGGACCGCTGACCACTGGTTAGTACACAAAAGCATCGGTTCAAAACCTGCGCATGCTCAGAATCAAGTCGACGCATGCTTGGAAGCATTGAACTTCGTTTTTTTCAGCACGTCGTGTGTTTTACGTCACCGCGTTCTGACCCGATCGGTTTTTGAACGGATGGTGTGTACGCACATCAGACCATCGGTCTGCTTCAGTGGTGAACCGATGAAAACGTTCCGTCGGACCATTCTCATCGGATGGATCGACCGTGTGTACGCGGCCTAAGAGACTTGGAATTATAGCCCTTTTTCATAAATCTATTGTAAAAAACAGTTGACTGTGAATCAAACTCATATCATTTGGCTTTTGGTTACCGATCACAACTACGACTCATGGTGGCAACTGTCTAAGGGGATATAAGAGTTTCTATCCGTGGGCTTAAAGAAAGTTGATGTAACAAATCTTTCCTCTTTTATCAAAATCCTCAAATCTAAAAAAAAGTGATATCTTCCTTACTGGCCTCAAAGTTGAGAACAATCCCCCTATTGTTACTGTTCAGTTGTTCCATAAACCCATGTAACTCTACCTCACTGCAATCCCAAATGAGGACAATGTCATCTATATATCTTGCCCATAGGACCACCTGAGGTCTGTTGGGCATAGAGGACGTCCTCCTCCCATTTAGCCATAAACAAATTCGCCAAACTAGGGGCATTTTTCTCCCCCATGGCCACTTTGACTTGATGGTAAAATTGGTTATCAAACCAGAAATAATTGTGTGTTGCCGCAAATTCTAGTAATTCCATAATGAAATCAAGAAGCCTCAAAAAAACTCTAGAACTTCTATCTAGGAATAATTTAAAAGCTTCAAGGCCTAGGCGGTGAGGTATGACCGTGTATAAAAGAGGACACATCTGCCCTTACCAACCACAGCCCTCTCTTTGGGCTGAGATTAGACAATAAATTGATAACATATCTTGTATCTTTAATATATGATGGCATCAACTGCACCAAGGGCTGGAGATAATGATCAACATACTTGCCCACCTGGGAAGTAACACACTAAATACCGCTGACAATAGGACGACCCAGGGGCAAGACAATGATCCTTATAGATTTTGTGTAGTATAATATGGGGGTACGTGGGGCATTTGGTACCAAAAAATACTTCTCTTATTAAGAATACGTTGTATTAATCCCCTATTAGTATTTATTTTTTGTATTTGACAAACGGGTCCCTATTTAGAGGGCTAAGATATAAAAAATCTCTTTCCCATCCCCTTTTGTATTCATAATAATTGTGGGAAGTGAGTTATGATTGCATTTGTCCCAATCAGTACAAGGTTTTAAAATTAGGATCTTTGGGTTGAGGAACCCTTTTAACTGCTTCAGTTCTAATGGGGTTCAGTAAGAACACTGTATATGGTTAAAAGGTTTGAGCTCATTGGTTGTATTTACATTCAGCATTTGTTACCAATTTCCTTTTCAGATATAGGATCTCACAATGAGTCTTGGTTGTGGTTTCTAATATGGCAGACTGAGGCTCAGATCAAGGCTTGGCTATCTGAGTAAGCTATAAATAAGCACTAAAGTTTGGTGTGAAACGTGTCAGCTTTTTACCCCGTCTGCTGTGGCATGCTTTTTGTGTGTTTTTTTATTTAAAAAAAAAAAAGCAATTTATTTTTGGAGTGCGGCTGTCCAGAATGTTTTTCCTTCATTTTGCATCATACCATGCATTGCCAGCACCCGTGGCTTTGGATCAGGTGAGGAGACTTTCTGATTAGTATCCCAGAGTGGTGATTTCTCTTTTTCATTTTGGCTATCTGAGTGTTATAAAGTGAAAAGTGCTTTTGCGCTAAAATGGATCCTAAATGAGTGAATCCACCAAAAATATATAGTGCAGCAAAACCTAATTATGTTTACATGACATAAAACAGGAATATAAATAAATGGTGATTCTGCGCAACATATCACACTAATGGAATAGTGATATCACATAAACAAGATAAATGTAAGAGCTGACAAATAATCAGCATATAGTATTAAATGCAAAGAGAATAGTGAGTCCAAATATAAATATATATATACTCAAATAGTGAATAGTGAGTCCAAAATATATAATACTCATAAGGCGAATGTGCAAAAATATATAAAGAATATTGTGCAAAAAAACCGGAATGGAAGTTCAATCCCAATAGTAAACACAAATCAGCTGTCAGGGCAGATATTCTGAATGCACTGGATGAAGGTGAGCACCAGCTCTATGGTGTGAGTGCACGGCCGTGCGATAGAAGATAAACCAGATCCCTGGCTGAGCTCCCGGGACTCTTACCTCTCAGCCCTCCTAAATGGGCATTGATGTACAGGTCACTCGCAGCCTTCTATGGGTGGTCCCTGATGTTTCCTCTCTTGATCTGATGGATCCTTCCTTAATTGGGACAGATGCTCCTCGAAACCAGATGGATGATGTGGGTTATAAGAGAGAGAGAGAGGGGACTCCCATAGTGAGGTAACGTTTGGTGCAGGTAAAATATGTTTATTGAGGAAAAACCTGCACTTACATTAAAAGAAAAATAAAAGTGCAACGAGGAAACAAACAGGCGGCGTTTGAATCGCCAGCTTACGTCACTCCGGGTGTACGTCCTCCAATTCCTACGCGTTACGACACCACGTGTCTTCGTCTGGGGAATCTGATTGGTAATGTGGCTGTTGTTTATATAACCGAAAAACAGGAAGTCTCATCGCGGCCATTTTCTTGTAGACCGTGATCTAATGGACATCAGACATACTAGAGGGGGCATAAACCACTCTAGAGCTCGGCAATAGAAAACGTGTGTAGAGGATAACGAGCACTATATTTAAAACGGGCAAACGTACGGTTCCTGGTATAAAGGCCAGCTAAATTATACATAGTAAAAACTATTAATGGAGACGTTTATAAAATAATAATAGTGAACCGTAAAGTCATATGACCAGCATAATGTAATTGAGACTAGCACCAGAGCATGGACATCATCAATGACAATCCACTAGGTGTCGCTCATGAGCTAAAGTCTATGGCTTGTATTGTAACCTTTACATGGTAGTAACTGGGTTTTACAATGATAAAATTAATATATGTAAAATTATATATATTAAAAATTCTTTAAAGCATAATAAAACTTAACATGTGTAAAAAACCTAGTAGTATCTATATCTATAGCCACAGGGGGCTCCCATATAAATTATTAATATGGAATAAATATAATACTGATATTTAAATATGTTAAAAAATTTAAAATTGAAAGTAGAGGGTGTATATAAATAATACATATATATGGTGGTCGTACACTCGGTTTGTCGCATTACAACCACAGAATATATATACATACACACAGATAATAGGCAATTTAATAAAAAATATGGTCAATGGGTGTTGATGGACCTATATATAACTAGTCTAAAAATGTGGAGAACTAAAAATTGCTGAGGAAGCAGTTGAGGTCAAACTCAACGTTCATTCCTCCTGGTGTCAGGGTGCGCATCTTATGAATCCACTGGGATTCTTTTTGACTTATCGTGCGCACCTTGTGGCTTCCTCTCCAAGAGGGGTTAAATTTGTCAATGCCCCAGAATTGCAATTGTGAGGGATCCCGATTGTGTATCTGATCAAAGTGTCTAGAGACACTATGTTTCGGGAAGCCATTTATTATGTTCTCCACATGCTCACTAATTCGAACCTTCAAGGCCCTTTTTGTTCTCCCAACATATTGTAAATTACAGCTACATTGTAGCACATATACCACTGCTTCGGTGTGACATCCAATAAAGTCTCTAATCACATGGGTTTCTCCTGTGTTTGTTGCCACAAACTCGGTACGTTTCTTTTGAAACTTTTGCGATTTTCGACATGCATTGCCTGCAGTCCAAGCTACACCAGCTCACCTCAAGGACACGAAACATATACTACAGTTATTAGATACAGTACCCGTGAGCGAAGGAAGAACGTTGATCGCCACGGCAGATGTTACATCACTGTACACTATTGTACAACACCATGACGCCTGCTTCGCCGTTAAATGGCTTTTACGTAAATTTAGTAACCTCATATGTCCACAAAGGAAGTTTCTCATTAAATGCCTTGATTTGTGCCTTAAGTGTAATTACTTCTGGTATGACCAGAACTTTTACCATCAGGCAATTGGTATTGCCATGGGAGCGAAATTCGCACCTAGTGTGGCAAATGCCTTCATGGCATTATGGGAAGAGTCAGCTATATACGAGAATACTCCTACTGAGTTATCCCTCTACAAAAGATATATAGATGACATCATTATCTTGTGGAGTGGGAATAGAGAGAGCTTGGACAACTTCCTTGAAACACTCAATAGAAATGATAAAAATATTTCCCTGGTGTGGAAAATCGATGATAAATCTGTAGACTTCCTAGACCTGAACATTAGTATTGAGAAAGACAAGATTGTTACTAAAACACATTTTAAAAACGTAGATATGAATAGTTATCTCTCAACTGACAGTTGTCATTTTAAACCTTGGCTTTTTAACATCCCTAAGGGGCAACTAGTTAGATTAAGAAGAAATTGTACATATGAGAGTGACTACTCATTACAAGCAGACATGATTGGTTTGAGGTTTAAAGAAAAAGGATATGAAGAGTCATGGATTAAAGGCCAAATAGACACGGTCAAAAAACTGGATAGAAAAGAGATGCTACAGGACAAACCAAAAAAGTGCCAACAACAAACAGCACCAGTACTTATCCTTGATTACAACTCCCAATATAAAGATGTGGCCAAATTAATGGGAAGACACTGGCACATTTTAAAAGGAGATAAAGATTTAGGGAAATTACTTCCTGAAAAACCAAGGATAGTATATAAACGAGCACCTACTCTAAGGAACTTGATTGTAAAATCAGTAGTAGAACCACCATCAAAGCCGGGATACTCATTCTTTTCGGGAAAAGGCTTCTATCCATGCAAAAATTGCAATGCATGTCGAAAATCGCAAAAGTTTCAAAAGAAACGTACCGAGTTTGTGGCAACAAACACAGGAGAAACCCATGTGATTAGAGACTTTATTGGATGTCACACCGAAGCAGTGGTATATGTGCTACAATGTAGCTGTAATTTACAATATGTTGGGAGAACAAAAAGGGCCTTGAAGGTTCGAATTAGTGAGCATGTGGAGAACATAATAAATGGCTTCCCGAAACATAGTGTCTCTAGACACTTTGATCAGATACACAATCGGGATCCCTCACAATTGCAATTCTGGGGCATTGACAAATTTAACCCCTCTTGGAGAGGAAGCCACAAGGTGCGCACGATAAGTCAAAAAGAATCCCAGTGGATTCATAAGATGCGCACCCTGACACCAGGAGGAATGAACGTTGAGTTTGACCTCAACTGCTTCCTCAGCAATTTTTAGTTCTCCACATTTTTAGACTAGTTATATATAGGTCCATCAACACCCATTGACCATATTTTTTATTAAATTGCCTATTATCTGTGTGTATGTATATATATTCTGTGGTTGTAATGCGACAAACCGAGTGTACGACCACCATATATATGTATTATTTATATACACCCTCTACTTTCAATTTTAAATTTTTTAACATATTTAAATATCAGTATTATATTTATTCCATATTAATAATTTATATGGGAGCCCCCTGTGGCTATAGATATAGATACTACTAGGTTTTTTACACATGTTAAGTTTTATTATGCTTTAAAGAATTTTTAATATATATAATTTTACATATATTAATTTTATCATTGTAAAACCCAGTTACTACCATGTAAAGGTTACAATACAAGCCATAGACTTTAGCTCATGAGCGACACCTAGTGGATTGTCATTGATGATGTCCATGCTCTGGTGCTAGTCTCAATTACATTATGCTGGTCATATGACTTTACGGTTCACTATTATTATTTTATAAACGTCTCCATTAATAGTTTTTACTATGTATAATTTAGCTGGCCTTTATACCAGGAACCGTACGTTTGCCCGTTTTAAATATAGTGCTCGTTATCCTCTACACACGTTTTCTATTGCCGAGCTCTAGAGTGGTTTATGCCCCCTCTAGTATGTCTGATGTCCATTAGATCACGGTCTACAAGAAAATGGCCGCGATGAGACTTCCTGTTTTTCGGTTATATAAACAACAGCCACATTACCAATCAGATTCCCCAGACGAAGACACGTGGTGTCGTAACGCGTAGGAATTGGAGGACGTACACCCGGAGTGACGTAAGCTGGCGATTCAAACGCCGCCTGTTTGTTTCCTCGTTGCACTTTTATTTTTCTTTTAATGTAAGTGCAGGTTTTTCCTCAATAAACATATTTTACCTGCACCAAACGTTACCTCACTATGGGAGTCCCCTCTCTCTCTCTCTTATAACCCACATCATCCATCTGGTTTCGAGGAGCATCTGTCCCAATTAAGGAAGGATCCATCAGATCAAGAGAGGAAACATCAGGGACCACCCATAGAAGGCTGCGAGTGACCTGTACATCAATGCCCATTTAGGAGGGCTGAGAGGTAAGAGTCCCGGGAGCTCAGCCAGGGATCTGGTTTATCTTCTATCGCACGGCCGTGCACTCACACCATAGAGCTGGTGCTCACCTTCATCCAGTGCATTCAGAATATCTGCCCTGACAGCTGATTTGTGTTTACTATTGGGATTGAACTTCCATTCCGGTTTTTTTGCACAATATTCTTTATATATTTTTGCACATTCGCCTTATGAGTATTATATATTTTGGACTCACTATTCACTATTTGAGTATATATATATTTATATTTGGACTCACTATTCTCTTTGCATTTAATACTATATGCTGATTATTTGTCAGCTCTTACATTTATCTTGTTTATGTGATATCACTATTCCATTAGTGTGATATGTTGCGCAGAATCACCATTTATTTATATATCTGAGTGTTATACTTTATGTGCATATTCAGACCGAGGATTGGTTGTTTGTGTAGTGTATAAAGTGTAATGACTCAGTGCACTCCCCGTGCCCCTGGACGACATCATCCTATGACACAACCCATGCGGCTGAGAGACACATTGACGTCAATAATCCAACACATGCTCTAGGAGGACAGGTTTGTTTTGTGTCCCGGCCGACACACTCAAATTAAAGAAGCATGTTATCAGTGGCATCTGTAAGTGCAATATTTTATATTTCTAAATATTTTTTTTTAAGGATTTAACAATATGTGGAGTACTTTCATACCCAACATGGTGCCAAGGGGTGATCTTGTGTAGGAGACCATCCGGACCTGAAGAAAGGCCTTGGCTGGGCTAAAGCCACAAGTGCTAATGATCCCTTATAATGAGGGATCAACAGAAGCTGGTAAGCGAGTCTTTCAGCTGTTGGTGGAGGCACTGATAATTAAAGATCACTACAGTGGTGGATGGTGGAGAGTGGAGACTGACAACAGGATTTTTACATCACTTGTGGACTGTTTCTAATTTATTGTATATTTTATTTAGGATTTTCATTTATATCAAAATGACTGATTAGCGCAACCTTATTTATTTTTATGCTTGATCACTGTGTATATATCTCGAAGAAGATGTTGCTGCTCACATTTTTATTTAGAATTATTTTTAGTGCGTTATGTTTCACTTTTTCTATTTTTATTGAGAAACAGATGCAAGAAAAGGCAGCCAGCCTCATAGAACAAGGGCACACAAATTCCAGGTCTGCACATTAAAGTGGTTGTAAATCGACATTTATTGTACCTATAGGTAAGCCTCTAAATATCTCCTAAACGTGCACCACTCTGAAGGAACGGCCACCCGTGCTGGGAGTGACGTCAAGCGGCTCCAGCCAGTCACACAGCCGGAGTCTGTGGACCCAGAAGGAAGACGGGTGAAGATGGATGCAGAATCCAGTGAAGACAATGCATCGTTAGAGGGCTTCGTTTACAGGTAAGTTTCACATGATGTAATGCAATGTAATTTCCCTCAGCCTAACCCCCACAAAAAAATCCCAACCACTTGTCCAAGTCTTAAAAAAAAAAAAAATCATATTTGCTAGATCATGGAGTCCAGTGTTATACTTTTCAAATACGATTTTTTTTGCTAATGTGTAAGAGGGAAGAAAGAGGGCTTGAAAAAATGGGAAAGGTTAGGCTTTATTTTTTTTTAATAGAGATCTTTGTCTATGAAAGATCTGCAAATAACATTTGTTAGATAAATGAACATTCAACTCAAAACCGTCTATTTCTTTTGACCAGTATGCAAAGTCTCTAGGACATCCAACAATAACAACTCAGTGCCAGTTAGGGGACAGTATAATAGGCACCAGAAAAAGGAAAGAAGAGATCAAAGCTCTAAAAAGGACAACCTACTTATGATGCATCCATGCTATTCAAAAAGTAGTGGGGACATTAGAGACCTAGGAAACAAAATATGGAACCATTATTGTATCCATATTGCACAGATTACTAAAAACTTACCCAAACATTGAGTTAAAGTATTTTAGAACTTAGCTATGACACCTTAGGCAATACTGAATCACAACTTCACAAACCCCAGTCCTCCAGCGAGAGCTTGTGAACTGTTTATAAAGCCATGTAAAAGTTTACAAAAATAAAAAGTTGGTCATCAACTAGTCACTGTTAGGGTCTAATTTCCAAGAAAAGACCAACAGCCAATACCATCCAGTAGGATTCATCTGCTATGTGCATTAGAGCAGGATGAATACTTGCTGATCCCAGAAAAGGACATTTCTATGGTTTGTGCACCAAGACTGTCATGCTCAGCATCAAAGACCAACTGACAGCTAAGCATGGCTCACAAACCTCTGTGTGCAGATCACAGGCCCAAGGTTTTCACATATACGACCCTTTTAAGTTAGACCTAACAAAAATCAATTTAAAGTTTGCATTTGAAATTAAAAGTAATCAAAAACCATAAGGAATATTAAATGAAAAAAAAAAAAAAAAACACCAAATACCCAGTCACTTTTGAAACGTTCTAAAAATAGTAAACAAAATAAACATGAATCAATAAAATGCAAGCTTGTGCAGCATCAGAAGCACCGGAAGATTTTACCATCTTTGCGATCAGGCCATATTTTGCTATTTGGTACTGCTCTACTTGCGTGATTGCATAATCGTGCAACAATGACATTTAGATCATTGTTTCACACAATTTCTCACTTCTGCTATAAAGCTATACACTGCCACTGTACTAATAACACTGGCTGGGAAGGGGTTATTATCTGGGGGCAATCAAGGGGTTATTTTATGCCTAACAATATGTAATATGTGTAATGTGTGTTGATTTTTACTATATACAGATTTGTTTCTTTCCCCTGCTTTGCAGAGAAAAGAAACAAAGCAGTTGTTACCTCTGTACAGAGCCCTGTATTGATTGTCAACACAGAGCTCTGGTCTGTCATTCAACCAAGCCATGAATCATTGGCTGGGATCTGCTGACAAACTCCAATTGTGTCAAATCAAAAGGGAGAAGGTGGGCGGGGGCACGCGTGCCTGAAATCCGGAAACAGGTAGCGATGTGCCAGTACATTGCGGTGTCTGTAGGAGCCGCCCTGTTGCAATATATGTACTACGATTGTGGCTGCTTTCTAAAAGAAAAATAATTTAAGACTTTGCACGCCTTTAGTTTGGATGCACCTGAAATATATTAGCCAATTTAAACTAAAAGTTCATTTGAACTTTCAGTTTTTAGTACATACCAACCACATTCAATTCTCCACATATATATTTTAACCCAGTAGGGTTGACATTCTTCCTCTGTAGTTCCCAATACCGCTCCTCTGCAGGTAAGTATCAATTTGTTTTACAAATAGCTCATTGTTTTACCAAGAGTCTAAGATTTAAACACTTCAATACTTTCACCCCCTTCCTGCCGAGGCCAATTTTTCATTTTTTAGCGCTGTCGCACTTTGAATGCCAATTGCGCAGTCATGCAATGCTGTACCCAAATACATGTTTTAAAACACATATGCCTAGATTCACATACATTGCCGCAACTTTGCGGCGGCGTAGCTTAAGGCATTTAGGCTACGCCGCCGTAAGTTAGCGAGGCAAGTACATGATTCACAATGTACTTGCCTGCTAAGTTACGGCGGCGTAGCCTAAAGCGGGCGGGCGGGCGTAAGCGCACCTAATTCAAATGTGTGTAAGGGGGCGTGTTTTATGTTAATGGGGCTTGACCTTACGTTTTTGACGGTTTTTTTTAACTGCGCATGCGCCGGACGCCTACATTTCCCAGTGTGCATTGCGGCTAAGTACGCCGCACAGGCCTATTGATTTCGAATTCGAATTTCGACGCGGGAACGGCGGCCATACTTAACATTACTATTCCAACTAGGGCCTAGCTCTAACTTTACGCGGCCTATCTCTTACGTAAACGGCGTAAAAGTACTGCGTCAGCTGGGCGTACGTTCGTGAATCGGCGTAACTGCTAATTTACATATTCTACGCCGACCGCAATAAAAAGCGCCACCTAGCGGCCATCCGAAATATTGCAACCTAAGATATCTACTGTTATCTACTGATAAGCCGGCCTAACTCTTTCTGAATCTACCTAATAGAGCTTTCTTTTGGTAGTATTTAACCACCACTGAGTTTTTAATGTTTTACACAAAAAATGAAAAAAGACAGACAAAATTTTTTTTTTCTTAGTTTCTGTTACATAATTTTGTAACCAAGAAATTTTTCACCTTCACTAATGTGTGCTGATGAGGCTGCACTGATGGGCACTGATGAGGAGGCACTAATATGCAGCACTAATGGGCAGAAATGAGATGCAACACAGATGGGCATTGATAGGAGGCACAGATGGGCATCCTTTGACATTTTTACAGCCACTTTTATGAACGTTTTTTGCAGCTTAAAAACGGCTCTCCATGTTAGTCTATGGCCCCATGCCCACCATGACGTTTTTGAGCTGTAGATGGCTGAGCCATTTTTAAGCTGCAAAAAAAAAACAGGACCAGTGCGTTCTGAAGCTCCAGTGTTAGAGCTCTAAAAACGCCAGACGTTAAAAAATGCTCAAAAACTTGCAAAAACGCTACCGCTCCAGCTCAAAAAAAAAACATGGACAGGCATTTTTAAGCTGTAAAAAAGGCTAAAAAAAAGTGGCTGTAAAAACGTCCATGGAAATGAAGCCTTAAAGTAAAGTACTTTCTCGCTCTCTCCTTTCATAGTTTCAGAGCATACATAAATGGACCAGGCAGTACATCTTTAAAGTAAGATACGGATTCAGAGGTCACCTTGTTTTACAGCCTGGCCATCAGCAGACATTATTTTGCTGTAGTCGCTTCACTAAAACTTTTCCTATCAGGAGACCTGCAATTTACAAGGATCACAGCTGTTCCTACCTTTTGCCGGCACTTTAAAAAACACAACCTTTCTATTTGCTTCTTGGGAATGCATGAAAAGCATATGGATTGGATCAGTCACACAAATCCCTTCAGTCATTAACCTTACCAAACATTACAATCAAGTCTATCTTGCTCGTCATTCTGTACTCACTATGAAAAATGATAGAAGAGTAAAGATACACTCCTGTCAAACTTGAAAACCTTGGCCCGGATTCACAAAGCACTTGCGCCGTCGTATCTCGAAATGCGCCGCGTAAGTGCAAATATGCGCCGTCGTATCTATGCGCCGGACTCAGAAACTAAGATACGCCTGAAAATAGGCTTCATCTGACCGACGTAACTTGCCTACGCCGGCGTAGAGTGGGCGCATATTTACGCTGGACGTATTTGGCGCTCCCATTGATTTTCTATTCACATATGCAAATGAGGGAGATACGCCGATTCACGAACGTCCGTCCGACGCAGTGCGCGTAAAGTCATACGTCCGGCGTAAAGTTATGCCCCATAAAGGAGGTGTAACTCAGCAGCATCCATTCAAAGGGCTGCACCAGGGAACACAAGCCGACGTAGTTTACGTACGTAGGCAGTGATCCGGCGTATCTTAGGCAGTTGTTCCGACGTATTTGTGAGCATGCGCACTGGGATGCGTCCACGGGACGGCGCATGCGCAGTTATCGATACGTATCTGTCTGGCGCTCGACCCATCATTTGCATGGGGTCACGCCTCATTAGCATGGATCACGCCCACTTCCACTTACGCCGGCATACACCTTGGAAACCCAGCGCAGTTTTGAGAGGAAGTGCTTTGTGAATTCCATGCTTGCCTCTCTGCGCTGCGTCGGCATAGCGTAAAGGAGATACGCTACGGCGGTATAAATGTGCGCCAGTGTCTGTGAATCCGGGCCATTGTATTTAAACTGACTCAGAGAAAACAGACCTTTTAGAAAGTGTACGTACGCTGGCATTTTAAAACCATATCTTGGCATGGCCAACCATGTCCATTGCCAGTACACTGAGTGTACAGTATGTGCATACATTTACACCCAAGTGTCAACTTTTCAAGAGTTTTTTGCTTCAAGCGCTTTTGAACATTTTTACTGGTGCAGAATTGTAGGTTTTTGCAGCTTTTGTCAGGCATTTTTCAACTAAAACGCAAGGCTGCTGTTAGAAATAATAGGGCCCCATACACCCCCCCCCCCCCCCCAAAATAAAATGCTATTTTCATTAGAAATACACTACAATAGTATCGACAGAGAAACAACAGCGAAAGCATGTATTCCAGCTCTCTAGAAAAATACTAGCTCTCCAACGAGAGCACAATGGATTGCTAGAATAACAGAAGTTCAACAAATGGAAAACCTTACCATGAGTATTAGGCCGAGTACTCACGGCAGGACATGTCCGATGAAAACGGTCTGCAGACCATTTCCATCGGACATGTCTGGCCGGGGACTGCCCGGGGACTTCTGTTCGATGGCTATACACACCATCGAACAGAAGACCGCGCGTAAACAATGCGCGGGGCGTGTCCGCGGTGTCGATGCGTCGATGATGCGGTGTCGCCGCGACAATGACGCGCCGGCGTGGGCGGCCTGCCTTGAAAATGCTTCCACGCATGCGTCGAAGTCATTCGACGCATGCGAGGGATGGCGGGCGGCAGGACATGTACGGTAGGTCTGTACAGACGACCGTACATGTCCGGGCGGACAGGTTTCCAGCGGACTGTTTTAAAGCAAGTCCGGGAAACAGTTGTCTGCTCAGAAACGGTCTGTCAGACAATTGTTTGCTGGAATCCTGTCCGCGCGGCTGTACACACGAGGGAACATGTCTGCTGAAATTGGTCTGCCGACCAGTTTCAGCAGACATGTTTGGTCGTGAGTACGGGGCCTCAGGGAGCAGAAGGACAAATATCAACAAATTTGGGCTCCCTATGTAACATATAGGGAACGGACGGGGTGAGGGGGGAGAGGGCGGATGGGGGCTGGGGGGAGAAATGGGGGGACCTTCTGTTTTTTTATTTTTTTGTGTTCTGTTCTTCTCTTCACCGTCTTTTCATCTCTTTCTGTTTCTTCTTACTGATCTGTCTAAAGTCGGAATTCTTAGGGCATTGCTTCTAGGAAGGGGGATAACCAGGGCGGGTGCCCTGGTTAATGAAAATATAACAAAGATATAGTATTATGGTTGACCATTATGAAACAAAGACTAATATGATAAATGAGGAAGTGAATATATACATTTTTGGAGTCTTTGATGGCTCTTTGTTTTATTACAGTTCATAAAGAGTATTGAACGTACCGGTAAAGAAGATGTTATGGTTAATCAGAAATGTTGTATAGATGTATCATGCGAAATATTGTATTATCTTTATGAAAGAAAAATCAAAATAAAGAATTTATATAAAAAAAAAAAAGAAATACACTACAATAATTATTAGCGAGCATCAGAGGGAATCAAATTCTGAATTGGGAAGGTGGTCAGTGAGGCAGGGGGCAATTACAGGACCCAACCCCCTTTGTGTCTTGCGTTTCTCCCTGCAGCAGCTGAAAGTCGATGGGAGGGAGAGAATGAGAAGCCAGCATTTAGCTGCTGCAAGGAGAGACACCCAGGAGATCAGTTCCTCCAATTACCCCCCCCCCCCATGCTTTACTGATCACCATCTCTCCTGCCTATATGCGATTCCCCTGTTGTCCTGCTGACCTGGGCCCCGCTTCACACGATTCTAAATGCCATATGCTTATAAATGTAAATAAACTTGTGTAATAACGCACCAAAGCTCCTGGTAGAAAGATCCAGCATAGAAGTATTTTAATAGTAAAGTGTATGCCTTCCCCACTACTACCTCTAATACCATTTAATCCCAACTCTAGCCAAACATTTATATTTCATCTATATATATAAAACTCAACGTGTGTGTGTATGTATGTATGTTCCAGCATCACGTCCAAACGGCTAAAGATATTAACATGAAACTTGGCACACATGTTACTTATATGTCAGCAACAAACATAGGATAGGTGGTTTAACCCTTACCCACCCCCATTTGCCATGGTCGGGGGTTTTTCTTTAAAGTCCCATTCAACTCTATGGAAAATACATGTTACTTCATGTTCCAGCATCACGTCCAAACGGCTAAAGATATTAACATGAAACTTGGCACACATGTTACTTATATGTCAGCAACAAACATAGGATAGGTGGTTTAACCCTTACCCACCCCCATTTGCCATGGCCGGGGTTTTCCTTTAAAGTCCCATTCAACTCTATGGGAAATACATGTTACTTCATAAACTTCCAAACGGCTGTAGATATTTCCATAACACTTGGTCACATGTTACTTATATGTCCACTTAAACTATAGGATAGTTAATGTATCCCTTAACTACCCCCATTTGTGAGGGTCGGGGTTTTTGTTTAAAGTCCCATGCAAATCAATGGGAAATGTATGTTCCCACATAACTTCTGTACGCCTGGAGATATTTCAATAATACCTGGTACACATATTACTTATATGCTAAATAAAAATATATGACAGTTAAATTAACCCTTACCTACACCCTTATATAAAAGATGGGTATATTTATATTACTATGATTTTCCTCCCCAAAAGGTTAAGATAGGAAGACCGGGCAACGCCGGGTATTCAGCTAATTTTGGATAAAGCAGGGAAGGGTGAGAAAACCATTGCCCGGTTTGTATTGCAGTCTCCCACTACAGGAACATTTTTCCTCAGTTCTTGCCAGAACAGGAACAGGAAGCCTCTACAATGGGGGTTCCCAATTTTAGCAGAAAGGGAAAAACGAAAACTTCTGCCGTTTGTATTACTGTCCATGGCTTTACTGCCCGACAATAACTGCACCACCTAATTCTTAAATTGACATCACAGGAACGTGAAATGAGGAAAATGTCCCCAGTAGAGACAGGGACAGAAGAAATAACCTGATAAAATTGCATCTCTTCCCCACTCTATGTTTAAATCAGCGCTTACACAGCCCCTCGCTTCTCAATCAGCAGGCTCATTTCCTGCCGGCTCTAGGCAATGAAAAAAAGTAACAGAAGCATAGAAAGTCTGCAGACCAGAAGCTATCATGTATAATTCACAGCTGAGTGAAGCAGACACACTACAGGCTGCTTCTTATAACCCAAAGAGCCAAAGTGTGGTTTATGCATCTCAGATGCCCTGTAGAAATATGCCCCTGAAGCTGCTCATGGCACATTCAACAACAAGGAGGTCCAAAACACACAGGAAGGACTACTAATCCCAGCTTATATATGAGGGACTTGGGATCGACAGGGAAAATCTGGAGCCATGGTTAGACAAGGGAAAGTCTGGGCTGTAAAGAAAATGTATTTTATGATGTGTAACAAACTCATCAACAACCGAAGAGCATTTCTCTCGTGTTCCAAAAGATTTTGTGTGAGCAGTTCACGTCAATGCAGTACAAGAAAGAAAGAAAGAAAGAAAGAGGGATTTCTTTATATCTAACAAGACTTTTGAAGAGTCCTATGCCCTCTCCACAATGTCATGGTTATGCCACGTACTTTGTACAGCAGTATAAGTGGAGGTCTCCATTTGAAAAAGGGAAACAGTGGAGGGATATATACCTTATCCTCTATATCTCAGCAGGAAGATGTACGCTATCACCTTGTTTACTGTATATTTTACAGCAATATTTAAGAACACCTGTTAGGTATACTCCATGGGCGAAGCAGGTGCAAGCCGTAACAAAGTTCCATTCTCTGCCTCTGGCAATTAAATATGGCTGTTCACAATGCGTTAAATTCAGAGACAAAACAAATCAAAACTAAAAAGGACACAAACTATTATAATACTTTGGTCTACATAAGGGGCTAGACCGGTTAATCTTCGCACCTGTTCTATTACAAAATAGTAAAAAAGGAAATATTGCGCTTATTTTGGTGAAAGAAAGCAGCGATCAAAAAGTGTTATACCACACAGACAATAATGCAAATAGGAAGAGATCGCGCTAAATAATGATGAATAAACATAAATTAGTGAAAAAAAGTTCAATAACATAAATTGGTGAAAAAAAGTTCAAATAGAGTGGTCAGTCCCGCCACACAGGCAAATTCATATACAATCTCCCAGGTGATGAATTCAATCCACAAAGGAAAAGTGCTTGAAAGGAAAGGTCCTCCACCAAAGATATGAAAGCCTCTTACCGGATGAAATTGATCTCCAAGTTATAAGAGATCAAATACAGCATGATAAGAGACAAAATTTGATGATATTCCATAGAAAGCCACAGCGCTGGAATCCTGATACCTGTGTCCTTATATTAGATAAATGCTCTCGATGGATCATCCGGGGGTATGCAAAGACAGAAAGGACTCACATAGCGTAAAACCGTCTTTTAATATTAAAAATCAAAGGAAATTACACTTACATAAGTCAGCAAGTGTGGAGCGTAAAAACAAGCCGGCCAGCTTGGTACACAGCCCGTATCCGGGTAGAAGATGCGCGGTGACGTCAGAACGCCGCCTCCCTATGTTTCGTCACGACAGGACTTGGTCACTTGGACTTGGTCCCGCGCTGTGGCTTACTATGGGATATCATCTAATTTTGTCTCTTATCATGCTGTATTTGATCTCTTATAACTTGGAGATCAATTTCATCCGGTAAGAGGCTTTCATATCTTTGGTGGAGGACCTTTCCTTTCAAGCACTTTTCCTTTGTGGATTGAATTCATCACCTGGGAGATTGTATATGAATTTGCCTGTGTGGCGGGACTGACCACTCTATTTGAACTTTTTTTCACCAATTTATGTTATTGAATTTTTTTTCACTAATTTATGTCTATTGCAAAATACCAAAAAAAAATGAAAACATAAAATAAAAGTTCTTCTCCAACTATTTCATTGCAGAGATGTACTGCATACAATGAGGGAAAAAGTATTTGATCCCCTGCTGATTTTGTACATTTGCCCATTGACAAAGAAATGATCAGTCTATAATTTACATGGTAGGTTTATTTTTAACAGTGAGACACAGAATAATAAGAAACAAAATCCAAAAAAGCTATACATTGATTTGCATTTTAATGAGTTAAAAGTATTTTATCCCCTTTCAAATCAGTAAGATTTCTGGCTACCAGGGATCCTAGCTTGTTACCTGTATCCAAGACACAGGTTTGAGTTACAAATTAAGGTACCTTAATGACTTGTGGATCTGCAAAGAGGAGTGGGACAAAATTCATCCTGAGATGTGTGACCAACTACAACGTCTGACTTCTGTGATTGCCAACAAGGGATTTGCCACCAAGCACTACATCATGTTTTGCAAAAGGGTTAAATACTTATTTGACCCATTAAAATGCAAATCGGTTTATAACTTTTTTTAAATGCGTTTTTCTGTACAAAATCCACAGGGGATTAAATACTTTTTTCCTTCACTGTATGTGTTTTTTTTATCGTGCCTTGACATACACTTTATAGAGAGCCTGTGTCAACAAACCTAAAAAAGTAGGAATATGCATATACTTTTAGATGTCTCCAGAACACCATGGGACCAACGATATTTGGAGTGCAACATTATGCAAATCTAATCTTAACTTCTTGAAGCTCATTATTATTCAGCGAAGCTGTACCTTGTAGTTTGGGACCAATGCCAAGGCATTGCAGTTGAAAAGAGAAGGGCCAGATCTCGAATTTAGGACATGAAGTCAAGAACTGAATAAGAGAACACAAAGGTTTTCCTACTCCTAAGGTACTATACAGAACATCAGAGTATGAGCAGTCACCTAAAATTACAGAATACAGATGCAGTTTTATTAAATACAATTCTCTTGCATACCAGAGTAGAGATACAGACAATTTTTCAACAATATCAAGGTAAGGCATAACAGTGTTATCAGTGTCCATTGATATTATTCCCAATAAACATGCTGTAACAAGCCAACGTTTTTTAACCACTTCCCACCCAAAGTACGTATATGGTGGTCCTTGACTTTGAACGGGGATATGTTAATGATCCTTGAAAGCTATCATCTTTTAGAGCCGGCGATTCTCTGCTCCATAAGTATGATCATAGTGGCTGTTCCACCGCAAGATCATTCTTACAGGCGGTGAGAGGGGATGCCCCCCTCCCGCCGTCCTCTGGTGCTTCTACCAATTCACCACTGTGATCGGTAAGTCGGAGAACGGATCCATCCGGCCCTGGATGGCCATCATAGAGATTTCCAGTGGACCAGATGGTCGCCGGAGTCTCTATGATCGTTCGGAGGCCTGGCGCAATGTTATGACGTCACGCCCGGCCTCTGCTTTCCTGAAAAATGGCACCGGCTCGGCTGGGAAGCTGAGGTCGTTTTTTTTGGGGGGGGGGGGGATTTTCAGGCTTTCCAACCTAGAGGTGAGATGTGGGGTCTTATTGACCCCATAGCTCACTGTAAAGAGGACCTGTCATGCTTATTTCTATTACATTGTAATTACATTTATTCCTTTTCTTTGTAAAACCCCTTATTGAATAACTCATTCATATTTTTAGGCCCCAAATGCTTTACTTTATGTTTTTTAACATTCAACCTCATTTGCCATGTATTTTCCCGACCCTTTATTTTATTGAGGTCTTTTTGTAAAGCTTCAATATCATGCAGTGAAGTTATTGCCCTGCTTAACTTTGTATCAACAGCAAACACTGAGAACCATTTATACCAACCTCTATATCATTTATGAATATATTAAACAGAATTAGTCCCAGAACAGAGCCTTGTGGTATCCCCCTTACAACTCCAGACCAGTCTGAGTACTCGCTATTTATCACCACCCTCTGGACGTACCCTTGTAACAATTTTCTATTCAGGTACACACCTTGTGGTCCATGCCAAAAAGATTTCAATTCATAAATTAAGCATTTTTGTGAAATCGAATGCTTTCGATATTACTTCCTCGTAAAATGTTACCAGACTTTTTGGCAAGAATGACCTTTCCTAAATCCATGCGATTACTACTAATGATACTGTTTTTCATCAGCAAATTCTTGGATATAGTCCCTTATTTTTTCTCCCATTCACACCAGGGCATTGTCTACTCACAGTACAGCCCCCACAAAGTCTGAAGGACAGTAAACTGTCCCTTTGTTTAAAAAGTTTGTAGACTCCTGATCTACAGCAATGTGTCCTAACTAAAAACAATCAGGGCTTAGCACTACTTAAAGCGGAGTTCCGGCCACAATTTCACTTTTTAAATATAAATACCCCTGTAATACACAAGCTTAATGTATTCTAGTAAAGTTAGTCTGTAAACTAAGGTCCGTTTTGTTAGGTTGTTACAGCATTTAGACACTTTATAAAATAGAAATTGACTGGGGCCATCTTAAGTGTGGGCATCATGAAGCCAGACTGTATGACTTCCTGGATTTCAGCCTTGCAAATCTTGCACATGCTCAGTGCTGCACAAGCAATGTAATAGTTTTCAGATCAGGTTTCAGCACCTGTACTGTCCAAGTCACATGATTCTTCGAGACTGGGAAGTGCACAGACTCCTGGAAATTTACACCCACTACATTCCCAGGAGTCTGTGCGGTGAAGCTTAAGTACCTAGGTTCAGGAAGAGGGAAGATTAACAATTCTGCATAGCAACAACACTTTGAAGGCATCTAAAAAAAAAAAAAAAAATTCTTAAAGGACTAAAGATTTTTTTTTTAAAACTACTGATGTAATGTTATATTTATGGGTGGAACTCCACTTTAATAACGGACTTTATCCACTTCAGCCCCGGAAGAATTTACCCCCTTCCCGACCAGAGCATTTTTTGCGATTCTGCACTGTGTCGTTTTAGCTAACAATTACACGGTAGTGCGACCTTGTACCCAAACAAAATCAACGTCCTTTTTTTCCCCACAAATAGAGCTTTCGTTTGGTGTTATTTTATCACCTCTATGGTTTTTATTTTTTGCGCTATAAACAAAAAAGGAGCGACAATTTTGAAAAAAAAAAAAAAAGCTATAATTTTTTACTATTTGCTATAATAAATATCCCCAATATATATATATATATATATATATATATATATATATATATATTTTAAAAAAAAATGTTTTACTCAGTTTAAACACTGAGTTTAAATAAATCGCAATAATCGTATATTGATTGGTTTGCGCAAAAGTTATAGCATCTACAAGGGGATATATTTATGGCATTTTTATATAAAAAAAATGTTTTACTAGTAATGGCGGCGATCTGCAATTTTTATCGGGACTGCAATGTAATGGTGCACACTTTTGACACTATTTTGGGACCATTGTCATTTATACAGTGATCAGTGCTATAAATAGCCACTGATTACTGTATAAATGACACTGGCAGGGAAGGGGTTAAACACTAGGGGGCAATCAAGGGGTTAAGTGTGTCCTAGGGAGTGATTCTAACTGTGGGGGGGAGGTGGGCTACAACTGACATGACAGTGATCACTGCTCCCGATGACAGGGAGCAGTAGATCCCCGTCATGTCACTAGGTAGAACAGGGAAATGCCTTGTTTACATAGACATCTCCCTGTTCTGCCTCACCGCAATAGCGGGCTGCCGGCGAACATCGAGTTTGCGGGACCCTTGGGCACACTCCCAAGGTGCGTGGCGGGCACACGTGCCGTCGGTGGCACGCGTCCTCTAGGCGGCAAATTCAAAGGGACGTAGAGGTACGCCCATTTGCCTGCCCGTGCCATTCTGCTGATGTATATTGGTGTGCGGTGGTCGGGAGGCGGTTAAAGTAATAGAAAAAAAACAATTGTCGTCGCATTTTTTGATCATTTTTAAAACAGAGCTCCTGCCTTTTCTTTGCAGCCACTTCATGTCTACCTAAATTCCATCAATCGTTGCATGGCATTTCTTAGGGTGGGTTTTATGATGGTGGCAACCATGCCTGCATAATGTTTAAACAACCACACATATGACAGGGTGACAAGCAGGAACGCAATCATAAGAAAGGAGTTTTCACCCTATAACAGAAAGCACCTGAACAAGGTCATTCACTGCAGGATCACCATGTACTTAAATGCTGCAGATGAAAAAAATAATAACAGAAACTGACGTTTGAAGTAGCATTAACATGGTAAAGTTCATACAGTATGACATTTTATCGATTGGGTTTACATATGCCTTAAAAACAATATAGATTTCCTTTTAAATGGAGTTCCTTTTTAAGCAAGACTATATGATATACAGTTTCAAACAATAGAATATTCTGTGTTGAATCCGTTTTCTTTTTCTAAGATGTATTTGCCATCTGTTTGAGTCCATACCATTTTCACCTCTCTGCTTCCATTACGTATCCAGATGCCTAAATTATCACCTTTTATTTCACAGCCTTCATTTTCATCAAATAATGTCTCTCGTTCTTTTTTGTCTTGTTTGGAGATAGACCATGAAATCGGCTGCCCTATTTCTTTTATAGTGTCCTGATCACAATCTAAGCTTGGCTGATGCATGAAACCGAGAGGCTGCCTATTAAGATGTCATTTATCATGGGACCAATCAGGGCAGGACCAGTGTTCTTGTAACGGCTTATATATTTTTCAATTACAGTGACAGTGGGGAGAACATCTTTTAATAAAGGTGTTACATCCATTTTATTTGGAAACCGAAAGCTGAAGTAAGCTACTTTTAAAACACAAAGGTCTCCAGCATACGCGCTTTGAAGTACATACACACTATGTACATGTTAGTATGAGCTTTTAGATATATTTATATTGTGCTTGCATATTTAAAAACTTGGCGACATTCCCACCTCTGTATTTTCTGAGGAAAACTCTATAATAATAAAAGATTTGTGTGGCACTGAACTTGGATGCACAGTCATCATTAAAATTACTTTTGCATTTCAATCTACAGCTAGCTATGATTTCCATGGACATCCAAAATTTTGTAGCAGAGCTTTGGCAGCTACAAATCTCTATTAAAGTTTGCTCACTTAAAGTGGAGGTTCCACCTATCTAACAACTTAACCTTAAACACAAGGGCATAGTTAGCCTAAAAACCGTTCGCCAAACAAAAAATTTTAAAACGTTTGTTTACCTTTCTTTATGGTCTGTGAAGCAGGCACTTCCCGGTCTGTCTGAGTGGGGCAGGGGGTGTCTATTTCTTTCCAGCATAGGGCTTCAGAATGCCAGGAGCTAAGATGGAAACGTCCATCGCTGTATTTTATAAAGTTTACTTTCTGATGAATTAAGAATGCTGGCGCCTAGATTCCTGGGACGGGTGAGTACATTAGCGGGAGAAAGGATTTTTTTTTAAAAATGAATTTCGGGGGAACCACCCCTTTAAGTGGCTAGGGGAGGTAAAACCAGGCAGCGGTTCTTGTGTGCTCAGGACACTACACAAATCGGGCTGTGACCAAGCGTCCAGTTTTTTAAGGGCAGAACAATGGCCTTCTGTAGAATTGCTAGTTAATAACACAGGCCCTTTTAAACTCCCCTTCTGGAAGGCTCTCCAATTGCATAATTTTCTAAATTCTATACCAAATCCTCAGTGTTTCGGCCATCATCTGACAACATTTGAGGAGCTCTGTTCAGATGAAGGTATTCTGTCACAAGTTTTATCTAAAAAAAGAAAGACGGACAATGTCTTGATTAAATTGGAAAGAATAGACCGACTTTCAAACGAAGGAGGCTTTAAGGCCTCAAGACAGCTTTGTCTTTGTGCAAAACTAAGAAAGGATCCTTACAGGATAAGGGTGCTAACTTAGGGGCTATTTTCCGAGGTGAGAGCAAAAAGATAGGCCACTTTACAAGTAAAGTCAGATAAAAAAGGAATATCACCGAGTTCAAAATACAGCTTCTTCAGAGCCAACAGAACCAGATTGAGGTCCCAAGGGGACACAGAAGAGCGCACAGGGGGGAGAAATGTGCTCTACACCCTGAACAATTCATGACAGAGGAGTTAACTAGGGAGTGAGAAGCCAAATGCCTCAAACAGAACGGCCAAGGCCGAGATTTGTCCTTTAAAAAGGTACTCAAAGCAAGATGCAGATCTAGACCGGACTGGAGGAAAAAGTACTTTTTCGGATGAATGTTTCTTAACGAAAAGGTTGCAAAGGTCTTGAGAGCGCTCTGCTTTTACCCATCATAAGATGTTTCTTATTTGACACAATGGTAATGAGACACCTTTTTAAAGACCATCAGTTAAAGACTGAACCAGACTGTTGACCGTATGCCAAAAAAAAAATGAAAAAAATATAATATACATTTTGTTAATTTATTTTTTTATATTTTTTCTTTTTAATTACTTTTTTTTCTTTTACAACTTTTTGTTACATAGAGTGACCAGAGCAATACAGTGTTACCATAGTAACGCTGTACTACTCTGGGAAGGTGATCAAGATTTGTATTTATTTTTTACACACTATGACTGCTTATAACTGTGAACTTTACAGTTTTAAGTAACCATATTCATCCAGTGTTTACTATTGTGATTAGCTGTGACTGACCACAGCTAATCACATGGTACAGATGGGCTGTGATTTGCCCTGTCTGTACCATGTGATCACTGTGACCAATCATAGAGCTCAACACAATTAAAGGCATGAATCAAAGCCTTTCATTGTGTACAATTGTCATATGATCTACTGTGATTGGCCACACCGATCACATGGTGCTGGCAGCAGGCCGGTACAGTGATCTGTCAATGGCTGTGTCTGGTAGACAGATCATGACAAAGCATGGCCCATGGGGACAACAGGGCTCCTCCCTAGCCATCATATTGGGGGGGGTAAATTAATTTACAAAAAATATAATCTATCTCAGGTCAACCTGACGGATGATTGAGAATGAAAGTGGTTGTAAAAGTAGCTTTTTTTTTTACCATAATGCATTCTCTGCAGCCTTCCCTATACTTACCTAAGCCTAATATTAATCCAGCGTGTGCCTCCGCTCTCTCTCTCTCTCCTCATTGAACATGGAGGAAGCAGTGAGAGCAATTGGTCAAACACAGTCCTGTGAGGAGAAAGCGGGGGGTGGGGGGGATTCAAGCCACACTCTGTCTATGAATGCATGCAAGCTATAAATGCGGCTTGGGCTAAGGCTTGCACGAGTGTCCCCACAGCTTGCTATGGGTGAACTCAGCAGGGGGGATAAACTGTGGGGGACCCCAGATGAGAAGGATCAGTGCTGCTCTGTACAAAATCGTTGTACAGTATGATATGCTTGTTATTTAAAAAAAATTATAATCACTTTAGTTCAACTATATTCAGCAAGTGCAGGGATTTCACTGAAGCAGGGAAGAGGTTAAAGTTTTGTGCAAGTCTCACCCCTACTGGGAAGCTAAGTTGTAAACAGAGCACAGTTTTCCTAACATTAGCCATTAGCAGTGACAGCACAATGAGATATTTTAGAAATAAAATAGGACAGCAATAAAGAGAAGCCATAGGAAGAGAAATGTGTCCTCGATAATCTCTTTGCTGCTGGGTCTTTTCCCATAACCCCGCTGAGAGTACTTTTGGTGTGGAGAAGGGGGCCGATACGGAACAGGTATGAAATGCCATCAGCATGCATACATGTGCAATGAACCTACTGCTCTTCAGGGACTGTGGCGGTATCATCCCCATGCTATTATCCTTTAACTATTGTAGGAGCTGCCAGAGATCAGAGCTTTGTTTAATGCTGAGGAATGTGCACACAGAGACTGAAGGGAAGGCGCAATGGATTTCAAGGTTTATTGCTGCACCACTTACGCAAACAGTTATTTATAGAGCATCTGTAGAGTGTTGAAAACAATATGCTGCAAAGAGAAAGGTAGGAAAGGGAAGCCTGGCACTGCCATTTATTATTATCATCTTTTTGTGAATTACTGATAAAGGTAGATTACCAATAAGATGTGCACATACCATAAGGATAAGATGGTGGTAAATGGGAGATGCCTTGGTACACTAGTCCATTCCCACACCCAATTGGTATAGTGAAGTTTTGTTGGAGGAGATGCTGTGGTAAGCTGTAAGTGAATGCTGGTATGTTAGCAAGAGAACATTGTGGGAGATTTACTAAAACTGTTGAGTGCAATGTCTGGTGCACATCTGCATAGAAACCAATCAGCTAGCAAGTTTTATTGTCAAAGCTTAACTGAACAAGTGGAAATTTCGAAGCCGATTGGCAAACATGCACGGCTACACCAGAATCTGAGTGCTCCAGTTTTAGTAAATCTCCCCCATTGTGTGTCATTTAGTATCTTGGCTGCTTAAATTAACAAGGTGGTGGAGGTAAATCGGATGCCTCTTGGTAACCATGTCAGACATACTTGATGGCTTCAAAGCAGTTGAAAACTGTCAGGGGTCAAAATAAAGCTATGACAGAAAGGTAGAGTGATGTAGATTCCTTAGGCCCCGTACACACGACCGGTCAAAACCCGATGAGAAAGGACCGAGGTTCAGTTTCATCGGTCCAAACCGACCGTGTGTATGACCCATCGGTCTTTTGTCCTTCGGACCAAAATTTTTAAACTTGCTTTGAAAACGAACCAATGGACCGCTGACCGATCGGGCCAAACCGATGGTTAGTACACAAAAGCATCGGTTCAAAACCCGCGCATGCTCAGAATCAAGTTGACGCATGCTTGGAAGCATTGAACTTCGTTTTTTTCAGCACGTAGTGTGTTTTACGTCACCGCGTTCTGACCTGATCGGTATTTGAACTGATGGTGTGTACACACATCAGACCACTTCAGGCCACTTCAGCGGTGGTCCGATGAAAGCGGTCCTTCGGACCATTCTCATCGGATGAACCGGTCATGTGTACAGGGTCTTAGGGTTGCCACCATTCACAAAGTACCAGTATTCATTCAGAAGCGCTGTTAATGTTGGACTGCTTAGTTTTAGCATACTTTTTTACAAAGTACCACTACTACAAGACATTCTAAGACAATTATGTAACAAGAGTTGTGGTACTGTCTGTTATATTCATTTGAGTATTACAGAAACATATAATACAAGTCATATGACAATAGACAAGGTATGGTAACATCATAACTTTTAGGCTATGAACATCGGAATGTCAATTAACATTAAGATGGTGGGAAAGAACCCTGTTTCCGAGGAGTCGGGAACCTGTTGGATTTCATAGATTCTGAGCATGTACTGAGCATATGGGTTTGGTTATAATTGTAAATAGGATTGTATGGAGGGTTCTAGGTCGGGGTCACAGCAAGGTTTTCTGTATATCTAAGAGGATGTTTAGGGGTCTGGGGAGGAGTGTGTATAAGAAAGGGAGGGGGTGGTGCTACATTAAAGCAGAGGTTCACCCAAATAACATGTATATAAGATCATATTATTTATACTTTCCAACATGTACAGTATGCCCTTTCTTCTTTTTTTTGGGGCTCTACATACCTTATTATGGCTATTTTCCACCCAGCTTCCGGGTACTCACTCCCGCGGGAGTAGGCGTTTCTATGCAGAGGCGCAATGTCACCTGGGACTTCACCAAGATGATTGACGTCCTTGAGAAAAAGTTCCCCCCTGCGCCCCCCTATTGCGTAGGCGCGTCACGAGAGTCACAGAGTTTCCGAAAGTAGCCGAACTGCGAGTCAGCTCTACACGGCGCACCGACTAGGAGCCATGTAGAGCTGACTGCGCAGGCGCCGAATAGAGCTGACTCGCAGTTCGGCTACTTTCGGAAACTCTGTGACTCTCGTGACGCGCCTACGCAATAGGGGGGCGCGGGGGGAGACTTTTTCTCAAGGGCGTCAATCATCTGGGCAAAGTCCCAGGTGACATTGCACCTCTGCATAGAAACTCCTACTCCCGCGGGAGTGAGTACCCGGAAGCCGGGTGGAAAATAGCCATAATAAGGTATGTAGAGCCAAAAAAAAGGGCATACTGTACATGTTGGAAGTATAAAGAATATGATCTTATATACATGTTATTTGGGTGGACCTCCGCTTTAAGGGGGGTGAGAGGGAGAAGAGGTAGATAAGCGGGGGGGGGGGAGAAATGAAGGAGGTGGTTGTTGTCCATCTCTCTCGGATTGATAGTTGTTATAGGTTTGTAACCGATGAGGATAGGTCACTGTGTTAATAAAAATGGTTGGTAGGGGTTATCCAATTTGGATCCAGATTTACGCAGGTATGGTAAAGTATTATCAGACAGGCTGCGTGTTGGCGGTGGTTAGGTCTTTGTAGTCTGTTGTTGTCTGGAAGTGGGTCCAACATGCCCATTTGGATGAGAATTTGGAAGGTGTGTCATTGGCAATGCAGATGAGTCGTTCCATTTCAGCTATCATGGTAATTCTATTTCCTAAATCCTTTCTTTGATTGATGGGGTATGTGAGGTACCCCAGTGAGCTGGTATGCACTGTTTAGTAGCATTCACCATGTGCATGGCTAAGCATTTAAAGTAGTTGTTGTTCGATAAGGTGGTAAAGTGTAAGAGAAATTGTGCTGGAGAAAAGTCAAGTGTGTAAGTAGTTACTTTCTATATAATTTGATGTACTTCACCCCAGAAAGCTTAGATTGTGGGATGGTGGGACAGCTCCACCAAATGTGTAGGAGAGTTGCTTTTTCCTGTTTGCATCTCCAGCATACGTCTGAAATGTCTGGGGTGAATTTGTGGATGAGGGAGGGGGTACGGTACCAGCGTGTTTGGACTTTGTAACTGTGTTCCAGTGTGAAAACGTTTACGGATTCCTTGTGCATGTTCAGGTAGACTTGTTCCCATTCTTTCGGTGACAGGGATAGGGAGAGTTCATATTCCCATGTTTTGCATGCCAGGCCGATGTTGGAAGGGACGTCCGTGAATAAAAAAAAGAGTGCATTGTGAAGAATAAGTGGCCTTGGGGGGGATTGCTTTGTACATAATGTTTCGAAAGGTGAGAGGGGTCTAGAGACATTGAATTTCCTGTCAAGTGAGCGTATATAGTGTGAGAGCAATGTGTGATTCCAGGGGGAGATATAGGTGCCAACGACCTTTCATTTCACGATGCATAAGTTTGTCTTGTGAGAAGAAGTGGTGCATCTGAACGCTTCTGTGTAGCCAGATGTCATTTAGGAAGTTTCTGTGCATTCCAGGGGGGAAATCAGGGTTAAGATGTAGAGAGGCGAGGGAGCCCGGCCTAGAGGATAAGGAGGTTGACCCGCAGATGTTGTAGAAGCACTTGATTGTTGGGCCGATAAAGGGATGACTCAGAATTTCCGACGGTATGTGTTTTAGGAAGTTCCAGGGTAGTAGATAGAGGGGGGAAGAGGTGAAGGAAGCTTCGAGGGTTACCCATTCTTTATATTTATAGTGATTATTCTAGTCTAGAACTCTGGAAAGGTGACATGCATTGTAATAATTTGAGGTCTGGTAGCCCAATCCCTCCTTTAATTATTGATCTGTTATTTCCCCAGAGGTGGTGCACACACTTTTGTAATTACGAAAAAGAAGGTAGTGGGATATGGATTGGGACAGTTTGTAGTATATAAAGTAGGCAGGGTAAAGGATTCATTTTTAATATGGCAGCTCTGCTGAACCATGAAAAGATGGGTTTATTCCAGCATTTTAAATTGGTAGTGAGGTTTTGTAGAATAGGTAGGTAGTTTTTGCTATAAAGACTATTAAGGTGTTGGGGGAGCTGGATTCCTAGCTAGGTTATTGTGTCTTCCTTCCATTGGAAGGGGAAGTTTCTTTGACATTAAGTGACTGTGTGTTTGGGTAGGGAGATGTTCAGGGCACAGGATTTGGAGAAGTTAATCTTGAGGTTAGAGATTAGTCTAAAATGGCAGAATTCTGCCAAAAGGTTGGGGAGAGAGATGTGCGGTTCTGTTGTTAGAAAGAGAAGTATGTCATTGGCAAAGGCAGCTAGTTTGCTTTCCTTGTCAGAGGTCAAGGGTGAGAGGCCCGGTGGAGGAAGGTAAGGTGGGTGAAGGAGGGGAGGAAGTAGAGTAGGGAGGGGAGAGAGAGGGGAGAGAGAGGGGAGAGAGAGAGAGAGAGAGAAGTTGTACGGGGATCAAATCTGGAAGGTGAGAATAGACCAGCTAGATCACCCTTTGGTGTAGGGAGGTCTGGATAAGTCAACAAGAACTCCAGAGTTCGCTGGGTAGAGGATTAGTAGGTTATGGTTGTGAGATGGATGGGGGTCTCTGAAACCTATGAGGTCAGAGGTGGTTATGCAGAGAGCAGATTGTAGGTAGTAATCGAGTAAGTAGCATCTTCTGTGTGTGGGGTGAATGCAAGAATAAGGAGTGGAGGCCAGAAGCTGAGCGTAGAATAGAGAGGTTTGTGGGTGTAATATTGAGCTTTTGATTGGTATAAGATGGGTAGATTGGATAGGAGAAAGTATTTCATAGGGGGTTGTTTATATTTTGGGGATCATGGGGTTAGTCTGTGTGAAATCGGTGCAACATATTGGTGTGCCCATCTAGAGTTATGAGTATTTAGGTGTGTCAATGCAAAAAAAGGTAAGAGAGACAAACCCGTAACAAGTAGAAGATGTGGTTAGGCAGGTTTAACCACTTAAGGACCGACACCTGTACATATACGTTGGCATTTAAAAGATGGATATCTCGGTAACAGCAGCTGCTGCCACAACTGAGATATCAATCTTCAGTGGCCGGTCCTGTAAACGATAATGGTGGTCTCTGCGGCAGATTCGCCGCAAGATCACCGTTATCTGCGGTGGCAGAGGGCCCCCCGCCACTCTCCCGCGCACTACGCCGCTTACCGGAGCCGTCTGTAGTGGCAGAGGCGATCGGGACCTGTCAGTGGCTGGGTATGATACGAGTGAGGGCAAGATGGCCCCCACCCGTCTCCATACCATAGGAGGGCAGAAGCTGCTTTGTTGTCATTTTATTGTCATTTCCAAATATGAGATCTGAGGTCTTTTTGATCCCAGATATCATATTTAAGAGGACCTGGCATGCTTTTTTCTATTACAAGGGATGTTTACATAGGAATAAAAGTGAGCCAAATTATTTATTTTTAAAACTGTTTTAAAATCAATAAAATAAAGTGCCCGTCCCGACGAGCTCAAACGCAGAAGCGACTGCATACGTGAGCAGCTCCCTCATATGAAAATGATGGTCAAACCACACGTGTTGCCGCGATCAATAGAGTGAGAGCAATAATTCTAGCTCTAGACCTCCTCTATAACGCAAAACATGCAACCTGTAGAATTTTTTAAACGTCGCCTATGGAGATTTTTAAGGGTAAAAGTTTGACGCCATTCCATGAGCGGGCACAATTTTGAAGCGTGACATGTTGGGTCTCAATTTACTCTGCGTAACATTATCTTTCACAATATAAAAAAAATTGGGCTAACTTTACTGTTGTCTTATTTTTTAATTAAAAAAAGTGTGCTTGTAAGACCGCTGCGCAAATACGGTGTGACAAAAAGTATTGCAATGACCGCCATTTTATTCTCTAGGGTGTTAGAAAAAAAATGTATACTGTTTGGGGGTCCCAAGTAAATTCTCTAGCAAAAAAATGTGTTTATAACTTGTAAACACCAAGTCTGAAAAAGTGAGGTCACCAATAGAAAGGTAGATCAAAGGCTTAGGGTCTGTGTTCCATTGAAGGGAGGCACATTTTGAGTAGTTGTATCTGAGGTGGGACATTTAACGGGGGTCCAGGGGAGGATACCCAGGTTTATGACATGAGTCATGGGCTTTAAAAATTAACATTTCTTGGTAAGCAATACTGGAAGTGTTTGTGTCAGCAGTGTGTGGGCTTAAAGAAGCAGTTCTATGTAAGGTTTCGGGCTAGATAAAGAGCTTATTGATATGGTAGAATGAGGGATAGTGGGGAGTTTTTTACGTTTTTGTCAAAGAAAGTGGCGTTTTTGTGACTGATCGGGAGAGAGAGATAGGTCCATTGAATTGGGAGATTGTTGAGACAGTATATTGGGGGGGAATAGTCTTGGGTGGAAGATGGTGAAGAGGGGATCCGTAGAGGGAATTGAAAGGACTACATGTGAGATTGATGTACTGACTTTAAAGGGGTTGTAAAGGTTAGTTTTCACAGGGTCTCCCTGCAGACATGTGGTCCCAAGGGATGGGGCAAGCATGCTGACTAACCCCCGGCCAGAACCGCTTGGATGATGGGGGCAAGCTTACTGAGGAGGAACAGGAAGTGAGAAATTCAGACAAAGAAATAAAACATTTAGAAGGGAAATCGAAGGAAAAGGTAAGTGAACCAACAATGCACTAGCTTAAAGGAACCTATTTAGAAAATATAAAAAACGATCCTTTACAACCCCTTTAATTCGTAGGATGCACCTGGAAATTCTGTAAGAGTGGGATTCACTTGGCAGAGCGAGGCATCATGGCGGGCTGTTGTTCTTTCCACCTCCCCCACTCTGCTACTGATGGCATGAATGTCTTCCCGCAAGTCAGAGATGTCAGCCGAGAGTGTAGTTTTAATGTCTGCTGCAATCTCATGGAGATCATTAGAACTGGGTACAGACGTTTTCCTTGTATCTGCAACGGCGCTGTTTCTGCCTTGTGCTGGGAGAGCGAGATCTATGTGAAGAGGCCTGTGTGTCAGACATGGCGCTCTTTTGTATTTGCATGTGAAATAACTCTGGGATATTATCGCTCAGCTGGATTCCCTGGTCTTGGGGTGAGCGGGACTTGTTAGCAGGGGCACTGCAGTGTGTTCTCACCATCATTCTGTGGTTAGAACCTCTGTCTGGGCTATTGCTGGACCTTGTGGTGTCGGAGCTCTGAGACTAAGCAGATATCTAATTTGGATCATCGAAAATCATATATTTATAAAAAAAATATATATATTTTTTACGCTTTAATTTAAAAGTGCCCAAGATGTCTTAAGAATAAAAATACTGTGCCATTGGTTCATCCTAACATCATTCAATTCACTTCTTGTGAGCCCAGGCCACCATAGACACACCTGCTGGGGTGCATTGTCGTGCAGACCATGGCTCACAGTAGACACAGAGACTGCCAAACACCTTACTATGATCTGTATCATTCAACACTGCCAACTTCTGGAGAAAACAAAAGAGGAACAGGGCCCTGCAAGTCATGTGACCAGCCAAGAAACAGCTGAAAAAAGGTACAAATACTGAGAGATTAAAAGACTTAAGTTGGTAGGATCATAAAGTTGAACTTTAAACATTTCAAACAAGGAAGACAAAATGACAGACATGCTACAAAACATACCAAACAAAAAAAAAGCTAACAGCCTACAGAATAGGATATTAGAAAAGTCACCTAAAATTAACTTGGGCTTTTCTAGGCAACAAGTAAAAGTGTTCACTATGCAAACGTAAGAGGGATCACTCATTTTACCCTTTCCTCCATTTTTTGCCAGGGGTAGACATACAAAAACCCTGACTGAGGGACTAAGGGGACTGTTTAGATGAGACATAGGTGTGGCAGCTGCTCAATTCTAGAGCAAGGGAGAATTTAGAGGCTTTCTTCATGATGCCCCGACCAGCCTTCCAGTTGGCACTATTCAGGGGGTGTTGGTCAGGGAGCACTTCTTGCCTTATTACTGCTGAGATTGACGAAAGCTTCTCCTATTTCCCCTTCATGCCACTTTGGCATAAAGTGAAGAGAGTGTTTGTTGACTCACTATTTGCACATAACGAGAGAAGAGTATCACGGTGAGAAAGTATGACAGAGTTCACCAGCATGCATCAACTTTCACCCTCTGAAGGCCCCCGTATATACTCTTTCTCCTTCCACTGTTCTACAAATCAGACTTTGAAAACACAAAAATGTCCCCTAAATATGTAGGCAATTATAATGTACCATCAACACCGCCCCCCCCCCCCCCCCGAACCCTAAAACATTTATGTCACGCATTCCAGGAGGCTTCAGAGCAACATCCAGCTCACTTTGCGATGCAGCACATCATCAGTGAGCTGGCTGCAAGAACTACGAAGAGACAGCTGGCCCACTGATGCCGCCAGAAAAAAAAATAACAGGACCTTGTGTGGCAGTGAAGCGGCAGGTTACACCAGTCAACTCCCGATTCGCTGAGTGTGTGAATACATTTAAGTAAGCAGGGGGAAAAAACAAAGGGGAATGAAGTTCCTTTTTAATGAAGAATGGGTAGAAAACATTGTTCTTACACAGGCAACCTTTGCCAACTGTGTAGACAATAGTTCTATGCACCCACTTCCTTTCTACCTTTTTAATGACCAATTATGTTCACACTTCCAAGGCAGGTGTGAGTCTGATTGGTGACTTTTAGAAATGTCTTAGCATTTCCTTTTTTTTTAATTTATGAAGCTTTCAGAACGGGAAAGACAGAAAGAAGTCTCTTGTTTCTTCTCATTTGGGAATTTCCTTCCTACATCACAGATATGTTTCCAAGGTCATGAGATTACTGACAAATTGAACTGCTGTGGATTTAGCAATACTTAGATTAACAATATGGCCAAACATTATTTACACCTGACCATCACACCTACATGCATTTGCTAGACATCCAAATAAAAAACTATGAGCATTAATATAGAGTTACCACCTTCAGCCACTTTTATGGCTATAACAGCTATCACTCTTCAGGGAAGGCTGTCCACAAAATGTTGTAGTGTGTCTGAGGGAATGTGTGTCTATTCCATTAAAAGAGCATTCATGCAGTCAGGTACTGAATTTTTAGATGCAACATGCAGGTGTTCAGGGTAGGGGTGATGTCAGAGCTCTGTGCAGGCCACCCTAGTTTCTTCACACCAAATTCTTCAAATCATGTAATTTTGGAGCTGGCATACACGTATCGAGGGATCAATTCCTCGAAACACGTAAACTAGATTGGGATCCCAAGGGTGTCCTCTCCTGTTTTGGAGAATGCTGAGTGGATTGAGAAACCTGACACAGACACTTTGTTTGATATGCTATAGTCATCATATGGTTTGCAATTACGTTTTATTTGGATTACTAATAAAAAGGTATGTGTAGGGTAGGGTAGCAGGGTCTCCAAACTAAGGCATGTGGGCCTTTGCTTGCCTTTATCCGGCCCTTGGGGCACTATTCCTTCCAATGATGCCAGCAATGAGATACTATTCCTCCACTGACACCAGAGATTGGGAACTAATTCTCCAACTGACACCAATAATGTAATTTTTTTACTCCCACTGACCACCAGGGCCGATGACATTGTTTACTGGGGCATTTTCTACTTCCACTGACCACAGTCCGGCACCCCAAAGTTTGAAAGGCATAACATTGGCCCCTTGTTGCAAAGGTTTGGAGACTCCTGTTGTAGAGTGTCATTGGCAATTCCCCAGTCCTAAGAGGGCAGCAAGGTGGTGTGTATTCCTGAAGTGTGTCGTGCAGTAAACATATAGGGAATGGACAATGGAACATTACACTTAGGTGCAGAAGAGTTCCCGTTTCATTATGGAACTGGGTTTGTGCACAGGGGTGCTGGGACAAAAAAAAAGGGCCCTCCCCTAACGGTTTTCACAAGATTGGAAGGGCACATTTGTCTAAAATGTCTTTGAAAGCTGTACCAATAATTGTATAACCCACTGGAAACACCTGAACTTAATTATTTGGAGTGGTGCTCAAATAATTTGGCCATATGGTGGGCATGATGCTCAGGTATCCACAAACCTTTGGCCATATAGCGTGAGATGATTTGCTATCAGTAAATTTGCCACGTTTCCTTGATACTAATGATTGCAAATTAGGTCCACACACAGTGTCGGTTTGTGGGGGTAGATTTTGGAATAGTCAGAAATTACTGGGCAAAATGGTTTTTACATGTTCTTATTAAAATGAAAAAGCATACAATAATTCGTAGTTAAAAGCAAAATTCAGATAAATTAAAAAAAAACTCTTAATCTAGATTTTATATATAGATATAGCTGTATCTATATATAGATATATCTACAGTATATATATATATATTTTTTTATTCAAATAAATACTGCTAGCATATCTGTCTGAAATTCATGGTATTTCCAACCTGGTAAGCTGCTCAAGATCTATTGCACTGTACAATGCTACGGACTTAACTGGGATATATAGGCGGAAGTGTATATGTAACTTACAGGAGAGGGACAGCACAGGGAGCATCTCAGGCATGAGAAAAATCAAATTCATGAGTAGGCAGGTGACACAGAAAGCTACAGAGGTACAATAAACGTGTAAGCTATGCTATGGAGCGAGGTGGGTGCTGTGAATCTCAGCAGTGGCTAAACAATTAATAATACATTGGCAGGTCAACAAGCTCATATACATGTACTTTGATATTGTGTTGTATGCAGCCATATAAACTTAGCGTGACTAAAAATGGTACAAAATTGACAGTGCTATATATATATATATATATATATATATATATATATATATAAATATGTATATATATATATATATATATATATATATATATATATATATATATATATACACACACACACACACACACACACACATATATATACATACATCCCACCTGACCCCTGCTTTTCACTTGAACTAAGCCCTCATTCGATCCAGCGCATGTCTGCAGCGCTTCTCTCCCCTCACTTCCTGGTCTCTCTGGCTTTGCAAAGAAGAATTGGCATGCTTGCATAGACGGAAGATTAAGCATGGTTAAAAGGTATACAGTTAAAGCAAAGCTGCACCCAAAAGAGGAAGCTCCGCTTGTTTGGCTTCCACCCCCCCCTCCGCTGCCACATTTGGCACCTTTTGGACAGGTGCGGATACCTGATTTGACAGGTAAGGTCAGGCACTGATGTGGACAAGAAGGCTTGGCTCACAGTCTCTGCTCTAATTAATCCCAAAAGTGTTATATCGGGTTGAGTTCAGGCCAGTGAAGTTTCTGCACCATAGCTCATCCATGTCTTTAGGGACCTTACTTTGTGCACTGGTTTAAATCATTTGGTGGGTGGATTATGGTGTAGGGTTGTTTTTCAGGGGTTGGGCTTGGCCCCTTATTTCCAGTGAAGGTAACTCTTAAGACGTCAGCTTAACAAGACATTTTGGACAATTTTGGGGAGGGCCCTCCTTGTTCCAATATGACTGCATACACAAACAAGGTCCATAAAGACATGGATGAGTGAGTTTGGGGGTACCACATACACCTCTGTGTGGCATATGGAAGCCTTTTTGTGCACCAGTGTTTTTTTTTTTGGAGAAGCATCAACTAAACCTATTGAGCAGATATGCATTCTGTTCATGCACTAGTGTACATGCCATACCTGCAGGTTGAGCTCTGCGTCCCTGCAGCCTGGCCAAAAAAACTACCATCCTGGCCGAGCCGCTCAGTGCTGACATATAAAGTAGGACATGTTAACGGTTGAGCTCACCCCTGGCATTGCACAAACAAGCGCTTTACGTTGTTCACAAGCCAATGCATGAGCCTGGTTCTCCACCTCCCCCTGTGGGAGATAATCTACCCACCCACCTTACAAATAAGTAAAAGTGTCTGGAAAGGCTTTTTGGGCTTTAATATAGATTCTCTTTGAGTAGCAAACTTCTGCTGTGTTTTAGGAGTATTACATTTTATTAAATGTCTAGGCTTGTGCTTTTCATCTAATTGAAGTTGTTTATTGGGATCAGATGAAAATCTTACTATTCCCATGATATTGTAAACTTTTTCCTCCCTAGCTGCTGGAACATGCCAAGAAAACGAATTCCCTGAGTTAGAAACCCTCTGTGACTTGTGTTTATGAGTGTAAAAAGGTATCAAATAAAATCAGTTGCTACTAATACAAAATAATATAAAACTTCAAACAAATCCAATTCAAGATTTTCAACAAAAGCACGTTAAAGTAGACCTATCATGCATTCCTTTGTAAAAAGCACTAGAGCTGTACTATAACAATCACAATAGAAAAAATAAAAATTTAAGGACAATTGCGACGTATCTGAATACCTTTTAGTAGGAATATCTATGTGCCTCGACCTTCAGACAAGTGGACAGCACAAGCCACAGTCTGTAGCATGTCACAATGAAGAAGATTTACTAAAACTGGAGAATGTGGTGCAGCTGTGCATGGTAGCCAATCGGCTTCTAACTTCTGCTTGTTCAATTAAGCTTTGACAAAAAATGGAAGCCAATTGGTTTCTATGCAGACTGGAGACTGAAAAACAGGCATGCAGGGGGCCATAGTATTGCATCAGGAATGCCTGTATACCGGGTCTAAACTGACTCTGAAAATCACTTTTCTGAGGGGCAGTGTGGTAAATGTCAAATAGTTTATTAGCATTGATGCCTAACCCTATCTCTTTATTTTGAAGTGGTTCCTTGCTAAGAAATTCATATTTATTTTTTGGTAGAGTTGCTAAACTGCTGGTTTTTCAGCAATTTGTAGATCAGACATTCAGCTATTGCGTTTTAACAGTTTTTCATGTCAGTGTCAAGATCTCCAGTGATATCTCTCCTCCTTCACTTCTATGGGCCAAAAACTCAACAGAGCACACAAACCCAATTATGTAGCACTAGTTTAGCTCAAAGTAGTAGTGATAAACCGCTTCTTAGCAATAAATCAGTAGTGACTGCAGTGATTAAATCGCTAGCTAGAAATTGTTAAAGCAAAACTTCTCCTAAAGGAGACGGTCACTCTGACAGAGCTCCAGCGTTTCTGTGGAGAGAGGAGAACCTTCCAGAAAAACAACCATCTCTGCCGCACTCCACAATAAGGCTTGTATGGTAGAGTGGCCAGACAGAAGCCACTCCTCAGTAAAATGCACACAACAGCATGCCTGAAGTTTGCCAAAATGCACTTGAAGGACTCTCAGAACATGAGAAACAAAATTCTCTGGTCTAACGAAAAAAGGATTGAACTCTTTGGCCTGAATGGTAAGCGTCATGTCTGGAGGAAACGAGGCACCGCTCATCTCCTGGCCAATACCATTCCTACCGTGAAGCATGGTGGTGGCAGCATCATGCTGCGAGGATGTTTTTCAGCGGCAGGAACTGGGTGACTAGCTAGGATAGAGGAAAAGATGAATGGAGCAATGTATAGAGACATCCTTGATGAAAACCTGCTCCAGAGCACTCTGGACCTCAGACTGGGGCAAAGGTTCATCTTCCAACAGGACAATGACCCCAAGCACACATACAAGATAACAAAGGAGTGTTTGTCCTTGAGTGGCCCAGCCAGAGCCCAGACTTGAACCCGATTAAACATCTCTGGGGAGATCTGAAAATGGCTGTGCACTGACACTCCTCATGCAGCCTGATGGAGCATGAAAGGTCCTGCAAAGAAGAATGTGAGAAACTGCCCAAAAATAGGTGTTCCAAGCTTGTAGCATCATACTGAAAAAGTAGTGAGACTGTAATTGGTGCCAATGGTGCTTCAACAAAGTATTGAGCAAAGGCTGTGAATACTTATGTACAGTTACAAACATCCCACTTACAAACGACTCCTACTTACAAACGGAGGGAGACAACAGGAAGTTAGAGGAAATCTACCGCAAGGAAGAGAAATTCACTCCTGTAATGCCCCGTACACACAATCGGACCTTTGTCTGACCAAATTCACATTGGAATTCAATCAGAGGAAATTAAAACATGTTTTCTATCTAAACTCCGATGGAATTCATCTAAATTTCTGATGGGGCAAACACACGGTCGGAATTTCTGATGGAAAAAGTCCGTCTGACTTTATCCATCGGAAATTCTGATCGTGTGTACGGGGCATAAGAGTTATTATGGGGAAAAGTACCTCCACTGATACTTTTTTTACCAAGACTTGTTTCCACAACAACCCAAAATTTTCAAAATCCAATTGTCATTGGGACAGAAAGTGAGGTGAAATCTTCTGAACAGGGCCAAAGGCAGCAAAACCAGCAATAACTCTTGCCTATGCTATCCAAAAAGCTTAAATATATTTTTCTTTGGCTGGAGCTACACTTAAAAAATGTACCTGGTCCGACTTACAGATTCAACTTAAGAACAAACCTACAGACCCTATCTTGTTTGTAACCCAGGGACCGCCTGTACATGTAATTTTTTTGGGTTTTTATTTTTAATAAATTTGCAAAGATTTCAAACAAACTTCTTTCACATTGTCATTATGGGGTTTGTAAAATTTTGGAGGAAAATAATTGAATTCATTTTGGAATAAGGCTGTAACATAACAAAATGTGGAAAAAGTGAAGCTCTGTGAATACTTTTTACTGTAACATTTACTTAAGAGCACAAGCAAATGTGACAGTTAGCATTCACTCCATGCCCGGCATTTAACTGTTTTTTGAAACTGTTAAAATCGATGGGTTTAGTTCCGCATTAATGTGGATGTAAATCCTCCATAAACCCAGTGAAGTGAACAGCCTCAGATGATACACAGATATTAACCAAATATCCCTATATAGGATTTATATGTATATCTGCTGTCTTCACATTTATATACTGTTTAGAAAGTTGAGATCCTGTTAGGAGATTTTCTCTTCCTGGTTAAACACAGAGTGTGATGTCTGGGCATACAGACAAGATAGCGAAAATTGCAGATTAGAGGAAAGGCACACACCCCCTCTCATCATAGGCAGAGACTCTCAGAGCTGTTTTGTAATAGGAGCTGCTCTCTGCTACTCTATTTTAGCAACATCCTTTGAGAAAAGATTCAGGCTGCTTTTGTCTAAAAAGTAAAAAAAATATGTCCGGAGTTCTCAGGCTGATAACAGAGGAACCGTTCAGAAGAGCGCTATAAGACATAGCTCATTGAAAAGAGAAAACAAAACACTGCAGATATATGTGCCCAGCTAAAATTTTATGAATCGGGTTTACATCCACTTTAAGCTACATATACATTTGTAGGAAGCTCTAATTGAAGCAGCCACTGTTTCAAATCACACATCTTTCCCTAAACTACAAGTTGGTACATAAATGGCAGTTTCCAGAGCCTTTGCACATAGGTGTCCTGCTGTGTTTTTTTTTTTTCTTTTTGACGGATCCCCTTTAAGTCTGTAATTTTGCAGTTCATAGGTTAAAGTATGCAGAACCCTACCAGGCCACGCTGCTATGGGAATCATTGTCGAGGCGACAGAGAAGCTCCAAGGTTTGGGTGTTGTTTGATGAATCATCAGGGACCTCCTGGTTTCCTGCCTGCAGTTCCTTCGGTATCCTCCACACAGCCGCACAAGACGTGACTTTGCTGTCTGAAGCTAAAGAACAGAGGGGAAGAAAAAGAGAGAGAAAAATAAAGGCACAGATCAGTACATGTAGAACACATTTGGAATGACTGTGCTCCAGGATTCACACAAAACACAGGAGCTATGCACAGCTGTTGCCTGAAATATTTAAGGCCTTATATTTTAATAAGCAGCAGAATGCGGTGCGGAGATAGAGGGAAAAGCCTGAAGTCGCCAATCAGTTCTGTGCAGAACTCGTAATTTGCATATGTTTAACCCAGTTTCACCGTGTTCTGAAGCCAGTCTTCATGTCTTGATGAAATTTTAATTCTTTTGGGGGGTGGGGAAGAAAAAAAAAACACACACACACAGAATCCCCTACCACCATTCCTATTTTTGTTATGCAAATTAAGGAGCAAGCAAAATTGGCTCTTGTCAAGCAAATGGTTTGTATAGTAGAGTTATAACTCAATTACGGCCTTTACCTGGAGCCGTTTTAGAACCAATTCAGTTTATTTTTTTATTCAGGTTTTTAAGAAAGTGCAGCCAGCGCAAATATAACAAACACACTGGGAGAAATGCTTGAAACAAAAGCTAAACATAACCATGAAAATACGGTAAAAGTCATCATCTTATTTGGGGCGCAATCACAAAGGCGTCAAAAACTGACTACAGTACATACACATCATATCGTGTTGTACACATTTGTGTAGAGTAGTATAGAAAGCTATGGACCCATACACACAGCTGCGTGCGAAAACAAAATGAGTACAAAGCTGCATACAGGGCCGAAATTTACGCTCCGCGCACGTAATGTTTGTGCTGACTTTTACATGTAGCCTATTGGCTGCCACTGCTGCTCAGGGCTGGCATGTAAAAATCAACAATGTGCAGCCAGCGGTGCCACCACTAATTACACATTATTGATGTTTATATGTTGGCCCAAAATAAGTCACTTATGCAGCAGAAGCGCATTCGCAGATTGGCCTTGGCTTTCAATTATTCAGAATCAGCCGAGTTTATTCTGCACATGCGCCACTTCGGCATGAATTACTCATTTAGGACTGACGTGTAAACATCAACAGTGATTAATCAGCGGTGGTGGTGCCGCTGGCTACATATTGTTGATATGTGTGTGAGCAGTGGCGGAGGTCAATAGGGTTAGGAAAACATTACATGTGTACAGACGCCTTTTTATGCAGGATCTTGCTGCCAGCATAATTCATTAGGGCCACGTGAATGAGGCCTTAAATCATTAGTGCTATGTGAATGAGGCTCTAAATCATTAGGGCTATGTGAATGAGGCTCTAAATCATTAGGGCTATGTGAATGAGGCCCTAAATTAATAGGGCCATGTGAATGAGGCCCTAAATCATTAGGGCTATGTGAATGTGGCACTCAATCATTAGGGTGATGTGAATGAGGCCTTAAATAATTAGGGCTATGTGAATGAGGCCCTAAATCATTAGGGCTATGTGAATGAGGCCCTAAATCAATAGGGCCATGTGAATGAGGCCCTAAATCCTTAGGGCTATGTGAATGTGGCCCTCAATCATTAGGACCATGTGAACGAGGCCCTAAATCATAAGGGCTATGTGAATTAGACCCTAAATCATTAGGGCTATGTGAATGAGGCCCTAAATCATTAGGGCTATGTGAATTAGACCCTAAATCAATAGGGCCATGTGAACGAGGCCCTAAATCATAAGGGCTATGTGAATGAGGCCCTAAATCATTCGGGCTATGTGAATGAGGCCCTAAATCATTAGGGCCACGTGAATGAGGCCCTAAATCATTCGGGCTATGTGAATGAGGCCCTAAATCATTAGGGCCATGTGAATGAGGCCCTAAATCATTAGGGCCATGTGAATGAGGCCCTAAATCATTTGGGCTATGTGAAAAAGACACTAAAAAGAAAGCCATAAGGATTTTGCCAATTTAGATGGCGTTTTGCAAGGTTCGGTTTTCTGTCAAGAGTTTTCATGCTGTCAGAATTGACAGCAGTGATACAGAGCCCTGCCTTCAGCTGAGCCTTTTTGTGCCAGCAGCCTAGAAATGTCTTACATATTCCTATGCAGAACACAGTGGATGCTGTCAATGGAAGTCTTCATAGTTCCCTCATGACACTTAAAAGGTCCTTGTTCAGACATTTCCTGTTATATATATATATATTAGCAGAGACCCTAAAAAATAAAATGGCAATCATTCTAATATTTTACGTCGCATTGTATTTGCACAGCGGTCTTTCAAATGCATTTTTTAGAAGAAATACATTTTAATAAATAATAAAAAACAAAGTTAGCTACATTTTTTTGTATAATGTGAAAGATGATGTTACGCCGAGTAAATAGATACCTCAACATGTCATGCTTTAAAACTGCGCATGCTCATGGAATGGCAGCAAACTACAGTACTTAGTACTTATGATTTAAACATTTTTAATGGTTACCATTTTAGAGTTACAGAGGCGGTCTAGTACTAGAATTATTGCTCTCGCTCTAACAATCGCGGCAATATCTCACATGTGTGGTTTGAACACTGTTTACATTTGCGGGCGCAACTTATGTACACGTTCGCTTTTGCGCGAAAGCATTTTTTTTTCATATTTATTTTTACACTGTCCCTTTAAAAAAAAAAAAGATTACTTTTATTGCTGTCACAAGGAATGTAAACATCCCTTGTGACAGCGACATGTACTCTTAATGGAGCAATCTGGGGACATTTTTTTAAATCTGGCACCTTTAAGGCCCCGTACACACGACCAAACATGTATGCTGAAACTGGTCCGCGGACCAGTTTCAGCATACATGTTCGGTCGTGTGTAGGCGAGAGCGGGCCGAATTCCAGCAAACATTTGCCCGCCGGGCCTTTTCCCAGCAGACAAATATTCCTGGACGTGTTTTAAAACCGTCCGCTGGAATCCTGCCCGCTCGGACATGTACGGTCGTCAGTACAGACCTACCGTACATGTCCGAGCGCCCGCCGTCCCTCGCATGCGTCGAATGACTTCGACGCATGCGTGGAAGCCTTTAAATGGCAGGCCCGCCCACGTCGCCGCGTCATCGCCGCGTCATCGCCGCGTCATTGTAGCGACGACGACGCGGACACGCCCCGCGTATTGTTTACGCGCGGACTTCTGTACGATGGTTAGTACAGCCATCGTACAGAAGCCCTCTGGCAGACATGTACGGTGAAAACGGTCCGACGGACCGGTTTCATCGTACATGTTTGCTCGTTAGTACCCGGCCTAAGGCTTCAGTAAACCGGAAGTGATGTCATGACATCTCTTCCAGGTTACTAGATTCAAGACCCGATTGCGGCATTGTTTGGGTCTCTGGCCAGCCAGTGGAGTGGTTGTGATAACGCTTAGCCACATTGATTGTTATAAGAAAGCCAACGGTACTGGGGTGATCATCCCCTTGAAGCCGAAGGCCGCATATTTGAGTTACGTTGGTGTGAAGGTGTTAATGTGGTGCACGCCAATCTAAACACTTTCCTGTGCTATTAGGCTGCATTCACACCTGAGCGTTTTGTCGCCTGAAGCGCGATGCCCCAAAACGCTAGAGGGGAAAAAATACATTATTCTCTATGGAGATGGTTCACATCTCTACTACAAAACGCCTGACGCCGAATGCCTGAAGCCTAAACAAGTTCTGGACCCTTTTTTGTCGCTCTAATTTGGGCGTTTTACATTGGTGACCCTAGACCAGTAAAAAACGCTGAGTTTTGTCGCGGTAAAAAACGCCGCAAAACGCTACGCTCAGGTGTGAATGCAGCCTTAGAACGGAGCGAGAAGCTTAGTTGGATTCCCCAAATTGTGAATACATGACCCACTACTGACCCTATGAGGAAGCCATTGTAGAACAAGGATGTATATAGGATTCTGGGGCCGATGCATGTAGACAGGAAATGGCCAAAAGAGATTGGTTGAGAGGAAACAAAAGACCTGAAAACTATAGCAAGGGTTCCTCTGGGGTAACAAAGTTTGGATGGAAATTATGTCACTGGATTTCTTTCATTTAAAATAAAAATGATAACAGTGTATATAAATCTGAGACGTGTGCTGTTGCTAGCTTCCCCTCTAGATTGAGTAGCCGGAAAATTTGCACATGTACGATATAGATTATGCGTTTGTCGTGACAGAAAGGATTGGGGAGTTTTGTGTTGAATATTTTGCAGGATAACTGGTCTGGATTCTGATTATAGCTGTGTGGGGACTCGTTAGCTGCCATTACATCTCACAGCTGCTCAATCATCCGCCTTTTGTTCCTTACAGCCTCTCATGCTGTGTAACCCTCTGACTGCCAGACTCGGTGACGATCAACACACTTTACTGCGCTCCTGAGCTCCAGCAGAGCTGCTTACTGCCTGGTGAAATGCGACAGCTAAGGAATTTTCCATCATCACTGCCTAACATTAGTCACACGCCATCAGTGACACAGAATCATGCTCCAACGTACAGGACCAGCACATCATTTAAAGGACACCTCTAGTCAGAATAATCACCATAAAATGTATATTATAAATTAACTCCTTCCATACAGGACATTTTCACCCCCTTCCTGCTCAGACCAATTTTTAGTTTTCAGCGTTGTTGCACTATGAATGACAATTGCGCGGTCATGCAACACTGTACCCAAATTAAATCTTTATGTTTTTTCCCCCCACACATAGAGCTTTTGTTTGGTGGTATTTGATCATCTCTGCGTTTTTTATTTTTTGCGCAATAAACAAAAGAAGAGCGACAATAAAAAAAAAAATATATATATATATTTTTTTTTGATTTAACCACTTAACCCCTGGACCATATTGCTGGTCAAAGACCAGAGCACTTTTTGAGATTCGGCAATGCTTTGCTTTAACTGACAATTGCGCGGTCGTGCGACGTGGCTCTCAAACAAAATTGGCGTCTTTTTTCCCCCACAAATAGAGCTTTCTTTTGGTGGTATTTGATCACCTCTGCGGTTTTTAGTTTTTGCGCTATAAACAAAAATAGAGCGACAATTTTGAAAAAAAATGAATATTTTTTACTTTTTACCATAATAAATATCCCCCAAAAATATATAAAAAAACATTTTTTTCCTCAGTTTAGTCAGATACGTATTCTTCTACATATTTTTCATAAAAAAAAATCGCAATAAGTGTTTATTGGTTGGTTTGCGCAAAAGTTATAGCGTTTACAAAATAGGGGGTAGTTTATGGCATTTTTATTAATATTTTTTTTTTACTAGTAATGGCAGCGATCAGCGATTTTTTTCGGTACTGCGATATTATGGCGGACACTTCGGACACTTTTGACACATTTTTGGGACCATTGGCATTTTTATAGCGATCAGTGCTATAAAAATGCATTGATTACTATAAAAATGCCACTGGCAGAAAATGGGTTAACACTAGGGGGCAGGGAAGGGGTTAGGTATGTTCCCTGGGTGTGTTCTAACTGTAGGGGGGGTGGACTCACTAGGGGAAATGACTGATCGCTGTTCATACATTGTATGAACAGACGGTCAGGCATTTCTCGCCTGACAGGACCGGGAGCTGTGTGTTTACACACACACAGCTTCCGGTCCCCGCTCTGGTCACGGGCGGTGCGCTGCCAGCAGCGCTCATGCGCACCCTAGATTGCCGGGACGAAAGGACGTCATATGACGTCCACCCGGATCAAGGGAAGGTTCCTGCTGGGGTCATTTTACAATGGCCCAGTAAGGAAGAGGTTAAAGCAGTATTAAACCCAAAAGCAAACATTATATTGCAGTATACCAATTCTTAGATGTGATGGCTGTATTAGTTTCCCTTTTGACGCTCTTTCTTCCATTTTCATCTGGTGATCCAGCCGGCAAGTATGTGTTTTTTTTTTTCAAAAGCACAAGCTCTCTAGCAGAATTTATCAGTTTACATCAAAAAGACAAACCACAACTGCAAACATTGATTTACAATTTCATCTGGGGTACTGGTGGTTCACTCTACTTTGTATACTTCCAAGTGGCGAGGAGGTGTGGGAATTCCCCATTGTCTGCGCTATTACAGAGCTGCTCAATCGGTCCAACTGTATCAAATTTTCTCCACAGCATATCAAACTGATGGGGTTCGGTTGGAGGCACAACCTAGTACCTCACTAACCATGGATCTCCTGTTGTGACTCCAAGCAAAAAAGGTCAGGCAATCTTTAGTACCTCCTTATCACACTTTCTACATCTTTGGGCCACAGACTTTGATAAAGAATAATTTGTGTGTGAAAGGCATCAACGTTATCCTGGATTATGATTAATGAAAAGTTGACAAGTATCCTTAGAGACAAACAAACCAGGTTTGAAAAAGTGTGGAATCCCTGGATTAAATACCCTCAAGCTCCCTAGACACCGGGTAACCTTGTGGATGGGGTCCTGGGTTAAGGGGAACAATTAATGTCCTTTTTCCTCCTTTCTTTTCTCTACTTTCTCTTTTACTTTTTTATGATTTGATGTTTTTTATATGGATGCAAATAGAGGGACCATAGAGCCTCTCCTACTTTAACATATATCCGGGAGCAAGGCACCGTGTCTTGAGGCACTGGGAATAATTCCTGACAATATTGCTCCAACTGCCACACCTTTCAATGAAATTGTGTTAACATTTGGTTTACCGTTTAATGCAGGACTCAACAAACCCCAGGCACCATGGCGACAAGAAGTTTCATTCTGGCGCCTGCCCAAATGCTCCCCCACTATGTATCCAGGGCTCCGCTTGCCCATTTGCAAGCCCAGGGCTGGCATAGCGGGTGCCACCAGGCAGAGGGAGGAAAGCGGATACACGTTTAAGTTGTTGACCCAGAAGTGACGCGTGATGTCACTTCTGGGTCCCTGTTGACAATTTCCCTGGCCTCCAAGGCCAGGAAAGAATGTAACGCAGTGCAATGTGCATTTCATTACATCAAGTAAAGGGCAGAGGAGACTAAAAGGGTCTAAAAGACCCTGCATGTCTCATTAAAGAGGAAGTAACCCTGACAGGTTCTACTTTCTCTTCTCTTTTCCCCTGCAAAGTAAAAGCATAATGGGCTAGTATGCGATGTCCACAATGTCCCTGCTGGTGGAAGCATCAATCTTTACCCCTCTTCCTTCTGGGACCGCGGACTCCAGCTCTGTGATTGCCAGAGCCGCGTGACATCACTCCCGCCTGCATGCAGGCGGGAGCCACCAGTCACAGCACACGATGTGCATGCGCCTATGACATCGGCACACTACAAGGCAAATATCTCCTAAACACTGCACATTTAGCAGATATTTCCAGTACATAAAGGTAAGCCTTACCTATATGTAAACATAGGTCAGAGGGGTTTACAGCCACTTTAAAGAGAATCTGTCACCAAAAAAAAAACAAAAAAAACACATAGGGGACTGTTTGTCCCCTATGGAATGGAAGAAAAAAATGTTAAAGCGTTTTTTAACCTAAAAGAAAAAAAAAATATTGATCCTGTTCCCTTAAAGCTTTGCACAGTGCTTGTGCTGTGTAATTTGGCTCTCTGTAACACCTAAAAAACCTGGCTGATCCTGCCTGGCTATGTCCTCCCCTCTGTAAGCTGACCACGGTGTATCATGGCTGCTGAGCCCTGACACCGTGGTCAGTTGACGTGCCTCTAGCAGCCGCATCTCTCCTGACCTCCTCTGTGCTCTCTCCCCCCACCCTCACTGCCTGTCTGCTCCTGTATCAGAGCCCATCCCCCTTCTCCTCTTGCTGCTGAAGTTTCAATCAAACTTTATGCCATCCTGTCTGTTGAATAATCATATGTGCCCCTGTGTCTATGTTTTATAAAAATAAGCTGTTCTTTACCAGTTTTCAGAGCGCCGATCACCGCTCACTGCTGCAGATGTCAGATGAGGAGAGACCCGGTGGGTCACGTGAGCAGCAAACTGGTAGAGCTTCTTTTTTTTTTTTTTAAAACAGAGGCACAGGGGCACATAGGATTATTCAACAGTCAGGATAAGATAAAGTGCATTAAAGCGGAGTTCTGCCGGGAAAAAAAAGCATCTACAAATACTGCAGCTTGTGACTTAATATATGGACACTTACCTGTCCTGGGCACCCGCAATGTCGGGTGGAGGCGCCGCCATCTTTGGTAAGGGACCCCACTGCGCATGCCCAAGTCACGCTGCGCGATCCCACTGGTCTCTGCTGTCTTCTGGGACCTGTGTGTCTCCCAGAAGACAGTGGGGGGGCGGCGAACGTGGCGTAGGTCGCCGCGGTGATCTATGCCCGGAAGTGGGAGCAAATACCTGGATTACACAGGTATCTGCTCCCTCCTCCCCCCTGAAAGGTGTCAAATGTGACACCAGAGGGGGAGGGGAGGGGGATTCTGAAAAGCGAAGGTATAGTTTTTGGGTGGAATTCCGCTTCAAGTGGCTTAAAAAAAAAAAAGTATTTTTATAAGAAAAATTTTAATTACACCCAAGCACATAACACCCCCCCACCCCAAAAAAGACACACCTTCCCCACATATACGCACATACCATCGTAAACGCATGTGGCAGCGTGCCTATGCCTGAAAACGTTGATTGCGGTATACATGTTATATATCGCTGGGCATGCCGGAATAAGAGCAATAATTCTAGCACCAGACCTCCTTTGTAATGCTAAACTGATGACCTATAGGGGACTTTTATAGCATCACCTATGGAAAATATAAGGTACTGACATGTTTTAGGTTTTACTAGGTGCAACCTCGGCTTTTATATTTAACCCAAAAATTTGCTATTTTATTGCGATAATATAAAAAAATTGTAACTACCACTATTTTATTCTCTATGGTGTCTGGTTTCAGAAAATATATCATGTTTATGTAATCGTCCGGCCTGATTTTTCAAACGTGTGAAAAATAAGCAATAATGGCTCGGACAACAAAAGGGTTAAAGGATAATTTCACCTTCGGAAGCATGTTGCATGTTCCACCCGTAAGATTTATTAGTTAAAAAAAAAACTGGCTGCTAACTTTTTTAGCTGGCTCCTAGATTCAAAGCAAATTTGTAAAGCCCTGGCTTTCACAGTTAATATCTTTATTTTGTCATTTGTAATAGGGAGATAACATTTACTGATCTTTATACTTGGTAAGCTGTCGCTCTATCTGGTAGGGCCAGCCTGTCAGGTTCATTTCCTTTGTATTGTGACTACAATAATCTGGCCCTTGACCACATTTGAGGGATTTTTTGACATTTGCTTAATAATGTTTGAATTACTGCATTTTGTTAAATCTTTGAATAAAAATCTATTGAAAGAGAAAATAAACCACTTAAAGGGTCACTAAAGGAACATTTTTTTTTGCTGAAATGACTGTTTACAGGGTATAGAGACATAATAGTTAACTTATTCCTTTTAAAAATAGATAAAAAACAATCATATAATGTACCTACAGTTTAGTTTCGTTGTGTTTCCTGGTTCTCTGATGTATAGAGCCAGAGAGCCAATAGAGGGCAGTGAAGGTTTTGCAAAACGAAACTGGACTGGTGCTGAGGGGTTTTAGACACACCTCCTGGATTAGTCACCACAGTGAGAAATCTCCCAGTACTGTGGTGATCAGGAAACAGACAACCAGGCAGTGTCCAGAACAGAGAGGAATTACAGCAACATCAAAGCAAAAACGAACAATGAGGACATGAAACCAGGACTGCAGTAAGGTAAAGGAAGCTATTTAGCAAAAAAAATTTAAAATTCCTTTAGTGACCCTTTAACACTGGCAGGGGTGATTAAAACGATCAGCTTTTATTTATTCATGGAAAACCTTTATTCCAAAAGGAAAAAAAAAATGCTTTAGTTGATTATAAAGTGTGAGCTGGAGTTTGGCTTCAATTTGTTGGTGTATCTAAATCTGCTAATGCATTTAACACTCCCCTCTTCCCCAAACGGACAATGCTGCTGTCTGCTGTGCTGACCTGTAAGAGAATACATTTTTGGTCTAGGGTTTAATACTGCTTTAAAGTCAAATTAAGCCCTCAGTGTTAGGGGTAGAAGGGTTATGGTTAGGGGAGTTAGGGTTAGGATTTTCCCTTGAAGAATAAGGCTAAAACTCAGGAATTGGAACAGGGACCTCCCCCAGAGGTCAAAGACAGAAGGCAGGTTTCCCAGAGGTCAAAGGTCACAAGGCGTGACTGACCCACCCCCACCAAGTGTACCGCCCACCCCAACTAAGTCAGGGAATGAACAAGTCCAATAGTTGTATCAACCTCCCCTCCACCTCCACAACCTTCCTCCCTGAAGAAGCCCCCCAGGGCAAAACATGTAGGACTACTAGACATATACATAAACTCCTGCACAGTGTTGTTACTCTCCTTTTTGTGATCATTTTTTATGTGCTTTTTGTATAATAAGATTATATTTATTATTAAACATTTATATTTTTATAGTACTATGATTTCTGAATGATTTCTGTGGTTCTGAACTCAATGATACAGTTCACCGTTTAATACGTATATTTGAACTATCCAAAATGCATCCATAAAATCCCATGCCAAACCCCTTCAGTGGGGCCCTATATACATTTATCTACCAGGAAAGGAAAAGCATTTGGCTATTATTTTTTGTTGAAGTGCATGCTCTATATACTTTTCTCTCTCCCTATATACTTACCCGAGTCCTATCCTGTTTCAGCGCTGTTTGTGTTTCTCAGCAGATACAAAAGCAGCAGCGGGAGCCACTGGCTCCTGCTGCTATCAATCAAATCCTGTGAGGAGGAAGCAGGGGGTGGAGCTGAGCTGTGTGTGTCTATGGACACACACGGACTGGCTAGGTAGCGAGTCTGACTTTGTGCCCCCCAGAGCAAGTGGCTTGCTATGGGGGCACACACAGAAGAGGAGGAGCCGACGGTGGACCCCATAAGAGAATGTTTGGGGCTGTTTTGAGCAATAGAATTGTACAAAACAGGCAAGTATAACTGCTGCTTCCCTAAACTTCAAATTTTCACAGTAAAGATTTACCAGTGCAGTCTTTTCGCTTGGAGAAGGGAGGTGAAGTAGCAAGAGAGTGCCATGTAGGGGTGCAACGAATCATCACCGATCCGTGATCCGAACGGGTCACCCTGTTCAGATTGGCACACCACGCGGAGCGCTCCAGAGCCTCGGCCGTAGGAAAGTCCCCGGCTTAGGCCTAGCTCCGGAGCGGCGGCAATCTTGCTCCACCCCCGTGTGCTTGTCAGAGCACAGCGTGGCACGCCTCCCCGCCTCAGCGCGCTCACTACAGACCGGGAACTGCCTGCAGACATGTGGAGACAGCATCGGTGAGCTCTGCACCTGCAGGTAGGAGCTACACCATCACCTGGGGAGCATGTCTGTACACCAGGGTTGAGGGGGGTGACACCGGAGTAATGATAGTGATTAGGTGGGTGTAACAAGATTTGGCTTTTTTTTTTTTTTGCTGATCCGAAAATGATCCGATCCGTGACTCCTGATCCGAGGATCGATCCGATCCGTGATTTTTTTGATCCGTTGCACCCCTAGTGCCATGTCATCTTAGACTATGGAGCAGCGTTTTTCCATTGATGCACACAGCATATGGAAAGACAATTCTAGTCCCTGCACGGGTGGCTCCATAGAATGCTGCAACACAAAGGAACCCCCCCAGAAACAGGAAAACAGGAATAGGGTCTGTGGCACCAGATGCATATTCAGTAAGTGATTAAATCAACTAATAAAAGTGCATAAAAACCAAGGGATTAATATCACTTACAGCCTTGGTTCACACTGGGTACGATTTGGAACGATTTGAGATGCGATTTGACATGTCAAATCGCATCTCAAATCGGCGGCAATTGTCGGCAATGGCACTGTCCTAATCAGTGCGACGCCGCATCTGCGATTTCAAAAAGTAGTTCCTGTACTACTTTTTGCGATTTCGGGCCGCGATTTACATTAAATTGCGGCCGAAATCGCGGCAAATCGCGGCGAAATCGCGGTAAAATCGCGCATTTTACCGCAATTTTGAATTCGCAGCAGTGTGAACCTAGGCTAAAAGTATGTGGATTCAAAGTTAAATTTTCTAATGGTGATCTGTGGAAGTTCCTTCACTAAACACCAACAATGAATGCCCAACAGTTGAGTGCAAGCATCTTAAAAGTGGACCGCAGGGATCATCAAATATGGTCTATAAACAAGAAGCCTGTGTATTCATATTTGGAACTTGCGTTGATTTTTTTCCAGGTCTGTGCAGCAATCCAGGGCTCAGTACACAAGCAGTTATTGTCCGCTTATAAATCTGAGATAAAATAACTCATAGCGTTTTTCGAACATTTTTTTTTTTTGCAATTCACAAAAAAAACACTAGTAAAATAAAGCATTTTTTTAATAAAAATATTCAGTATTTTACACATGAAACCATTTGGTATATTATCTCATGGCATGGATGGGATGGATACAGTGAAGGATTAGAACCACTGTCAGTTTTTAGAGGTAAAATGGTTTAAACTGTAGAAATATGCCAACTCACTAAATCAGGGCAATCCCTTCAGCATATGTATTATTATGAAAAAATACCAGTCAATGGGAAGCGGCTTTCACAGGACACACATGGCGTATCAAAAAACAAGTACGCTCAATTAACCATCTAAGCCCCGGACCATTTTGCTGGTCAAGGACCAGGCGACTTTTTGCGATTCGGCACTGCGTCGCTTTAACTGACAATTGCGCGGTCATGCGACGTGGCTCCCAAACAAAATTACGTTGTTTTTTCCCCCCACAAATAGAGCTTTCTTTTGGTGGTATTTGACCACCTTTGCAGTTTTATTTTTTTTCCCTATAAACAAAAATAGAACGACAATTTTGAAAAAAACTCAATATTTTTTTACTTTTTGCTATAATAAATATCCCCCAAAAATATATAAAAAAAGTTTCTTCCTCAGTTTAGGCCGATATGTATCACAATAAGAGTATATTGATTGGTTTGCGCAAAAGTTATTGGGGCAGATCCACAAAGGAACTAAGATCCGAAGGCGTACAAAGACGCACGCCTGTCGGATCTAACCCAGATGCCGTCGTATCTTGTTTTGAGGATTCAAAACAAAGATACGACGCGGGAAATTTGAAAGTACGCCGGCGTACTTTCAAATTTCCCGCGTCGTATCTTTGTTTTGAATCCTCAAAACAAGATACGACGGCATCTGGGTTAGATCCGACAGGCGTACGTCTTTGTACGCCTTCGGATCTTAGATGCAATTCTTCGGCATCCGCTGGGTGGCGTTCCCGTCGTATTCCGCGTTGAGTATGCAAATTAGCTATTTCCGACGATCCACGAATGTACGAGCGGCCGTTGCATTCATTTACGGCGTTTCCGTTCGTCTTTTTTCGGCGTATAGTTAAAGCTGCTATTTGGTGGCGTACGCAATGTTAAGTATGGCCGCCGTTCCCGCGTCAAATTTGAAAATATTTTTTTTTGGTTGCGTAAGTCGTCCGTGAATGGGGCTGGACGTAATTTACGTCCACGTCAAAACAATGACGTTCTTGCGACGTCATTTAGCGCATTGCACGGCGGGAAATTTAGGGGCGGTGCATGCGCAGTTCGTTTAAATGAAACACGCCCCCTACTCGCCAATTTGAATTACGCGCCGTTATGCCGCGAGAGATACACTACGCCGCCGTAACTTACGGCGCAAATTCTTTCTGGATTCAAAGCTTTCAAAAGTAAGTTACAGCGGCGTAGCGTATCTCACATACGCTGCGCCCATGCAATTGTATGTGAATCTGCCCCATAGTATCTACAAAATAGGGAATACAATCATGGCATTATTATTATTTTTTTTTACTAGTAATGGCGGCGATCAGCGATTTTTAACGTGACTGGGACTTTATGGCAGACACATCTGACACTTTTGGGACCATTGTCATTTTTACAGCGATCGGTGCTATAAAAATGCACGGATTACTGTGAAAATTACACTGGCAGTGAAGGGGTTTACCACTAGGTGGCGCTGAAGGGGTTAAGTGTGCCTAGGGATGTGTTCTAACTGTAGGGGGGATGGGATGTGTGTGACACAACAGTGATCACCGCTTCCGATTACAGGAAGCTGTGTACACTGTCCTGTCATTAGGAAGACTGGGGAAATGCTTGTTTACATTTGCATTTCCCCCTTCTTTCTCACTGTGACACGATCACGGGTATGCCGGCGGACATCAAGTCAGCGGGACCCAAGGTCGGATTCATGGAGCTTGCGGCGCGTGCGTCCAAAATGCTGCGATCTTAAAGGAGACGTATATATACACGTCTTTTTTCCTGCCCATGCCATGCTGCAGACGTATATCTGTGTGCGGCAAGCGGTTAAGGAAATACAAAAAATCTTTGGATAAATGTCAAATATTGAATGACAATAGTATTAACCACTTCCATACTGGGCACTTATACACCTTCTTGCCCAGACCAATTTTCAGCTTTCAGCACTGTTGCACTTTGAATGACAATTTTGCAGTCATGCTACACTGTACCCAAACTAAATTTGTATAATTTTGTTCCCACAAATGGAGCTTTCTTTTGGTGGTATTTGATCACCTCTGGGATTTTTATTTTCTGCAATTTTTTAAAAAAAAAGACAGATTTTTTTTTTTAAAAAAATGCATTTTTTTTTGTTTCCGTTACAAACCTTTGTAAATAAGTACGTTTTCTCCTTCACTGATGGGCACTGATGGGGCTGCACTGACGGGCACTGATGAGGTGGAATTGATGGGCACTGATATGCAGCACTGATGGGGCACTGATAGGCGGCATGGATGGGCACTGATAGGCGGCACGGATAGGCACTGATAGGCGGCACGGATGGGCACAGATAGGCGGCATGGATGGGCACTGATAGGTGGCACGGATGTACTGTATTATACTTATGGATGCCAATCAGTGCCAAACAATGCCTTCCAATCAGTGATGCCCATTGTGGGCACTGATTGGCATCCCTGGTGGTCTAGGGTGGCATACCTGGTGGTGGGTATCCCTGGTGGTCTAGTGGCATCCCTGGTGGTCTTGTGTGGGGCATCCTCGGGGGGCTGTGCTGATAATCGATCAGCACAAACCCCCCGTCAGAGGAGCAGCCGATCGGCTCTCCTCTACTCGCGTCTGACAGATGCGAGTGAGGAAAAGCCGATAACCGGCTCTCCTTGTGATAGGACACTGCTATATCACGTGGTAAAGAGTCTCCGTCAGAGACTCTTTACCTAGATCGGTGTTGTCGGGTGTCAGACTGACAGCCTGCAACAACGATCGCTGCGATGCGCACCCCCGGGGGCGCGCAGCGGCTTAATATCCTGAGGAAGTCATATGACGTCCATTTAGGATATTGAAACCACTTTGCCGCCGTCAATTTGTAATAGGGTGGGCAGCAAGTGGTTAAAAACCACACACAAGTATAAATGCTGTTGTTTTCCCAATAATAAAGACAACGTTGTCATTAGGGAGATTTCCCTTCATTTCTGTCCCATAGCCAAAACAGGAAGCAAGAGGAAATCCCTCCAAATTAGGGAAATCCTTTGAGGACCCTTAGGTCACCAGAACTATTGTCCCCATTGGAAGTTTGTGTGCCCTCCAGTGGCACACAAACTGACATCTTTCTACAATTGCAACACCCGTTATGTGATATACATTGTCACATGTACTATCTGCAATGTACAATAAATTGGTCGTACCACGAGACGTCTTAGAAACAGGTTTCAGGAACATCTTTATAGCATAGAAAAAAACTCTCAACAAATGTTGCTAACCATTTTAACCAGTATCATGAAGGTAGTACTTCGGCTGTTGGGGTACAGATTATACAAAAAATTCACACACCGAAGAGAAGCGGCAATGTTTTTAAACTGCTTTGTAAAAGGGAGGTTTTCTTGGATTTTTTTATTCTAAAAATTCGCATTCCATTTAGGATGAATTTTGAGTGGGATATTACACATTATTATGATTAGTGGAAGTGGTTTCTCCCGTTTTTTGGGTTAATAGGTTCATGCATTTACAGGCTTGTGTGCCAGTGTAGAATTAATTTTTATACCGGTTTCAGGTTGATTGATGTTTGATAAATACATGCGACACATGCGACACATACCGTATATATGCTTTTCATCATACATGCACAGTTGTGTTCTAGATACTGCCCCTTGCTCCCTGGATATATATAAATGCCCCAATGTTTACCTCACGTTTTTTGCTCTCTGCTTGTTTTTAAATACATCTTCTGGTTATATGTTTATTCCTCCCTTTTTTGAGATCATTCTAACATGTTTTTTAGTAACTATGAAATTATTTAATATGGTTGGTGATGTTTTCTATTGACTGCTCTCAAATCACAGGTGTTTCGGGTTGGTTCCCGATTTGATACATGCCTTAAAATAGCCTGTGCTAAAGCAATTCATATGTTGTGAACAAGCACAGTTCTTTCGCGTGAAACGCGTAAAACTGTAAATCTTTGCGAGTTTGTCTGGCTTATAACAAAAAAGAAAACTTCAGCAGCATCCTTTGGATTCAAGTGTGCAATCAATTCCTCTCCTTCCTTTAACCAAAAAACATAAATGTATTTTATTGGGATTTTATGTGATAGACCAACACGAAGTGGCACATAATTATGAAAGGGGAAGGAAAACGATAAATGGTTTTCAAGATTCTTTACAAATATGTGAAAAGTGTGGTGTGCATTTGTATTCAGCGTGCATTTACATTTTTAGAACCACCTTTTGGCTGCAATTACAGCTCCAAGTCTTGTTGGGGATGTCTCTGTCTTCTAGGGTGGACCAGTGTTATGGGGAGGTTTTCTACACCTCAAAGCAAACTAAGGCTAAAATTGTGTGCGTGGGTAGCCTTTAACCCTTTCGCGCCGAGCGTACGCATATATGCATCCTCGGCTTTCGGGTGTTATACCGGGATGATGCCTGCAGCTGCAGGCATCATCCCGGTACCGCTGTTTAGAGCCGGCGATTGGCTATCCAGACATAACAACCGATGCGGCTAAAAGCTGCTCGATTGTTATGCCGGAGGAGACATCCCCCCCCCTCCCGCCGCATCTTTGACCAGGCCTTCCCTCCCACTGGGAAACACGATCCTCGATCCGGCGCCTCCAGTGTCCAGGCGCAGGCTGAAACGAAGCCGTAAACGGCTTTGATTCAGTCTCTGCAATGTAAACACGGAAGCGACGCCATGACGTCCCTTCCGGGTTTCTCGGCTGCCAATGGCGCCGGATTTAAAAAAGTACACAGTATTCAGAATCGCCATTTTCTGCGATCTGAATACTTTGAAATGCAAAGGAGGGATCGGGGGTCTTTTAGACCCCCGATCCCTCCATAAAGAATACCTGTCACTACCTATTACTGTCACAAGGGATGTTTACATCCCTTGTGACAGCAGTAAAAGTAATCAAAATGTAAAAAAAACAAAAACACAATTTATTATATAAATAAATAAAATAAATAAGAATAAAAAAAAATGTTTTTAAAGTGCCCCCCTCCCCGCGAGCTTGCGCAAAAAAGAAAACGCATACGGAAGTCGCTCCCGCATATGAAAACGGTGTTTAAATCACACATGTGAGGTATCGCCACGATCGTCAGAGCGAGAGCAATAATTCTAGTACTAGACCTCCTCTGTAACTCTAACCTGGTAACCGTAAAAAAAAGTTTAAAGCGTCGCCTATGGAGATTTTTAGGTACCGTAGTTTGTCACCATTCCACGAGTGCATGCAATTATAAAGAGTGACATGCTTGGCATCTATTAACTTAGTGTAACATCATCTTTCACATTATGCAAAAAAATTGGACCAACTTGACTTTTTCATTTTTTTTTTATTCATGAAAGTACATTTTTCCCACAAAGTTGCGTTTAAAACACTGCCGCACAAATACCGTGTGACATAAAATATTGCAACAATCGCCATTTTATTCTCTAGATTCTCTGCTAAAATATATATATATATATATATAATGTTTGGGGGTTCTAAGTAATTTTCGAGCAAAAAATACGGATTTTATCTTGTAAACACCAAATGTCAGAAATAGGCTTAGGCATGAAAAGGTTAAACACAGAAAGATATTTTCCTTTCCATTAGGTGTACTAAAAAAATATAGACATAATCATTTATACATTCTAGTCTAATTGTGAATTCATTTGTTCAATCATTCATAGCTACACAGTTCTTTAACAACCTTTACACCTTCATTTTCCCTCCCAAATCTGCTACCATTAGGTGTACTTTCTCTAATAAACTAACACAAAGAACTCAGGAATTCCGTGTGCTCATTAGCAGTCCTTTGCTGCCTCCCCGGATAAACCTGCACAATTATGTGCTGTAAAGGAACAGACTCAATGAAAGATGCATGGCACGTGTACCGAGTAGATGTTTGCACCCTGGGATAGCTGGCTATTAGGGATAGCAGTCTTAGTGCTTGAGACAAGGTCGTGAGCTGTATCCGGTAATTGAACACTGGCCCTAGTGAGAAACTCCACCATAGTGTTGCTAATAAACGTGCATTTATTCTCACTCACAAGGTAGTGTTCAATGCCACCAACATAAAAATGAAAAAAAAAGAAGCAAAGCTAGAAAAAGGAAGGCTCAATCAAAAGGACAGGTCAGTGAAGGTAAGCGGTTTTCAACTATGAAAATAGACGTGTGCAACAGCAGATTTATATGTGTATGGAAACAACGGTCAACGCCTAAACCTTTGTCACCAGTCAGTCTTTGTGACAAAGCCCAGGGAAAGCTTTGTAAGCTGTAAAATACATATGAGAGACAAAGAAATATGTGTGAAGCTTGTATGGTGCAGTTCCTTATTGCAAAAGATAGAACCAAAGCCACTTCACTTAGAAGCATAAATGTAGGCAGGTCAAGGCTACTGGGGAGATGTTAAGGAGAGGTCACAACTAAGGACCTTAATGGAGGTCATGAATACAATAACCTGGCTCAAAGCAGTGATCATACATGTCCTGTATTCTTAGCAAAAGGGACTGTCAACACAAGTGAGAAGTCCTTGACCTATACTATAGGACTTCCGCCCCCATTACAAGTTTTCCTCTGTTGTTATGTGCCGATATGTTGATATACTTAAGGCCCTGTACACACGACCGGATCTGTCCGCTGGGATTTATCCGCGGATCAGTTCCAGCGGACAGATCCGGTCGTGTGTAGGCCCGAGCGGACATTTTCCAGCGGACATTTGTCCAGCCGACGGTTTTCCAGCAGATAAAAATTTCTTAGCATGCTAAGAAATCTATCCGCTGGAAACCTGTCCTTCGGCCTTATCCGGTCGTCTGTACAGACTCACCGGATAAGTCCGTCCGATCCCCATCCCTCGCATGCGTCAAAATGATTCGACGCATGCGTGGAAGTATTTACCTTCCAGGGTCGCGCACGTCATCGTCGCGGCCACGTCACCGTGGATGTTTTCCACTGGGATTTTGATCTGATGGTGTGTACAGCCATCAGATCAAAATCCGCCAGCGGACATATCCGATGGAAACGGTCCGGCGGACGGTTTTCATCGGATATCCGCCCGTACAGGGCATAAGAGTATATGCCAGATTTGATTTGTACATGTCACTTACTTGAAGATGCTTTATTCCTATTTGTACACTGTATAATATGAGGTCACTTGGGCTTGACAGCTCCAAGTCTGGACTCTAACAGCACCCACAGTGATGCATTCTCAGGGAACACTTTTACAAAAGCTCTAAGGCCGTGTACACACGGGCAAACATGTACGATGAAACCGGTCCGCCGGACCGTTTTCACCGTACATGTCTGCCCGGGGATTTCTGTACGATTGCTGTACTAACCATCGTACAGAAATCCGCGCGTAAACAATACGCGGGGCGTGTCCGCGGTGTCGCCGCGACGATGACGCGGCGACATGGGCGGGCCTGCCAGTTAAATGCTTCCACGCATGCGTCGAAGTCATTCGACGCATGCGAGGGATGGCGGGCGCTCGGACATGTACGGTAGGTCTGTACAGACGACCGAACATGTCCGAGCGGGCAGGATTCCAGCGGACTGTTTTAAAACAAGCCCAGGAATATTTGTCCGCTGGGAAAAGGCCCGGCGGGCAAATGTTTGCTGGAATCCTGTCCGCTCGGGCCTACACACGACCGAACATGTCTGCTGAAACTGGCCCGCGGACGGGCCTAACAGGAGGTGGTATTCTACCAAAATTCCCCACTGCACTCTAAAACTGGCCATGCACTGATATTTCATTCAGTCTGCACTATATAGCATGGATGGACGAATCTCCAGATGAACCTAGTGTATTTTGACAGCTGTCAAACTAGCCCGAACAGTAGCTGCATCTGATTGGATTCAACCAACTGGATGGAGATTTCCACCTGGTCTCGACAGGGCAACCCATTGAGCGAATTTTGTCAGTTCTTCAGGCATCAGTCAAATTCAAAGAGTGTATGGCCAGCTCAGGAACCAGCCAAAATTGTACTTGCTCGTGTGCTACCACTATAACCATACACCACAATGATACATTCATCTTTGCACAAGTAATGGGTGTGGTTTCCTCTTCTTCAAAAAAACATTTGAACTACAAAGTGCAGGTAGTACATCCTCTCGTTCTTCTTTGCAAAATCTTTGCCATATCAACACAAACAAAAACCCAAGATGATTCTGTCTATATTTCTATCATTAATTTAAAGTGTATTTTCTAAACAACCCCAACATTCAACATACTGATTTGTTAGAAAAATCGGTAGCTACAATTTTCTTTCATTTTGTTAGATCTTCAGACTTCCCTGTGGCGGTGTCCACTCAAACAAGATGGTGTCATCTTCAGCAGAATAAAGACAATATACAGGGATCAAAATTCAGCCAGTTGAGCAGGTACAGTGGGTATAAAAAAAGAATCACGCCCCTTTAAAATAACCTACTTTTGTTTATTTTCAATCTCAAATGAAGACAGCCACATATTTGGTTTTATCCAGTTGTATTTACTCCTACAGATTATTTTACAGCATATTTACTGCAATTTATAACATCCAAGTTAAACATATAACACCAACATGTCAGAAAAAAATAATAATCAAAAACAGAATCACTGAGCTGAAAAAAAAAAAAGAAGATCACCCCTTGTGTCAGTATTTTGTTTAACCATCGTTTGCTTTAAATTACAGCCTTTAGTCTGTTGCGATATGTCTCTACTAACTTTGCACATCTAGGGCCAGATTCAGAAAACACTTACGCTGGCGTATCTACAGATATGCAAACGTAAGTGTAGAGATACGCCGTCGTATCTATGCGCCTTATTCACAATACTAGATACACCTGAAATATGGCTTCTTCTGACCGACGCAAGTACGCCGCCGTATCTTGGGTGCATATTTACGCTGGCCGCAAAGGGCGCTTCTGTCGATTTACACATCGAATATGCAAATGATCTAGATACGCCGATTCACGAACGTATTGGCACCTGTTGTATTAAGCTACGCCGTTTACGTAAGGCTTACGTCCGCGTAAGTTTACCCCTCATAAAGCAGGGGTAAGTCATGTTAAGGTATGGACGTCGGAACGGCCGTCGATTTTTACGCCGTTTACGCAAGTCGTACGTGAATGGGGCTGGGCGTAGGTTACATTCACGTCACAGGCATTGAGCCGGCGTATGTTAGGGAGTAAATTCAACGTGATACTGAGCATGCGCGCACATGCGCCGTTCGTTCGGCGCTTCATTTACATGGGGTCACGATTCATTTAAATACATCATGCCCACCTTCTACCTACATTAAATTAGGCTGGCTTACACCGGCCTATTTACGTTACACCGGCGCAACGTTGTTGGCGAGTGCTTTGTGAATAGTGATCTTCCCTCTCTATGTTACGTCAGCGTATCGCATATCAGATGCGCTACGCCGCACTAAAGATACGCCAATGTATCTGAATCTGGCCCCTAGACTATATTTGCATACTCTTCTTTGCAGAACTGCTCAAGTTCAGGTAAATTTGATGGTGACCGTTTGTGGACTGCAGTCTTCAAGTCATTCCACAGATTTTCCTTTACAAAGGGTTTATTAGTATGTAATCCAACATAACACAACAGTTTTTAGGTGGTAACATTGCGTGATAGGCAAACAAAGAGACAAGGCAGAAAATACATAATGGTATAAAGAGAAAGTAAAGTAATATAAACATACAGGTAACAAACCTTATGTCCTATGAAATTTAACAAATAGATGGAAGACCAAAAAAGTGTCCCTGGGCGAATAGGGTGTCTATAATCAAAATGTCCACTTATATTGCCTGGACATATGCCAAATTTCGTGGTCAGGAGTTTCCCTATCAGGCAGGATACATTGTTTAAAGTTGACAGAAATGAAAAACAATGTGGGAAACATAATGATTCAACGATAACCATCTCTGCCCGGTCTATACCTGACTGCCTAATAAAGGTATGTGTTGAATGTATAAAACATAGCAAAGAGAAGAGAAGGAAACGTTTAAAAAGGGAAAAAGAACGAAAGTCCAGTAGAAAAGAGTGAGGAAAGGGGAAAGGAGGGAGGAGGAGAGTCCACGGGATGTGCGTCAGGGGAATATCAGATCGGGAGAAGAGTCCCGTCAAAACGAGAAGGTTGGAAGTACGTGATCCATGGCTGCCAGACTCTGAGGAATTTGTCATGCGTGTCTAAAAGGATGGCAGCCAGCTTCTCGTTTACCATGACCTCATTCATACGTATTTTAACGTAATCGAGTGCGGGGGATTTTTTAGGCTTTTGCAATGGTCAATTTAGTTGCAGTAAAGAGATGTTGAGTTAGCTGCAGCTCCAGGCGTAACAACTCTACAATTGGTTTACCAAGAAGGGCTTCGTAGGGGTCCCTTTTAAGGTTTATGTGAAAAAAGTTACGAAGAATGGTATAAACCCTGACACATAACCTGCACGCCCTCGGGCATGACCACTATATATGTGCCATAGAGCCTTCTTGTGAGCATCCTCGAAAACAAAGAGGAGAGTAAGTTGGAATGAAACAGGCCAATCTAGCTGGTGTGTAGTACCACCTATATAACACTTTATAGGCATCCACCAATATAAGGACATTTCTCGAACACTTGGAGAGGGCTATGGTCATAGTCCACCAGTCCTCTGGGTCCAACTGTCTCCCCAGTTCTTTTTCTTATTGAAGATGGTAGGGCCTCAACGGAAGCTTTTTGTAGAAATTATGGACAAGTATATTAATGATAACATGCCTGGGCAGTGGGGTCTGGCTCTACATAGGCTCTCAAAAACAGTCAGGGTGTATGGAGTGGGACAGGATTTGATAAGTTGAGAAAGTGTCCCAATTGTAGGTAGCTAAAGTGTTCCCTCAATGGGCTATCATGAGAAGAGCGTAAGGTGTCTGAGGTTAATATCTTAGTGGGGGTACAATGGGCACATTCCACAGATTCTCAATGAGGTTTAAAGTGATTGTAAAGTCTGTTTTAAAAAAAATAACATGTTATACTTACCTGCTTGGTGCAGTGGTTTTGCACAGAGCAGCCCAGATCTTCCTCTTCTCGGGTCCCGCTTTGCTACTCCTGGCCCCTCCCTCCTGTTGAGTGCTCCTACAGCAAGCAGCTTGCTATGGGGCACCCGAGCCGAGCTGCAGCTCTGTGTATCCATTCAGACAGATAGCTGCGGTTCGGCCCTGCCTCCTCTCTCTCCTGATTGGCTAACTGACTTTGATTGACAGCAACGGGAGCCAATGCCACTGCTGTGGTGTCTCAGCCAATCAGGAGGGAGAGTCACGGACGGCTAAGGCCTCGTACACACGGTCGGACAAAACCGATGAGAATGGACCGAGGTTCAGTTTCATCGGTCCAAAACGACCGTGTGTATAGCCCATCGGTCGGTTTTCCTTCGGTCCAAAATTTTAAAACATGCTTAAAAACCGAACCGATGGACCGCTGCCCGATCAGTCCAAACCGATGGTTAGTACAGAAAGCATCGGTTCAAAACCCGCGCATGCTCAGAATCAAGTCGACGCATGCTTGGAAGCATTGAACTTCGTTTTATTCAGCACGTCACCGCGTTCTGACCCGATCAGACCACTTCAGCGGTGAACCAATGAAAACGGTCCGTCGGACCATTCTCATTGGTTTGGTCCGACCGTGTGTACAAGGCCTGAGGGACTCTCGTGGACATCGCTGGATGGATCGCTGGTAAGTATTAGGGGGGCTGATGCACACAGGAGGATTTTTATCTTAATGCATAGAATGCATTAAAATTAAAATAAAAAAACTTCTGCCTTTACAACCTTTTTAAGTCTGGGCTCTGACTAGGTCATCAAAGAACACTCACCTTTTTCTCCTTCAACCACTGTGTAGTCATTTTTGCTATGTGCATTGGATCATTGTCATGTTGGAAGGTAAACCTTCCTATTGACAACATTCTGGCAGAGGGCAGCAGATGTTCCTCAAGGCCCAATTATTCCTTATATACTGACAAGTGCTCCAAATACCTGCTGCATAGAAACGCCCCATAACAGGATGGTGAGCTGTATTGGATTCTTGCCAGACAGATCAATTGGTGTTGAGGCCAAATAATAAATTTTTTGTCTCATCTGACCAGAACACCTTTTTCCATGTGGCCTCAGAATCTTCAAGGTGCGTTTTGGCAAAGCTCAATCGTGACTGCAGGTGGCTTTTCTTGAGGAGTGTTTTTTTTTTTTTTCTTGCAACCCTCCCATACAAGCCACATTTGTGGAAAATGTGTGATATTGTTGTTACATGCACACAATGACCACTCTTTGTCATAAATTCCTGCAACTGCTTCAGAGTTGCTGTAGTCCTCTTGGTAGCCTCTCTCTTCCAGTTTGGAGCAATGCACTGATCCAGGGAGGGTCTTTGTTTTACCAAATACCTCCCACTTCTTAACCACTTCGTATCCGGGCCATTGTAGTTTGGCGGCCAATGGTGGCTCTACAATGCCAGGAGGCCGTCTATTGACGGCCTCGGACCTCCTGCCACTGGGGGGCGCGTGCACCGCCATGTCACTCAGGTGCCGCTGCGCGTGCCTGGTGGCCGAAATGTCTGCCAGGCACCCAGCGATCGGCAGTTACAGAGCCAGGGACATGGATCTCTGTGTGTAAACACAGAGATCCACTTCCTGTCAGGGAGAGGAGACCGATGGTATGTCCCTTGTACATAGGGACAACCATCGGTCACCTCCACCAGTCAGCCCCATCCCCCCACAGTAAGAATCACTCCCAGGGAACACATTTAACCACTTGATCGCCCCATAGTGTTAACCCCTTCCCTGACAGTCACATTTATAAAGTAATCAGTGCATATTTATAGCACTGTTCGCTGTATAAATTTGAATGGTCCCAAAAATGTGTCAAAAGTGTCCATTGGGTCCGCCGTAATATCGCAGTCCTGACAAAAATCGCAGATAACCGCCATTACAAGTAAAAAAAAATTGAAAAAAAAATCATAATTCTATCCCCTATTTTGTAGGCGCTATAACTTTTGCACAAACCAATCACTATACGCTTATTGCGATTTTCTTTTACGATATATATATATATATATATATATGGATATATATATATATATATATATATATATATATATATATATATATATATATATATATATATATGGATATATATATATATATATATATATATATATATGGATAGATATATATATATATTATATATATATATATATATATATATATATATATATATATATACACACACACACACACACACACACACACACACACAGTGCCTTGCGAAAGTATTCGGCCCCCTTGAACTTTGCGACCTTTTGCCACATTTCAGGCTTCAAACAAAGATATAAAACTATAATTTTTTTTGAAGAATCAACAACAAGTGGAACGAAATTTATTGGATATTGCAAACTTTTTTAACAAATAAAAAACTGAAAAATTGGGCGTGCAAAATTATTCAGCCCCTTTACTTTCAGTGCAGCAAACTCTCTCCAGAAGTTCAGTGAGGATCTCTGAATGATCCAATGTTGACTTAAATGACTAATGATGATAAATAGAATCCACCTGTGTGTAATCAAGTCTCTGTATAAATGCACCTGCACTGTGATAGTCTCAGAGGTCCGTTTAAAGCGCAGAGAGCATCATGAAGAACAAGGAACACACCAGTCAGGTCCGAGATACTGTTGTGGAGAAGTTTAAAGCCAGATTTGGATACAAAAAGATTTACCAAGCTTTAAACATCCCAAGGAGCACTTTGCAAGCGATAATATTGAAATGGAAGGAGTATCAGACCACTGCAAATCTACGAAGACCTGGCCATCCCTCTAAACTTTCAGCTCATACAAGGAGAAGACTGATCAGAGATGCAGCCAAGAGGCCCATGATCACTCTGGATGAACTGCAGAGATCTACAGCTGAGGTGGGAGACTCTGTCCATAGGACAACAATCAGTCGTATACTGCACAAATCTGGCCTTTATGGAAGAGTGGCAAGAAGAAAGCCATTTCTTAAAGATATCCATAAAAAGAGTTGTTTAAAGTTTGCCACAAGCCACCTGGGAGACACACCAAACATGTGGAAGAAGGTGCTCTGGTCAGATGAAACCAAAATCAAACTTTTTGGCAACAATGCAAAACGTTATGTTTGGCGTAAAAGCAACACAGCTCATCACCCTGAACACACCATCCCCACTGTCACACATGGTGGTGGCAACATCATGGTTTGGGCCTGCTTTTCTTCAGCAGGGACAGGGAAGATGGTTAAAATTGATGGGAAGATGAATGGAGCCAAATACAGGACCATTCTGGAAGAAAACCTGATGGAGTCTGCAAAAGACCTGAGACTGGGACGGAGATTTGTCTTCCAACAAGACAATGATCCAAAACATAAAGCAAAATCTACAATGGAATGGTTCACAAATAAACATATCCGGTGTTAGAATGGCCAAGTCAAAGTCCAGACCTGAATCCAATAGAGAATCTGTGGACAAAAACTGAAAACTGCTGTTCACAAACGCTCTCCATCCAACCTCACTGAGCTCGAGCGGTTTTGCAAGGAGGAAAGGGCAAAAATTTCAGTCTCTCGATGTGCAAAACTGATAGAGACATACCCCAAGCGACTTACAGCTGTAATCGCAGCAAAAGGTGGCGCTACAAAGAATAACTTAAGGGGGCTGAATAATTTTGTGCGCCCAATTTTTCAGTTTTTTATTTGTTAAAAAAGTTTGAAATATCCAATAAATTTTGTTCCACTTTATGATTGTGTCCCACTTGTTGATTCTTCAAAAAAGAATTACAGTTTTATATCTTTATGTTTGAAGCCTGAAATGTGGCAAAAGGTCGCAAAGTTCAAGGGGGCCGAATACTTTCGGAAGGCACTATATATATATATTTTTTTTTATTGGAATATTTAGTATAGCAAAAAGTAAAAAAAATTGTGTTTTTTTACTGAGGTTTTTTTAGATTTTCACTGAGAAATTCTTAAAAACTTATTCAGGGAATACATAACATGTTTGTTTTAGGAAAATATTGTTTTATTTGCACTGGATTTGCTTATTTGCACAGATTCAGCCCTTATTTTATTGCATTTCACGCCAGTATTTTTTCCTTTACATATGCATTATAGTTTTGCATATTTCCATGGCATGTGGAAATATTTATCTTTGCTTGTCACCTAATTACACAACATTATTTTGCCTCATTAGCAGTACCACACCCATTCCTAATATTTGCATTATACTATTAATTACCAACATCTGCTTTAGCAATTGCTTTCACTGGGGTCAACAGCTTGTTATTCTCTTCAATATTTTAATATTTTTTACATTCAGTCCATAGCGCGATACTACCCTCTCCCTTTTTTCCTGTTGATCCATGTCCACAGCTAAAAGTGCCTACAATTCGTAGCTTTTCGTGCTACAACTAACGCTTCGTGCTAGTTGTAGCGTGAAACACGTTAACTTTAAAGCCAAAGGGCCCGCGGCCATTCATTTTTTTTTTTTAAGTCATACAATTACTTTCCCCATCGCAAAAGAATACTCACTGATATGGTGTAAAATAGCATCCGCTGTCCTTTTCGTACATAAGAATAATTTACAAAATGTGATGATGGCCATTTCCATTTTGCTCGTGAGCATGTGAAGCCCACACGCACTGATTTCCTGAATGCGGTAAATGCTGATCTCCCAGCATTCACCGCGCGCTCCCGTGCACGCTCAGTGTTTACGGCTATAGTAAGATATATATAGTTATATAGATGTATAGTTAATAGTAAGAGCAGGTCCGATGTTGAAATTTGCTGTGTTATCCTCGTGTCTGGAGGTACTATCGGTCAAATTCACCTGCACCTTATTTAAAATGGCGAATTCAGATACGCCCTCATCGGGTGACCAACATCACGTGTGACTTCCTGTTTCTAAATTACTCGAGATTTTGCAGGGCAGCGTTCCGCACTAACTCTTGGGAAGCATGACACTTAGCTCCCAGGAGAGTTGTATACACGCCTACTTCCGCAGGAGTGATACACAGGTAGAAACACTATAAACTGAAATAATAAGGTACAGTACTTACAGCGCGAAAAAATTATTGTTGCATAATTTGAACATCTATCCAATGTACTGAAGGGGTTGAACGTTTCTGTTCAAAGGGGTTGTAAACCCTCATGGTTTTTCACCGTAATGCATTCTATGCATTAAGGTGAAAAACCTCCTGTCTTGTACCAGCCTCTCAGTGCCCCCCCTATACTTAAAGCGGGGGTTCACCCAAAAAAAAATGTTTTACATTACATTTAGCCAAGTTGTCATAATGACAAATCGGCTGTTTTTTTTTATTTTATCCCATAACGTATTTTCACCGCAGCTTCCGGTTATGTCTTCTGCGGGACTGGGCGTTCCTAATTGATTGACAGGCTTCCGACCGTCTTATACAGCGTGTTACGAGTTGCCGAAAGAAGCCCAGTCCCGCAGAAGACATACCCGGAAGCGCCGGTGAAAATACGGTATGTACGGGGTATGTACGGGGATAAAATAAAAAAAACAGCCGATTGTCATTATGACAACTCGGCTGAATGTAATGTTAAACATTTTTTTGTTGGGTGAACCTCCGCTTTAACTGAACCCAGTCTTTCTCTGGACGGTAACAAGCACACCAGCTCTAGCACAGCCATTGGCTCCTGCTGCGGTCAATCAAATCCAATGGCGTAGGTGCCGGGTCCGGCTTTCTGTGTCTCGGGAGCGCACTCGCACGGGTACCCCCAAGGAGAACGCTTCTCCTAGATGGTTTCTCGATTTAGGGAGGAGCTACTAGCACCCTTGAGGGACCCCAGAAGAGGAGGATCAGAAACACTCTGTGCAAAACTAACTGCACAGTGGAGGCAAGTATATGTTGTTTTTTTTTTTTTTTAAACACAAGGGTTTAGTAACCCTTTAAGATAAAAGTGGTCTCAGCGGCGGATTCGCTGCAAGATCACTTTTCTCGGTGGTCAGAGAGGTGCCCACCCCCCTCCCGGAGTGATTCGTCGTCTCCGCCACTTAACAGACCCACTGGTAGCGGCATAGACAATCACGTCCTGTTATGCCACTGCCTGGATGCCGAGTGAGGGAAAGATGACCCCCGCTCGGCTCCATAGCATTGAAGGGCGGAAGCGACGTTAAACGTCACTTCCGCCCAATGCTCTTAAAGGAGATTTTTTTTGTTTTGTTTAGTTAAAATATATTTTTTTTTATTTAATTCTTTATTGCATTTTAGTGTAAATATGATATCTGAGGTCTTTTGGACCCCAGATTTCATATTTAAGAGGTTCTGTCATGCTTTTTTTTTTTTTTTTACAAGGGATGTTTACATTCCTCGTAATAGGAATAAAAGTGACCCAATTTTTTTTTTTTTTTTAAAAGGACAGTGTCAAAATAAAAAAATAAAAGTAAAATGACCTTTCGCCCACTTGCAGTATATTTACTGCGGGCAGTCAGCAGGCGGTTTCCCCTTTATTTACATCTGCAGACCACTTCCGGTTTAGATGCACGCCAATGATGGTCTGAGGTCCTCAATCTGCAACTGGATTTTGGATTGCTTAATCAATAGGCTGTAAGTAGTCAAATTTGGCGAGTAGTCTTCTTCCGTGTTATTTTTAAGTACAGTTACTCCACTGGAGTAAGCCTATTATTGTGTACCTTGTGTACCTCCAACAGTGCTGATCATTATGAGGGACATGTCATTAAATTTGCGGACGACACTACTATTGTAGGTAGGATAAAAAAAATAATGAGGTAGAAATAAATAATTTGTGGAGATGGCGAAAGGAAAAATATAGTTAAATATAAGTAAAACTAATGCCGCGTACACACGATCGGAATTTCCAATGGAAAAAGTCTGATGGGAGCTTTTCATCGGATATTCCTACCATGTGTATGCCCCATTAGACTTTTTCCGACGGACTTAGATAGAGAGCAGGTTCTCTATTTTTCCAACGGAAAAAAATCCTATCTGAAAATCCGATCGTCTGTAGGCAATTCCGACAGGAAAGGAACATGCATGCTCGGAAACAATTTGACGCATTCTCGGAAGCACTGAACTTCTTTTTCTCGCCTCGTCGTAGTGTTGTACGTCACCACGTTCTTAACGCGTGAAAGTTCAGAGAACTTTTGTGTGACCGTGTCTATGCAAGCCAAGCTGAGAGTGGAAAGGACATGGAGAAAGCAGCACCTATTGCTTCATAACGGATCAAGCGAGAGCAAGTGGTGGAGAGTGCAATATTCACGGCAGATGTAGATGATGGTTCCATGCTGATCTAATATTACACTTTGGTGAGTGCATCGCCAAAAGGGGAGAACATCCCCCCACGTGGTGACTATCCCCTGGTGAAAGGAGCACTGGTTAAGAACTGATTTGATCAACTACATCTCGTTGCCCTGCACCATTATTGTTTCCTATGTGCACCACAAATATAGGTCTTTGGTTTGATAGTAGCGCTGCTACAGTAGTATACTGGACTCTGGGACATTTAAAGTTTTTTTTTTATTACTGTGTGTTTCATGTTTTATGTTTTTTTAGCAGATGCTTTTAATCTTACATTCACATTATACTTGGTTGCCAATTATATTTATCGCTTGCTCTTGAGCGCTGAGTGGTGCTAATTTTAGGTAGGGCGTCACTAGCACTTTTTTGGATACTGTAGTTATTGCCTTTTAGTATTCGGACACTTACCTGTCCTAAAGTCCAGCAATGTCGGCACCCCTGCCACCACCACTGCCGGTAAGGGAACCCGACAGTAAAGCCTTTACGGCGTCACAGCCGGATCCCTAGTGCCCATACGCAAAGCGCACTGCACTTTCTCACTGGCCTGGCAGTAGGGGGTAGGAGGAGGAGGGGGCCGAACTTGTGATGTACCTCGCCGCAGCGACGTTCGACAAAAGTGTCAAAAACAGGTACCCGCTCTCCCCTCCCTCCCAAAAGGTTCCAAATGTGACACCGGAGGGGGGGAGAAAGCAGAGAAGTACTTTTGGGTGGAACTCTGTTTTAAGAGACTTGTTCCTTGAAAATATTTTACCGCTCTGGGACCTCCTGCTCTCTATACTTATGCCTATACATGGCTCGAATATCGGCCGATGCCTGCAAAATTGGCTTTAATTTTTCGTAGAGAGCCCTGAGAGCCGGTTCACACTGAAGTCGCCTCAAGTCGTTCCAAGTCGCGCTGTCGAGAAAAACAATGCAAGTGAATGGGAGCGGTGTAATACACACAACTCGAGTTGCTCCGACTTCAAAAGAAGTTCCTGTACTACTTCAATCTGACTTGTAGGCGACTTGTACACATTGATTTCAATGGAAGTCGCCTCCAAGTCTGATCCAAGTCTGATCACTGTCTTAACTGAAGCGACTTTCCAGGAAGATAACATACATTTCTCAGGCAAACCTCTCCCTCCCTCTCCCAGAGCTGATTGTTGTTTGATTGGCCACTGGAAAGTCTCCTGTCCTGGAGACAACTTCAAGACGTGTTGTAAATCGCCCCAGATCGCCCTGTGGTTCATGCTCAAGTCGTGTCGGAGTCGCCTCTGAAAGTCGTGCTGGAAGTCGTGTCGCCCTAGTGTGAACCGACTCTGATGGTACCACCTGGCTTGACAACAATCAAGTAAAAATTTGATTCAGCCGAGCGTAAATTTATCAGCAAACAGTGACTGCGTCCTATGAAAGGCATTCATTGTTCAGGTAGTCAAACAAAATGTTTGCTGGCGACATTCCTCACGGTTCCAGCCGGTGGTCGCTTCAGCACCCACTTAGACATACAGCCACTTTCACAGAAGTGCATACGTTGGGAAGAGTGCGTTTGAACACGATAGCCAGCACTGTAGACTCCTCTATTATCCAAGCTGTTGTTCTTGGATGAAGGAACAGAGTTGAGCCCACAGGCTGAACGAGGAAAAACCTAAATGTGTATGGCTAGCTTTAGGCATGTTGTGGTTGCCATGCCTCACTAAATAGCCTGCATATTGCATGACCTCGGGCTCTGCTTTCAGTTCTGTAAAGCCAAATAAGGAATCGGGTACATGAGGATTGTGGGAAATCCAGTAGCAGTCAGTTGCTATGGTGCAGAGGGAAGAATCAAAATTTGTGACAGTTACAGAAAATAATGTACGCCTGCAGAACGAGACGGAAAGGTAATTTTTAATACCAAATTACAAACCTGCTATTTGGGAATTCAATGTTATTACAATATTTAATAAAAACTGGCGCTCTGCTTTGACTGGAGGTATGTGTAATTCTTCCTGGCTCTGGCTGTGCATCGAATGATTAGCTGAATATACAAAAAAATAGATAGAATGGTGACTGTGGGTCACACAGAGGATGCTAAAATGTATTTGAAGAGACTATTTCTTTTATGACCACGCAACAACCCCCTTCCACCCCCCATGTGTAACCTTGAAATTCAACTTGCATCGCTTCCTACATCCCAACGCCTGCAGACATTCATGCCGAAGCTGCGAGGAGCAGAGCTGACTCTTTGATCTGCTAAGGCAGTGCTTGGCCAGCTGGTTGCAGTTAATCTGTTGCCCAGGGAACGACAAGTGAAGTGTATACTTCCTGATACAGCACAGGAGGCACTTCTGCGCCATCGCCACACGCCATCTCACTGCGAGAAGCTGAAGTGCTGGAGCTGCTATAGCTGCAGCACAGCTGGTGCCCATTAATGCTCCCTGTGTGACTGGAACAGGCAGCCAGCTTTAAAAAGCTCATTCTTTTCCATTGACAAACCAAGGGGCTTATTATTCCCCCCCCCCTCCCCGTAACGAGCAGCCAACCCCACGCCTGGCAGATTGAAATAGCAAAAACGCAAAAGGATTTTCATGATTGCCTGAATTTTTTTTTTTTTTCTCATCAGCAAAACACAACAATCACCAAAATGAGATGGGTAGAATTTATAGCGGAGGAAATTTTGTAACAGGGATTTTATGTGGATTAAGTAAGCTGCAGGGGGACCATTATTTACACGCTAGCTGCTAATACAAATGTCATAATCCTGCCCCTTCTGACAATGAGACTCACACCTTCAGACTGTGTGTGCATAGGAATTAAAAGCATCAACACAGAGAGATGAAACTCATACTATCCCCTTTGCCAGCAAAGGACATGAAAGAGAATCAGTCATGGTTGGGCTTATGCCAAACTCTGAATATATCTAATATAATGGTGCACTCTTTGCTGAAAGTTTAAAGGGGTTGTAAAGGATTATTTTTTCCCCTAAACGGCTTCCTTTACCTTAGTGCAGTCCTCCTTCACTTACCTCATCCTTCCATTTTGCTTTTAATGGTCCTTATTTTTTCTGAGAAATCCTCACTACTTGTTCCTCTGTCTGTAACTACACACCGTAATGCAAGGCTTTCTTCTTGCTGTGGAGAAAGCCTCTTGAGGGGGCGAGCAGGAGTGTCAGGACGCCCACTAACACACAGCTCCTTTCTCTATCTGCAAAGTAGAGAGTGTCCTGACTTGCCTGCTCGCCCCCTCCCCCCTCAAGAGGCTTTCTCCACAACAGGGAGAAAGCCTCGCATTACGGTGTGTAGTTACAGACAGAAGAACAGGAAGTGAGCATTTCTCAGAAGAAATAAGGACATTTAAAAGCAAAATCGAAGGATGAGGTAAGTGAAGGACGACTGCAGGAAGCTATTTAGGGAAAAAAAATTACCTTTTCAACCCCTTTAAGATTCTCCTCTCATTTTGCTTTACTTTCGTGTCTTAGCTTGAACATTCATCTTAAGCAGCCTTTAGTATTTTTTTTATTATTATTATGTTTTCTGACAATGATGGAACCCCTAAAATAACTTTCAGCTCTTAGGGAACTCTTGATCACCACTCTAATGTACTGTGAACATAATTGGCAACAGAAAACATGCTCCTTGCATTGGTGGTCAATGGGAAGAATGCCGCCCTTATGCCGCGTACACACGACAGTTTTTAATGTCCTAGAAAAAACTATGTTTTTCTCGATGTGATTCTTGTCAAGCCTGCCTTGCATACACACGATCGTGAAAAGAAAATGCTTGAGCAAAGCGTGGTGACGTACAACATGTACGACGGCACTATAAAGGGGAAGTTCCATTCAGATGGCGCCACCCTTTGGGCTGCCTTTGCTGATTTTGTGTTAGTAAAAGTTTGGCGAGAGACAATTCGCTCTTTTCAGTCTTCCTGCTTTTCAGTCTGTTACAGCGTGACAAATGTACCATCTCCATTACAAACGCTAGTTTTACCAGAACGAGTGCTCCCGTCTCATAACTTGCTTCTGAGCAAGCGCCTTTTTTTCCTGACGTTAAAGCCTACACACAACGTGAAAAACGACAACGTGAAAAACAATGAGAAAAATTAGAGCATGTTCTAAATTTTTAATGGCCATTTTTCACGTCATGAAAAATGCCCTGGAGTCTGCACATGGTCATTTTAATGACCATTTAAAAAAATTGCATTTTTCACGTCATGAAAAATGGTCGTGTGTACGCGTCTTCAGAATTTGTTACAGTAAAAAAGCATTGATGTCAATTGTTACTTATCTGAGAGGCAAAAATAACTCAGTGCGTAAGGAACCCTTAGCAACCTTTGGAGGAATCCTAGTTGATAAAAAGGGGTTGTAAAGGTGCATTTTTTATTTCCAAATAGGTTCCCTTAAGCTAGTGCATTGTTGGTTCACTTACTTTTTCCTTCAATTTCCCTTCTAAATGTTTTTTTTCTTTCTCTGAATTTCACTTCATGTTCCTCCTCAGTAAGCTGTTCTGGCTGACTAACCCCCAGTCAGAATGGCTCGGATGATGGCGGCAAGCTTACTGAGGAGAAAAGGGAAGTGAGAAATTCAGACAAAGAAAAAAAACATTTAGAAGGGAAATCGAAGGAAAATGTAAGTAAACCAACAATGCACCTGAAGTCTGAAAGCTGCAACCTAACCTCACATATGGTCTCCGAAACCTATTCAATTACAGAGGCCCATAGTTGTTCGGTTTCCACTAAAGGGGAACTTTACCCATAACAATCTTATAATTATAAGCTTATACATTATACATTTTACCTACAGGCAAGCTTTTTTATATCTCTGATGCATGCGCTCTGAACAAACGGCATACCATGCCATTCTTTCAGAGGTCTGTGCCGTAAACAGCGACTCCTGTGAGCATGCATGGAAATTCTGCCATTAAGACTCGGCCAGTCAGACGCCTGGAGCCTGCAAACCCAGAAGGAAGGTAAAGATGGAAGCCCTGTTAGGTGTCAAAGTGCACCGTTGGAATGCTTGGTTCTAAGGTAAGTCTCTCATGCAATTTAAAATACATTTCTGGGCGTGGCTGGACGTGCACTGGGAGAGACGTGCTTTGGAGGAGCTCCGCCAGGCCCGGCTACATCCATCGCCATCCTATGCGGGCGATCGCGTTCTAACCCTCCTGGTCTCTGTGCCCTGACTCCTGGGTCTCCCTTGAGCGAATCCATACCTGAATCAGCTCTCTAGGGCATCGGATCGCTCTGCTGGAAGAAGTACAGCCGGCGCCATCCATCGCTGACCCGCCGCCATCTTGGGGCCTGTGGAGCCTGGGGACTCTCCGAGCTCCGGTACCGCGACCGCGACGTTACGAGGGGCGGCGACTACCTCAAGACCCGTCCGCAGCAGTGCCCCAGGAGGAGGTATATTTGGAGGCGATTTCTGACACGGCGATCGGGGGACCTCCGGCCGTCCGCAAATCCAGGCCGCGGCTTGGGCCTATACGCGGCGGCCATCTTGCGACTCCGGTTCTCGGGAGAACGCTGCTCCTACCCTTGATCCCGGACCCCTGGCCAGGTACTGCTCCACAACTATATCGGGGACACCTAGCTCCCCACCCGGAGCCCGCAGTTGGATCCCTACCGGCCCCATAAAGGTGTCTATGGTGAGTTCTGGCGGCCATCTTGATGCACCCCAGAGGCCTCTTCTATCTCTCCCCCTGAACTGCACCTCTATTCCTCCCTGGGGACACACTGATATGCTGAATTAGTTCCCCAAAAGGGGGGGGGACTGGAATGGCCACATAAGAGCAGAGCTCCGGTAAAACGGGGACACAGCATCCGCTCATAACCTGATCGGCGGCGATCATAACCCTACTCCCTGGCGTTAACATCCCACTGACCACCTGAGAAATGACGAACAAACGCAAGGGCTCCCAGAGGCCTCAGAAGCTGACCGAATTCTTCACGTGGGAGCAAAGACAAGACGGCGCCGGGTCTCCCGGACCATCTGCTGCCAGCACTCCACAGACTAATCAATCCAAGAGTACAACAACAAAAAGAAACTCCCCATCGGCTAGAAAACAGTCTCCTGTCCCTTCCTCCGCCTCGGGGAGCCCAGAGAAGACGCGGCCTAAGCTAGATAGCACAGTTCCTACTTCAGAGGTTAGTGCGGGTTTGGACTCTGGGGATGATACCAGGGAACTCCCTGATTCCATCGACCGTTTCCCTACTACGAATCAGCCTGTGCTGGACAACACACTGAAGGACATGTTGGTGTCCCTTAGAACCTCGCTGCATGGTGATATGATGTCCTGCATACGCAGGTTTGGGAAAGAATTGCATAATGTGTCTGCCAGGGTGGACCACGTGGAAACAAAAATGGGGGAGTACGCTGACACCATCAATAACTTGGTGGATGCCCATGACGCCAGAGATGAGGAGATGGAAGCGATGAGGGCCAAACTCGCAGACATCGAGGACCGCGCAAGGAGGAATAACCTTAAAATCCGGGGGATCCCCGAAACAGTTCAACAACCAAACTTGTTAGATCATGTTACTGACATAATAACCTCCATTCTGCCTGGTGTATCAGCATTGGATGTCACCATGGACAGGATCCATAGGTTGCCTAAACCTCCCCATCTACCCGACAATGTGCCCCGTGATGTTATTCTACGCCTCCACTTCTACCATATTAAGGAGCGCTTAATGAGAGCAGCCCGCAACAAAGATCTTGTCCCTGAACAACATAGGGATCTGCAGTTTTTTGCGGACTTGTCACAGTATACACTGCAGAAGAGGCGCAACTTGAACACTATCTCAAAGGCCCTGCGCAATCACAACATTGCCTACAAGTGGGGATTCCCCACTAAACTTATCATTACAAATAAGGGAAAGGACTTTATTGTTGACTCCCTCTCCAAGGGATTGGAGCTGCTCAAAACTTGGCTTATCATCCCCGAGGAGGACTCAAGGGGCTCAACCAAGGGAGACCCGTCACGAGTGGGCAACGATTGGCAACTTGTCAACCCAAAAAACGCCCGCTCACACCGCTAAAAAGCCCGCCGAACAGTGTTACCAAACTACTTAATTCAAAGCTGTACCCCTGCTTAAGGAGTAATAACCGAGCTAGACTTTTTCCCCTACTCTGAGTTAGCGTTTGTACACGCTACACCCAGGTCATTATGACCTACCCCATCCCCTTGCAATCCTCTTTGTTTGTTTCACCTCAACTTTTTCTTCTTTTTTCCTTCCTTACCTGGAACCGCTTCTTCGTAGCTGGAGCCACTACGATACTTCCAACAACTGGAGACCCACCACTCCTGCCGAGAACCTGCCATTTGTTAGATGATATTCCTCACCACGTACAAGCACCACAAAAAGTAAGTGATGTACCCATCTTTTACTATGCACCATTCATTGCTCAAGAATATCCATGCCTGTCACATTCTTGACGATCAACGCCAAGGGTTTGAATCACCCAGTGAAGAGGAAATCTATGTGGAATGAGGCTATCCAACATAAGGGAGATGTACTATGTACACAAGAGACCCACTTTCATAAACAGAAAATGCCCTCCTGTACCCACCCTAAGTTTCCGCATGTTTTTACAGCAAGTTCATCGGCTAAAAAGGGTGGTGTACTTACTGCAATCAGAGACACGGTGGCATTTTCTAAACACAGCGAACTGGCCGACCCCTTGGGCCGGTACCACATTTTAGTATGTGATATTGCCTCTACTACGTACACTATAGTTAATGTTTATGCGCCCAATAACCATCAGATACGATTTCTTCACCAAGTCCTTAGGAAGGCTAAGAAAGTTCAGAAGGGCTACCTCCTTCTCTGCGGAGATTTCAATCTCCCTCCCGACCCATTAATGGACTCAACGTCCTGTACAACCCGGCATCGCCATTCGCTACAACCACTCCTTCACGCTCAGGAACTTTACGATGCTTGGAGGTGTCTCAATGGATCAGAAAGGGACTTTTCTTTTTTTTCCATCAAGTCACCGAATCTATACAAGACTAGATCTTTTCATCACGGACAAATGGTTGCTGCCCAAAATCACTGCATCCAAAATCAACGACATCACCTGGTCAGACCATGCCTCGGTGACGCTGTCGGTTGCTGACTCGCCGGGCGTGAATTCATGCTTCGTCTGGCGGTCCAACTCGAAGCTGATCCAGGATGGTTCCACCAAAGCTCAGTTGCAGGAAGAATTGACTAATTTTTTCTCTAGCAATGTTAATTCTGTTGCCAATCCTATGACTCTTTGGAATGCCCATAAGGCATATATGAGGGGGATTCTTATAAAAATGGGGGCTGGGGTTAGGAGAAGGAGGAGACAGCAAATACAAGACCTGGTCACCAAAATTCACACCTTAGAAGTCCAAAACAAACAAGACACATCTCAGTTAATATCTGCTCAATTATCACAACTCAGATATGATTTGCGACTAATACTACTCGATAATTTTGATTTAGCGACTAGGCGCCTTAAGATGTCATATTATGTCAGCGGCAACAAAGCTGGGAAGCTCCTGGCTAATCGCCTTCGGGGCATTAGATACAAAACTAAAATTCCCTACATTCTACATCCTATCACGAAAGACAAGCTATATCATCCACAAGCCATTGCAGATGCATTTAGTTGTTACTATAATTCTCTCTACAATTTGAAGGAGGATCAAACCACGATTCAGCCCACCGAGTCCATGATATCCACCTTTCTGGACAAGGTCAGCCTCCCCCGAGTCACGCCAGCTCAGCTGGATGAACTTAATACGCCCTTCTCGGTCCCGGAGATTATTAAAGCGATTGACTCCCTTCCTATCAACAAATCTCCGGGTCCCGATGGGTTCACAGGGGAGTACTTTAAATCTTTTAAATTTGATCTCGCTCCCTATCTATCGGATGTTTATAACACTGCTGCCTCCTCCTCTTCCTTCCCTACTGAGATGCTACGTGCTCTTATTGTGGCACTTCCAAAACCTGGGAAAGATCCAATTACGCCACAGAACTTCAGACCGATTTCTTTGCTAAACAACGATCTGAAGCTCTATGCCAGACTCATCGCAAATAGGTTAGTTGACATACTACCGACTTTGATCCATATGGATCAATCAGGGTTCACAAAGGGTAGGCAGACGGCAGACGCGACGAGGCGTTTAATTAATATCATCCACGCAGCAAATGTGACCAAAACGCCTTCTCTGCTCCTAGCTTTGGATGCAGAGAAGGCGTTTGATAGGATTCACTGGGATTACTTAGCGAAGGTCCTTGCCAAGTTTGGTTTTACGGGTGGGATTCATTCTGCGATAATGGCACTTTACACCAATCCCTCAGCTCAGGTATATATATCCGGCATGTTGTCCTCCCCCTTTAATATTACTAATGGGACACGTCAGGGGTGCCCCCTTTCCCCTCTTATTTTCAACTTGCTCATGGAACCCTTGGCCTCGTACATCCGCTCACATCCCAGGATCAGGGGGTTCAGGAGCAAGGACTCGATACACACTATAAGCCTTTTCGCGGATGACATCATCCTTATGCTCACAGACGTAGAATCCTCCCTAACCTCGGTCCAAGAGACGTTAAATCTATTCTCCTCAGTGTCCTACTATAAGGTCAATGACGCTAAGTCCTACGTGTTGGGAATGGGCGTCCCACCTGCGCTCAAACAATCCTTAACTGAAAGATTCCCGTATGTCTGGAGAGACGCAGGAATTTCTTATCTCGGCATAACTCTTACCCCCAAACCTTCTGATCTAGCCAAAGAAAACTATTACCCTCTCCTACAGTCAATTCCATCTAAATTAAACAATCTGGCGAACTTTGAACTCTCTTGGTCAGGCCGCCTTGCGGCCTTTAAGATGCAGATTCTTCCCCAACTCATCTACATATTCAGGACTCTACCCATCCCGGTCCCTGCCTCCTTTTTTTCCTCTTTACAATCCCTGATTAATAAGTTCCTATGGGGGGGAAAGCGGGCTCGATGCGCATTCAGCCGGTTAATAAAACATAGATCAGTAGGGGGGATAGGCCATACACACATTAAAGATTATCATTCAGCTTCTATCCTGGCCCAGCTGAAAGGGTGGTTCCCCTCCTCGGATCCTAGTCTTTGGTCGGTACTGGAAAGCCATCAGATTCCAGGGGAAAATCTCTATGATTACTTGCTTTCCAGTGTCTTCCTGCCCCACCCATCTCCCGCGATGAGTCCAACGATCCAAGGATCTATTGCAACTTGGAAGTCACTGGTATTACATCCATCCCCTGAACAACGATCCTCACCTTTAATGATTCCTCTATCAGCTTTATCACTGTTCATCCCTAATATCTCACTCGCTAAATGGGACCCTGGGGGTAGGCTAACAGTAGCAGACTTATACGTAGGGCCCGCCCTCAAGACCTTTAGATCCCTTCAACTAGAGCTATCCCTACCTTCAACTGACTATTACACGTACCTGCAGGTTTGTCATTTCCTGAAAGGTTTCAAAGAGACTTCCATTTCGCTTCCGTGGCAGGTCCGCCAATACTATCTCTCTAAGTCACCAAAAGCAAGGGGTATCTCGCTATTTTACTCTATACTACAAAATAAATGTGTGTTTCAGAAGTCTCTCCCTATGAGAGCATGGGAAAGGGATCTCAATAAGGTATATTTAGAAGAACAGTGGACAACAGCACTCAGGGTCTCATACTCATCCACCAGGAGCGCCAATCTGTGGGAGCTGTTTCAAAAGTTCCTGCTTCGTTGGTATCTCACTCCCTACCGCATATCGAGGTTTGCCCCTGAGGCTTCCCCCCTATGCTGGAGAATGTGCGGAAACACTGGCACACTGCACCATTTGCTGTGGGCGTGCCCCAAAATCACCCAGTACTGGAATCAAGTGTTTAAGCTGATCAATCGAGTGGTGGGCCTGCCTCTGTGCCAGGAACCAGGGATGGCATTGCTCTCCCTGGGAATGGACTCGGTACCCCACGACTCACGAATCCTGCTATCCCATATACTACTAGCGGCAAGGCTGGTTTTGGTCCGGCACTGGAAGGACCCCGCGCCTCCGGGCCTGACCGAAACTATACAAACAATCCACACCCACGGCACCTACGAACAAATGTTTGATTATGGCTTGGGTGGCAGATCTGGCATCCGAAAATGCTGGGAACCTTGGAACAGATGGTATCATTCCTAATGCCTGAATGTGTTTTCATTGGTGGTCTCCGACTAAAATGTTAGACTACGTTGTTAGACTATAATATTAGATATGCTTGTCCTACTATGGCTCCATATTCTTCTTCTTCTTCATCTCCCTCTCTCTTCCCCTACCTTTCCTCCCCAACCTTTTCCCACCTTTCTCTCTACTCTTTACCTCCTTTCTACTTCCATCTACCTATTGTTCAGTCCCACTTAAATTTATGTTTATGGGTTATGTTGGTCAACTGTTGATCACTATCATCAGACATTCGTTAGAGATGAGTCCTGTTCCCATCCACGCAGTAACAATTGGATACCAGGGGTTTGAATATTTGTAATTCACTTTTTCATGTTAAGGCATTGTTCCCTATTGATAGTATCTTGCCCCATTAGTGTGCAATGGGGATATGTTTACTTCGTTGTGCTACTTGATACCTCTCACTGTGATGTGGATGACTCAGATGTCTGTAATGTGTCACGATTCATGTTATGACCTCAATAAAAAACTATTGAAATTAAAATACATTTCTTAAAAAAAAAAAAAATGAATTAGAGGTGCCTTGAAAAAGTATTCATAAATTTTCCATGTTACCACCACAAATGTAAATGTATTTTATTGGGATTTTATGTGATAGACCAACACAAAGTGACACATAATGGACAAGTGGAAGGAAAGGAGTGCATTTGTATTCAGCCCCCCTACATCAATACTTTTGTAAAACCACCTTTCACTGCAATTACAGCTGCAAGTCTTTTCGGGGATGTCTCTACCAGCTTTGCACATCTAAAGAGTGACATTTTTGGCCATTCTTCTTTGCAAAATAGCTCAAGCTCTGTCAGATTGGATGAAGAGCGTCTGAACAGCAATTTTCAAATCTTGCCACAGATTCTCAATTGGATTTAGGTCTAGACTTTGACTGGGCTATTCTAACACATGACTATGCTTTGATCTTAACCAGTTCAATGTAGCTCTGGCTGTATGTTTATAGTCGTTGTCCTGCTGGAAGGTGAGCCTCCGCCCCAATCTCAAGTCTTTTGCAGACTCTACAAGATTGTCTTCCAAGATTGCCATGTATTTGGCTCCATCCATCTTCCCATCAACTCTGATCAGCTTCCCTGTCCCTGCTGAAGAAAAGCATCCCTACAATATGATGCTGCCTCCGCCATGTTTCATGGTGGGGATGGAGCGTTCAGGGTGAAATGCAATGTTAGTTTTCTGCCACACATCATTTTGCTTTTAGGCCAAAAAGTTCAACTTTGGTCTCATCTACGGTGACGTAAAACACAACGACGTGCAGAAAAAAAAACGAAGTTCAATGCTTCCAAGCATGCGTTGACTTGATTCTGAGCATGCGCAGGTTTTTAACCGATGCTTTTGCATACTAACCATCGGTTTTGACTAGGGGTGCAACGGATCGTCACCGATCCGCGATCCGAACGGGTCACCCCGTTCGGATCGGCTCACCCCGCGATCCGCGGAGCGCTCCGGAGCCTCGGCCTAGGAAAGTCCCCGGCTTCGGCCTAGCTCCGGAGCGGCGGCCATCTTGCTCCACCCAGTGTGCTTGCCAGAGCCCAGTGCACAGTGCGACACGCCTCCCCGCCTCAGACTTGTAGTCAGCGCGCTGAGGCGGGGAGGCGTGTCACTCTGTGCACTGGGCTCTGGCAAGCACACTGGGTGGCTCTGATCCGTTTTTGTATCCGTTGCACCCCTATCCAGGAGGAATCGGTATGGAATCTCTCCAGTTTGCTCTATTACCCTGCTCTGTTACCCAGAATGCACTCCGACTCATGCTTATGTTAATATTTTTGGTTACAGGCATAATAACCCTCTATTGCAGAAGTAGGCAAATGGACAGTACATCCTCTAGTTGTAGAACAAGTCCAATCATGCCTCTAGAATAGGTTAAAGAAAAGCTGTTGTTTTTCCCTAAATGTGCAAGCATAGGTTTGCTTTAAAGGCTATGTTCACCTTTAAAACAAATATTAAATCACATGATTTTGCATTTATTATTTTTTTTTTTTTTTAATGAGCCTGCAGAGCATTGCACTTGCCTTCAGCAGATCGCAGGTGCAATGTCAGGCTCTGGTTTTGTGCCGTATTCCCATTGGGCTCTCTGTTACAAAATTAGAGGAAGAATGAATGAACTACAAGCGTGCTGAATAATGCACTTGCAGCCAATTCAAACTACAAGCATGTCTGCATACTAAAGTTATTTTCATCACAAAACGGAGCTTAAATACAGTATATGTAAATCTGAAGGACTGTTTACATTTTAAAAGCCGCAGCAAACCTGCTGACCTTACATGGTTGCTAATGTGACAGAACAACTCTGATATTCACATTTAACTAAATCTGAAAATCAGAGGTGTTCTGTTACATTAGCAAATAGCAAGCATATAAGGTTTGCTGCGGCTTTTAAAATTTAACATGTAAACAGTCCGTCAGATTTACATATACCGTATTTAAAGCGGTGGTTCACCCTTATTGACAACTTTCCATCATTAAATTAGGCATAGTAGCGCGAGCTACAGTATGCCTGTATTTATTTTTTTAGTCCGGTACTCACTGTGCAATCCTAGCGAGACGATTCCGACTCCCCGCGGGGAATGGGCGTTCCTATCCAGAGGCAGCATGATTGACGGCCGGCTATGGCACGTCACGCTCCCCGAAGATAGCTGGAGTAGGTCTCGGCTCTTCACGGCGCTTGCGCACAGACTATGCGCAGGCGACATGAAGCGCCAAGTCCTATTTCGGCTATTTCCGGAGAAGCGCGACGCGCCATAGCCGGCCGTCAATCATGCTGCCTCTGGATAGGAATGCCCATTCCCCGCGGGGAGTCGGAATCGTCTCGCTAGGATTGCACAGTGAGTACCGGACTAAAAAAATAAATACAGGCATACTGTAGCTCGCGCTACTATGCCTAATTTAATGATAGGAAAAAAAAAATGTTTTATTAGGGTGAACCACCGCTTTAAGCAAATAAGCTCAGTTTTGTGATGAAAATAACTGGATCTAAAACTCTGTTGGATGTAACAAAATTAGTCTTTTTTTTCTTTATTGCTGATCCGAAAAATGATCCGATCCGTGACTCCTGATCCGAGGATCGATCCGATCCGTGAGTTTTTTGATCCGTTGCACCCCTAGTTTTGACCTATCGGTTAACAGTCCATCGGTTAAATTTTAAAGCAAGTTCTCTTTTTTTTGACCGAAGGATAACTAACTGATGGGGCCCACAAACCATCGGTTTGGACCGATGAAACGGTCCTTCAGTCCGTTTTCATTGGTTTTGACCGACCATGTGTACGCGGCCGGAGGGCTTCAGAGAACACCTGTAATTATACAGAGATTAAATTGCACATACTGCAGGTGGACTCTATTTACTAATTAGATGACTTCTGAAGGCAATTGGTTCCATAAGATTTTAGTTAGAGGTATCAGCGTGAAGGGGGCTGAATACAAATGCACACCACACTTTTCACATATTTGTAAAAAAAAAAATGAAAACCCTTTATGATTTTCCTTCCACTTCACAATTATGTGCCACTTTGTGTTGGTCAATCACATAAAATCATAATAAAATAAATTTACATTTTTGGTTGCAACAAGACAAAATGTGGAAAATATCAAGGGATGTGAATACTTTTTTTAGGGCACTGTATAAAACAATTAAATTTAGTTATTTTTTGTGTGTCTGGTTCGCCTTGACACGTCAAAGGGAAAAAAAAAGTTTCCTTATTCCAGCCAGCAATTATCTGATTCTGCTGTGGTTGGCAAAGAAACATTAATGATGGTGTCATGCCCCGGACTTCCCATTAGTAGTTCTCTGACTGCAAGGAAGAGGGGCGGGGGGTGTAAACTGCATTCAGTAATTTCTGCAACTATACCAAAAAATTAACTCAAAACGGCCCATGCACGCGTATGAATTGTGGTAATGCAAACATTACCACAGTGCACATTTTCAATGGCATCCCAAAGAACTAAAGTAATTCATGACAACACTCTACCATGCATTTGTTTTGCTTGCCATAGGATAAAGAAAATGTGTGCAGGTTCTACTTCTGCTCTGACCGCCTAAGCCAGGGGTGTCCAAACTTTTTTCAAAGAGGGCCAGATTTGATTAAGTGAACATGCGTGAGGGCCGACTATTTTGCCGGACATTCTTTGAACCATTAAAATTCTGCCTAAGTGTGTTCGTCTGAGCACTAATACACTGCCCAACAAGAATTCTCTTGCCTTTGTGGCTGTGTGTGGTGAATAGATGAGCTTGGGTGTGTTATTTGTATATACTGTATATATCTCTTTTGTGGCCCCAACGAATTCCAGAGCGCTGCTTAGGACTAAGGATGAGCTTGGGCGTGTTATTTGGATATACCGTATTTATCCGCGTATAACACGCACAGGCTTACCATTGCCATGAATGCAGCCTCACCATTGCCATGAATGCAGCCTTACCATTGCAACCAATGCAGCCTCACGTGTGCCATAAATGCAGCCTCACATGTGCCATAAATGCAGCCTTACATGTGCCATAAATGTAGCCTTACCATTGCAACCAATGCAGCCTCACATGTGCCATAAATGCAGCCTCACATGTGCCATAAATGCAGCCTTACCATTGCCATCAGTGCAGCCTGAACGATGCCCATCTGCAGCCTCGTAGGGCAGAGGGAGGGGGCGGGACGAGTGCAGACAGATTACAAACAGGAGAATCTCTTGTTTACTCTGTGGCCTCTTTAATACAAAGTCCCGCCTCCTATGATAGACAGAACAGTCGTCCAATTGCATCCTAGGAGACGGGAATTCCAATAGAGATGCTCCTGAGTAAACAGGAGATTCTCTTCATGTAATCTGACGGCGCTCGTCCTGCCCCCTCCCTGTCCCCTCCAAGGCAGCGCCAATAAATACAGTATATATCTTTTGTGGCCCTGGGGGGCCACAAACAATATATATATATCCAAATCCCCAGGGGGCCATATTAAATCAACAGGGGGGCCGCATTTGGCCCCCGGGCCGGACTTTGGACATGCCTGGCCTAAGCGATCAGAACAGACTTTCTTCAACCTTCTGGGATACGCCACAGGTCCCAGGAGGCTGCAGGACCATTCACAAACTGCAGGGCAGCTCGTGCATGCACAGTGAGAAGTCTGTGAAGCTACGACGAGACACAGACAGCTTCCCTTAGCAAGCATGCTGGCGCTGGGGACCCGAAGACTGGCAAAGAACCGGCCTGAGTGAGGACTTTCCTGGATCCTTGGACAGGTAAGTATCCTTTTTTTTTTTTTTAAGGACAGCCAGCAGCAAAAGCATTAGCTGTTGACTTGTATTGTATTATTTGTATTTGTTTATTTTTGTTATAGACAACCATTGCACACTTTTTTTTCTAACCTGCAAGGCAAAAAAGGTACAATGTGCTAGTATGCATTGCATACTAGCACATTATGTGAAACTTACCTCAAAACTAAGCGATGTCCATTGCGCCCCAGACCCGGAAGTGCAGGATCACAAACTACTGTAGGTATTTGATCCTGCGCAGGAGAGCAGCCTTGTCACTGTACACAGTGTACAGCCGACAAGCAGTTAAACCTTCATTTTTTAATAAGCACTTTCAGCAGTTGATTTGTCAACTTACTTAGCTAGATTCAGAAAGAGTTAGGCCGGCGTATCAGTAGATACGCCGACCTAACTCGGAATCTGCGCCGACCTAAGTTTAAGTGTATTCTCAAACTGAGATACACTTAAACCTATCTAAGATACGATGGCTTGCGCCGTCCTATCTTAGGGTGCAATATTTAGGCTGGCGGCTAGGTGGCGCTTCCATTGAGTTCAGTGTATAATATGTAAATCACTAGATACGCCTATTCACGAACGTACGTGCGCCCGTCGCAGTAAGGATACACCGTTTCCGTAAGAGATACGCCGCCTAAAGATAAAGATGCCCCCTAGGAGGCGTAGTCAATGTTAAGTATGGCCATCGTTCCTGCGTCCTGCCTATATTCCAGTTTGTCATGGCTGCTGCCCCAGGTTTCCTGCTTCAGGATCACTCCTCCCTCGTGCAGCATCCTATGGAGCCACAGTTTCTCCCTATACTGTGTGCATCAATACACACACACAGCCCAGTAGCCTAGAATGGCAAGGCACCCCCCTTCTCCAAGCTAAGAAACTGACTTTCCACTGTTAACTCTTTCCTGTGAAAACTGGAAGTTTAGGGAAGAATAATTAAGAGTGCAGGGGCCAGCAGCATTTAAATAGTAAAGTGCAAGTGCTGGGGTCATTTTTAACAATAATTTATTGGGGAATATTTATGTTATTGTGCTCAACGTGTTAAGCTGCAAAAAAAAAAAAAAAAACCTTGGACCAAGTCAAAATGATTTTTTAAACACCAGCATTTTTTTATGAATCTGCGTTGTTTTACCTTCAGAAATTGACCACTGTATAAATGTGGTCAAGTTTAAAATGAGGATGACGTAATTCCAAAGCAGGCAACAGTACCATGGCAATCATAGATGAACTCAAACACTGCTTAGCCTTGCATTTAGTCCAGCGAGTCTTCCAATAGATGAACTCAAATGCCACATACATATGATCGGAATTTTCGACAAGAAAACCGTGGATTTTTTTCCGACGAAATGTTGGCTCAAACTTGACTTGCATACACACGGTCAGGCAACGGAAAGTCCGAACGTCAAGAACGTGGTGACGTACAACACTACGATGAGCCGAGAAAAAAAGAAGTTCAATGATTCCGAGCATGCATAGCATTTTTGTGCGTCGGAATTGCATACAGATGATCGGAATTTCCGACAAGAAATTTTCCAGTCTGAAAATTTGAGAACCAGCTCTCAAATTTTTACTGTCGGAAATTGACAAAAAATGTCCGACACACGGTCGGAATTTCCGACACAAAAATTAACATCTTGTTGGAAATTCCGATTGTGTGTACGCGGCAAAACACTGCTTAGCCTTGCATTCAGTCGAGCGGGATTTCTAATTTTACTGACACAGGAAGAAAATCCAGCCCAGTACAGGAAATCTACCCAAGCTTAATCCACCAAAGAGATTAGGTGGGCTTGTTTTCCCGCTTTAAAATCTCACAAAATCTCTTTGATGCTTCAATTAACAAAGGATCAAAAAAGACTCAGGCACAATTAGATGCACTAAGTGAGCAGTTCTAAAATTGGATTAATTATTGGATAATGTTTCAAGCTTAGAAGGTAGTAGAGACCCAGATGTCTCAAAACCTAGTCACCTCTGGGGAACCTTGTATAACCTCAAAAGGAACATTATTTTATTGACATATAACTAATGTCCAAAAAAGTGGTTAACTTCAATGGAGAGTCCAAATAAAGTATGTTTAGATGAGGGAGGTCTGTAGGACTTTGAACCAGAATGCATAAAGCACCAAGTTAATAAAGTATTTATTTTTTTATTACATAGAATATATATATATATATATATATATATATATACATATACATACATACATATACATACATACATACACATATATATATATATATATATATATATATATATATATATATATATATATATATATATATATATACACAGTTGTGTTCAAAATTATTCAACCCCCCAATGCTGTAAAGGGTTTTAGGGAATTTAGTGTACATTTGTAATTGTATTCAGAATGAAATCTTACAAGGACTTCTTAAAGAACCATATGCAACTAAAATTACATCAATTGGTTTTGTAATACAGTAGTAAATGTTTATTTTGTGAATTCTTCATTTACACAATTATTCAACCCCTTAAAGACTACCACTCTGAAGAACATAGGTTCATTGAAGTGTTTTCAATCAGGTATTGAAAACACCTGTGGATGTCAGGGAGCAGCAATAAAGCCTAATAAGCACCAATCAGGCAGCTTTAAAATGACTGTGATACTCAGCTCCTTCTAGACATTTACTGGTGTGGTTACAAACATGGTGAAGTCAAGGGAATGGTCCGAGAAGACAAGAGAAGAGGTGATTACTCTTCACAGGAAGGGCAATGGCTATAAGAAGATTGCAAATATGTTAAACATACCAAGAGACACCATAGGAAGCATCATTCGCAAATTCAAGGCAAAGGGCACTGTTGAAACGCTACCTGGTCGTGGCAGAAAGAAGATGCTGACTTCGACTGCTGAGCGCTACCTGAAGCGTAGAGTGGAGAAAAGTCCCCTTGTGACTGCTGAGGAACTGAGAAAAGATTTGTCAGATGTGGGTACTGAAGTTTCTGCTCAGACAATACGGCGCACACTGCGTAATGAAGGCCTCCATGCCAGAACTCCCAGGCGCACCCCCTTGCTGTCTCCAAAGAATAAGAAGAGTCGACTGCAGTATGCAAAAATCATGTGGACAAACCACAGAAGTTTTGGGATTGTGTTCTGTGGACTGATGAAACAAAATTAGAAGTGTTTGGGCCCATGGATCAACGCTATGTTTGGAGGAGGAAGAACAAGGCCTATGATGAAAAGAATACCTTGCCTACTGTGAAGCAAGGCGTGGTGTCAATCATGCTTTGGGGCTGTTTTGCTTCAGTAGGTACAGGGAAGCTTCAGCGTGTGCAAGGTACCATGAATTCTCTTCAGTACCAGGAGATAGTGGATAACAATGTGATGCAGTCCGTCACAAACCTGAGGCTTGGGAGACGTTGGACCTTTCAACAGGACAATGATCCCAAGCATACCTCCAAGTCCACTAGAGCATGGTTGCAGATTAAAGGCTGGAACATTAAGGAGTGGCCATCGCAGTCACCAGACTTAAATCCGATTGAGAACCTCTGGTGGGACTTAAAGAAAGCAGTTGCAGTGCGCAAGCCTAAGAATGTGACTGAACTGGAGGCTTTTGCCCATGACGAATGGGCGAAGATACCCGTAGATCGCTGCAAGACACTTGTGTCAAGCTATGCTTCAAGTTTAAAAGCTGTTATAACTGTAAAAGGATGTTGTACTAAGTACTAAGATTGAATGTCAATTGGGGGTTGAATAAAACTGATAATGCTGTGAGCACAGAAAAGAGACATTTGTGGTTATTTCATTATAAATGTTATGTTATATTTGTCTGACCTACACGTGCCTCTTTGATTTAATTGTAAGCAGGATGACAGGATGATCAAAATCAATGTCACACTGGCCAAAACAATCAATTTCAGTGGGGGTTGAATAATTTTGAATACAACTGTATATATATATATATATATATATATATATATATATATATATATTTTTTTTTTATTAAAGTGTTACTAAACCCTGCATTTACTATATCTGGTCTCCACAGCACACATAACATGTAAATGCAGTTATGACCACTATCAGTGTCCGGCCGAGAACTGGATAAAGTTGTAGATTTATTGTTGTTCTCTGTCCTATGAGGCTGCCCGACCTCTGACCCTCTGTCTGGACAGTGCCGATTGGCAATGTGTAGATCATATGCTCTTGTCTAGCAATACACACCAAACTGCGCATGTGCAGAGTGCCCCCAAGGCTTTGTACTATTACAAGATGAAGTGGGGGCAGTGGACCTGTTGACAGCGACTTTGCAACAAAATCAGATAGTTCCAAAATGCTTTGCTTTTATATTGTGTTGCATTGAATACGCCAAAAGTAAAGGTAATTAAAAGCAACTCTATTTTGATGTACAGAGAAAAAAATGACTCATAAAAGTGTCTGACGTTCAGTCTAAAGGCCCATACACACGGTTGGACTTTTTGCCAACAAACTTCAAAATGAGCAAGTTTTCCAAAAAATCCGACCGTGTGTACGCTCCATCAGACCAACTTTTTAGTTTTTCAATCGTACAAACGTTCGCTCTGCAAACAGACAAACTTTTCGGCAACAAAAGTCTGATGGTGCAAAGTCAGACCGTGTGTACAGCAAGCCATCGGACTTTTTTACAAAGTGCAAATACGCATGCCCAGAACCAATGTTAAAATCAACCAACAATAGCAGAAGTTGGCCAAAGGGTGGTGGTAAAGAGCAGAAAAGAGCTGAAAAACCATGTGATGTTGGGAAAGTTTGCAGAAAAGTCCGAGCGTGTGTATGCTATTGGTGTGCCCGGCCAACTCCCTTCGGACAAAAATCCAAGGAAAAGTTTGTGTACAAGGCTTAAAAGTGCTTAAAAGTGGTGCGGCATTAGCCAAATTCAAGTACAAGTTCTAGACAGGTATATTAATTTGGTGCATTCTTCACCAGTTTTAAAATGCATGAGAGACGCTTTTGCAAAATCAGCCTGCGCCAGTAAATATCAGTTCCAGGGTCTGTGCTTAACCACTTCAATACCAGGCACTTACACCCCCTTCCTGTCCAAGCCAATTTTCAGCTTTCTGCAAAATCCCTAGCTGAATTGGGGACATGGACAGAAGGGGGAGATAGAGAACAGCATGATCAACCAGGTTTTTTGCAGAATACAGAGAACGAATCTCCTAGTGGGAGTATGAATAGCAATCACCAGTAATACACCATTTATTGATAGATTTTTTTTAATGAGTTTAATGACACTTTCAGTCATTCTAAATGAGATGAGGTTATTCTGGACATGCGCGGCTGTAGCATCATTCAGGCCAACGTCTGAGCAATGGCGGCGGCCAACAAAGGTGAACAAACACTGTATGCTTCTTTGCATGTTAATGTTAGCCAAAATTTTAAATCAATACTGCATAAAAAACAATGAAGTTTACGGCGCCTGGACGCAGACATGTTATTTTTTTTTTAATTGCTGAACACAGCACAACATAATATTGCCTTGTCTAAATTGGTCAATAGATTTGTATACTGCTGTGTACAAATGCATACAAACTAGACCCTGTACACATCTGTTCACTGTATTCTAACGCTTGTATGAATGACCCCTCCTGCGTTTGTTTTATTTAATTGCTGGAGAATTAACCTGGGAAGTTTAAACAAGCATTATACTTCCCAAATTACCTTCTCCTGCGTTTAAATGTATTTGTCTTTATGTTTCGATACGTTCAGAGTATATAATCTGCCCCTGGATGCACAGAATTAGATTTTCTCTAAATGCTATAAAACTGAACATATTTAAACGCACAGTGCAAATGATACCATTTAAAATCATTACATACATTTTAAAGATGTCCAATAAATGCATATATGTCAATGCCTGCGTAAACGAGGTCTTAATCAGTAATTATTTTATTACAATATGGTAACTTTTAGAGTATATAGCTGCGTCCACAGTAAAAACATTATAAATTACAGACAGCATTCGTGGGCAACATGCAGAGTTTAGGTATGTGTTTGAGAGGATTGCTGAGAGGCATTAACAGACTTCAGAGTGCGAATAGTAATTCTTTGATTAAATCTTAAAGTGTGTGAACCTTTAATGAGTTATGTTCAATCACACTGTAACAAGAGCAAAACACTGAACCTATACGTATTAACCCCACATGACAGCATTGAAAACCAAGTCGTATTAAAATATTCTGGTCTCAACTACAATTAATTTCTGCTTCTCAACAGGAGATGCCATCTCTATGATCCAAGCAATCTGGATTGCCGTTAATTGGTGAACAGTTTTTGAATGAAGTCCCGACACTGTTTTTCCCCAGAACAAATCTAATTCTGTAACATAATTATACACTGCCCGATTTGCCCGATTTGAAGAAAAAATTGCAAGGGTTCCTTAAAATATATTCAGATTTTCGATTTTTAAATCTCAGGACGTTCCATAGTTTTGTCTCTAGATGGCAGTTGCTAAATTAATCAAAAGTGCTTTAAAAAGCCAACAATTATTTAACAAGAATCTCAGGAACAATAGTCACTATGACATGGGTTGATTTACTCTGCAGAGAAACCAATCGGCTTCCAGGTTTTATTGTCAAAGCTTAAGGCCCGATTCCCACTTATGCAGGTTGCAGTTTGCATATTGCAGGTGCATTTTGCGTTTTTCAATACATAATTTTCATCCATTGAAGTCTATGGAACCAAAAACCAGAAAAGTCCCTGACCCTTTCCATAAAATGCACAGATGTGAACTACATCCATAGGAAACTATGTTCTATGGACTGTATTGCGTTTCTGCAAAACTGAAAACACGCTAAAAAATGCATAGGCGTGAACCAGGCCTGAATGAACAAACTGAAGTTAGAAGCGGATTGGCTACCATGTGCAGCTGCACCAAAGATTTCACTAGTTTTAGTAAATCAACCCCACTGTCACCATTGTACTATGCATGGAACGCATCCTATGCACACTACAAAAATTTCACATGAGATTCGCAGTGGGATTGTTGAGACTGGGCGAGGAAGAAGTGCTGTGCAGTGCCTAATCTGTGCCCAATTTCAGAGACAAAAAAAATACAGAATTAAATTAAAGGGGTTGTAAAGACAAAAATATTTCCTCTTAAATTAAAGTCTGACAGTAGCTGATAAAGTAAAAAGTAATGTTTTGCATTATAACTAGTTTGATACCTGAAATCGAGCTGTTTTATTCACCTCCAGCACTCCTGAATCATTATTCTCCCTGACTTCCTGGTTTGCGGTGCGCATTCATTCTTGCTACATCACGGCCTAATGGGAACTACAGTTACCATGAGGCTTAGCCTCCATGCCTGTGAGGGATAAGAGAGAATCTCTTTACGCAGGGCTGTAGTCATAGGGAGGGGGTGAGCACATTCTGCTTTCCACCATGCAAAACAGCTCAGATGCTGGTGGAAAGCAAGAAGAGGAGAGACAGGAAATGGCATTTTCAAACCTGGATTACTGTATTTTGGAGGTCAAAAGGAAAAACGAGGTAAGTGATATTTAAATGCTCTAGTTTACAGCAATCAATTGATCTAATAAAAAACAAACCTTTAGTGTTCCTTTAAATCAAAAACAGGCTCTACTAAAAAAAGTAGAGTAAAAACACCTAACCTAACACTGCCGCAGGCTAAATTAAAGAAATCTAAGAGATTCTTCCATCCAGGCTGAACAGCTCAAATAGACTAACCTTGATCCGGCTGTCAGAATTCCTGAACAATGCCTACATCCAAAAATTTCCACCCGGCTACTTGTTTTTCCTTGACTTTTGTCGAGGCAGGTGATGCAGATAGAGGCACCGATGACTTGAATTTCTCCTAATTCAGCTTGAACAAGGGCACATATGGCTTTAATTTCAGTCAGTTCAGCATGAATTGGTTAAAACTTGACAGCAGAAAAAGACTAAGGGCTCTTTCACACATCCGTTCCGTTCGTCCGTTTTTTGGACGTCCGTTAACGGACCGCAATGCTTCCCTATGGGCTAGCGTCCGTTAGCGGATGAGCATCCGCTAACGTCCGTTAGCATCCGTCTGCGTTCAGTTCCGTTTTTTTGGACGGAAGAAAACCCTATTTTTCTTCTGTCTAAAAAACGGAACGGACGAAAAACGGACGTTAACGGATGATCCGTTTATCATCCGTTCCGCTAACATCCGTTTTTCTATGTAAAAAGCCCCCAAAAAAAAAAAAAAAAAAAAAGGATGGAAAAACTGATGCAAAAACTGATGAAAAACTGACGAAAAACTGATGGAAAACTGATGGAAAAACGGATCAACTGATGAAAAAAAAACTGATCTGAAAAACTGAACGGACGTGTGAAAGAGCCCTAAGTGTGCCCATTTTTATGAATATTTTGTTCTTCGTTAACTTTTTGCCTGAGTATAGATCCGTGTTTGTCCCAAGCATGTTTGAAGCCATCTACTGTTGATTGTCTCACTATCTCAGCTGGAAGTTTATTCCAACCATCAACTACCCTTTCAATAAAATAATAGTTTCTAAAACTAGTTTTTAAAGCGGGAGTTCACCCAATTATGTTTTTTTTTATCTTTTCTTTAGATGGATGCTCGTTTTGTCTAGGGGAATCGGCTAGTTGTTTTAAAATATGAGCCGTACTTACCGTTTTCGAGATGCATCTTCTCCGTCGCTTCCGGGTATGGGTCTTCGGGAGCGGGCGTTCCTTCTTGATTGACAGTCTTCCTAGAGGCTTCCGACGGTCGCAACCATCGCGTCACGAGTAGCCGAAAGAAGCCGAACGTCGGTGCCGCTATATACTGCGCCTGCGAACTGACGTTCAGCCTCTTTCGGAAAATCGTGACGCGATGGATGCGACCGTCGGAAGCCTTTCGGAAGACTGTCAATCAAAATAGGAACGCCCAGTCCCGCAGCCCATACCCGGAAGCGGCGGAGAAGATGCATCTCGTAAACGGTAAGTATGGATCATATTTTAAAACAACTAGCCGATTCCCCTAGACAAAACGAGCATCCATCTAAGGGGAAATAGTATCATGTGCGGGTGAACCTCCGCTTTAACTTTCCTCCAGTTAGTTTGAGGCTATGTCCCTGTGCTCTTTTTTTTGGGTTTCAAATTACAAAAACTGCCCTCCTGAACATTCAGTACAACTCAGGAGCTCCAAGAAGTACCAACTCTTTAGAAAGTTAAACACAGCCCACCACATCCAAGGAAAAAAGGTGTGTACTTGGCAATATTTTACTAAATCCAGCCATAGATCGTTCAAATATCGGTTGGTTCAGCAGGGAAAGGCCGAGTTTTGAACCAAGTATGGGCAGGCTGATTGTACCCAAGTTGATCAACTGATCAATTTGAGTACAACCAGTATATTGGATTTTCCGCTAGCAATAATCACTGTGTTCTCCCGGCCAGTACAGCTTCAACACCATCAACATTACATCATCAACACTGACTGTGGTTGCAGGAAAGAAAATCGCTCCATCTATGGCCAGCTTCATGTACCAGCACTGCATTGGAGATGCTGTACTCATGCCTCACAATTACATCTAAAATTGAAAAAAAAAAACATCTAAAAAAAATATATATATATTATTTTGGATGTCATAGGAAAGGGATATAACCTCACATTTAAAAAAGTTGTGTACCTGCTGCAGAGATTCATTTATCTATCTGTTGTGGTGGCTGTCATCACAAAGACTGAAAAGTGAAGGACAATCTAAAATGTTACCTCAACAGGTATACAACGAAAATCTTCCAATGGGATACTTCAATGACAACTATCCGAGAGGTTTTTTTCTCACTTTAGTTGATTTCCCTCTTGCTTCCTGTTGTGTCTCCATGACAGAGCGTGAGGAAAAACCGACCCAATGGTTCACAGAGTACAAAGAAAGAAAAACCTGCAGCAGTTTTAACCATTTCCTACTCAACCCAAATCAAAAATTTTGGCTTTACAAAAACCAAAAATCCAGATGTTCCCCAAAAGGTTTAGGGTACAGTAGAGCCACACTCAATTTATTAAAAAGAATAACCATAGGAGGATAAAGCTCTGTAAGCATAGGTCTACTTTTAACCACTTTAGCCCCGGACCATACTGCTGGTCAAAATACCAGGCCACTTTTTGCGATTCGGCACTGCGTCGCTTTAACTGACAATTGCGTGGTCGTGCGACGTGGCTCCCAAACAAAATTGGCGTCCTTTTTTTCCCACAAATAGAGATTTATTTTGGTGGTATTTGATCACCTCTGTGGTTTTTATTTTTTGCGCTATAAACAAAAATAGAGCGACAATTTAGAAAAAAAATAATATTTTTTACTTTTTGCTATAATAAATATCCCCCAAAAATATATAAAAAAAAATGTTTTCCTCAGTTTAGGCAGATACGTATTCTACATATTTTTCGTAAAAAAAAAAAAAAAAATCGCAATAAGCGTTTATTGATTGGTTTGCACAAAAGTTATAGCGTTTACAAAATAGGGGATGGTTTTATGGCATTTTTATTAATATTTTTTTTTACTAGTAATGGATGCGATCAGCGATTTTTATCGGTACTGCGACATTATGGCGGACACTTTTGACACATTTTTGGAACCATTGGCATTTTTATAGCGATCAGTGCTATAAAAATGCATTGATTACTATAAAAATGCCACTGGCGGGGAAGGAGTTAACACTAGGGGGCGAGGAAGGGGTTAAGTATGTTCCCTGGGGTGTGTTCTAACTGAAGGGGGGGGGACTGACTTGGGGAAATGACCGATCGCTGTTCATACATTGTATGAACAGACAATCAGGCATTTCTCCCCCTGACAGGGCCGGGAGCTGTGTGTTTACACACACAGCTCCCGGTTCTCGCTCTGTAACGAGCGATCGCGGGTGCCCGGCGGTAATCTCGACTGCCGGGCACGCGGTCTATTGGCTGCTCGGCGAGATGACGTAGATCTACGTGATCTCGCCCAGCAGAGCCGACCTGCCGCCGTCAAACTGCGGCAGCTGGTCGGCAAGCGGTTAAGCACAACAATGCCAAATGCAGGGGAAGCCAGGTGACACTTTCCTGGAGGAAACAGCAATGCTGATTGGGGGAGTTTCATTACATATTTTTCCTCATCACGCCTAGTATTAGGACTTTTATTTTTAAGAATTCTTTACAAAATGTGATTCGGGCAAAATTATCTGTTCATATTCAGCCAAATGCTTCAGAATTCATTGGACGGCGCTTCACAGTGCAGATGGACAATGACCTGAAGCATACTGCGAAAGCAATCAAAGAGTTTTATAAGGCCCCTTTCACACTGGGGCATTTTTCGAGCGTTAATCAAGCTTTTTCGAGCGTAGCCTCATCTGCAATCCCAATGTGCTGGTAAAGCACCGCTAAGACCCTAACGTTTTAGGGCGTTTTTGCAGTGCCTCAGTGTAAAAGGGTAAGACGTTTTTACAGTGATTTCAATTCATTTCAATGGAGAGGGGCGTTTTTGGAGCGTTTTTTTCAGCGCCCAAAAGCTGCTCCAAAGATGCTGCTTGCAGGACTCAGTGTGAAAGGGTCCATTGAGATGCATGGAGAGCGTTTTATGAGTGTCTTAATAGCGCTATTACCTAAGGGAAAGAAGTGGAATGTAAGGCCCCTTTTCACATTGAGGAGTTTTTCAGGCGGTACAGCACTAAAAATAGCGCTGCTATCCCGCCTGAAAAACTCCTTCACTGCAGACTGAATGTGAAAGCCTGAGGGCTTTCACACTGAGGCGATGCGCTGGCGGGAGACAAAAAAATCTCCTGTCAGCAGCATCTTTGGAGCGGCGTGTATACCGCTCCTTCCCATTGAAATCAATGGGAAACCGCGGCAATAACGCCCGCAATGCGCCTCTATAGAGGCGCATTGCGGGCGGTATTAACCCTTTATCGGCCGCTAGCGGGGGTTAATACCGCACCGCTAGCGGCTGATTCCCGCGGCAATCCCGGCGGTATAGCCCCAGTCTGAAAGGGGTCTTATGCAATGGCCAAGTCAATCACCTGACCTGAATACGATTGAGCATGCATTTTACTTGCTGAAGACACAACTGAAGGGAAAATGCCCCAAGAACAAGCAAGAACTGAAGACAGTTGCAGTAGAGGCCTGGCAGAGCATCACCAGGGATAAAACCCAGTGTCTGGTGATGTCTATGCGTTCCAGACTTCAGTCTGTAATTGACTGCAAAGGATTTGCAACCAAGTATTAAAAAGTGAAAGTTTGATTTATGATTGTTAATCTGTCCCATTACTTTTGGTCCCTTAAAAAGTGGGAGGCACAAATACAAACTGTTACAATTCCTACACCGTTCACCTGATTTGGATGTGAATACCCAATAATTAAAGCTGAAAGTCTGCAGTTAAGTTTGTTTCATTTTAAATCCATTGTGGTGGTGTATAGAGCCAAAAACATTAGAATTGTGTCGATGTCCCAATATTTATGGACCTGACTGTAAGGCCTAGGCTTGCGGCCTGAAGCAGTCGTGTGGCAAGTGAGTAAGCCGGGAGACTGAAGCTTTGTGCAAGTTACAGTAATAGTGGAGCCCCTGCATGGGAAATTGTTGTCTTTTGTGAAATTTTTCAGTTCCTTTAAATAAAAGTGGGCTGCCATGCCCTTAAAAATGCAGTTTTGGTCTGGCACAACTTGAAACGCATGCACCACTTGATGATATTAATCACCCTGATCTTTGCAACTTATACTGTAAAATTGGTCTTTACATGGGAAATAATATTAGAAAAACAATGACAGGGGTGCGCTATACCCACACATCAAATCCACTATGACGTAAAAGTTCACTTTTATTCTTCACTGTCTAAAACTCTATCTATCTATCTATCTATCTATATATATATATATATATATATATATATATATATATATATATATATATATTGAAATAAAGTCATGATGCCAGGTTTCTAACCTTATAGGGCAATGCAGGATTAGTGCAAAAATACTAAATGATGGGACAGATATACAACTACCTTCATTATAGCGAAATAACAGACAGACATCAAGTATGCCTTTAGGCATTACCCTAAAGGGTACTGTGGTATATCTATTTTGATGGGCAGCCGAGTCTTTTAGTAACCACAGTAGCTCTCAGTATCATTCCGTACCTTTGGATTGTGGTATGTGGCCACGATACTGACCTTATCCTATACACATCTACACTCAGACGGAACAACTGACTAATGGCAGCAAAAGACATGCATGCTGTTTGTCTGTTATCTCCCTATAATTAAAGTGATTGTAAAGGATTGTTTTTTATTTTTTTTAAATAACAAACATTTTATACTTACCTCCACTGTGCAGCTCGTTTTGCATAGAGTGGCCCGATCCACGTCTTCCGGGGTCCCTCTGTGGCTCCTCCTTGTATCAGATACCCCTCTAGGAGGCTCTCCCGAGGGGGTTACCTTGCTGGCACACTCCCGAGTCCAGCATTTGCGTCCACAGACAAGAATTCCCGGACTCGACCCCACCCCTCGACTCCCGCATCATTGAATTTGATTGACAGCAGCAGGAGCCAATGACTGCGCTGCTATCAATCTATCCAATCAAGAGTCAGGACCCTGTAGAGAGAGAAACAGCGCGTCCCAGTGGAGGAGATGAAAGGGCAGTTGTATATCTGTTCAATTATTTTGTATTTGTGCACTAATTCCGCATTGCCCTATAAGGTTATACACCTGGCATCCTTAGGACTTCCTTTTATTTTATACATTATGGGCCGGATTCAGATACATTGGAGAATCTGTCGGCGCGTCGTAAAGGAACCTCAGATACGGTACGGCGCCGTAATTTAGGGCGTAAGTTCCGTGTGCAGAAAGAACTTGCGCCCTTAGTTACAGCGGCAACGTATGTGTGTCGGCATATGCCCGCCTAATTCAAATGGGGATGATGTGGCGTGCTTTATTTAAACTCACTGTGACCCCACGTATTTGACGTAAAAATCCCAGTGCGCATGCTCGAAATTACGCCGCAAGTCGTCATTGCTTTAGACGTGAACGTAACTTAGGTACAGCCCTATTCGCAAACGACGTACAATTTTCAAAACTCTACGTGGGAACGACGTCCATACTTAACATTGGCTACGCCTCATATAGCAGGGGTAACTTTACGCCAGAAAAAGCGCAACGTAAACGACGTAAAAAAATGCGCCGGGCGGACGTACGTTTCTGAATCGGCGTATCTATCTAATTAGCATATTAATTGCGTAAATATACGAAAGCGCCACCTAGCGGCCAGCGTAAATATGCAGCCGGTGTAAGACACTTACGCCGGTCGGATCTTAGGGAAATCTATGCGTAACGGATTCTATGAATCAGTCGCATAGTTACGACCCCGCACACTCAGTCGCCGTCGTATCTCCTTTCTGAATCCGGGCCTATGAGTTTTGAATAAAAGTGACATTTTAGGTCATAGTGGGTTTGGTGCGTCTTTCAAGCGCACCACTGCTGGTGCTTCTCTATTGATCTTCATGTTCAGCACTATAGTCCTGTGCCAGCAGACATTATTTATGAGGAAAATAATAATTTGAGGTGAATGTATAGACAAGTCCTATTTATTATTGAACTCTCCCAAACACTGAATATTGTTCAAAGGACGCAGTCAAAATTATTGGCAGAACATTAACACATCAATCTTTGACAAATCCAGCGAGGGAATAGATGGCAGCATACTCAAATTCGATATCCATAAGTCAATAGGAGATGCCCATGCTCCTTGAGTATTCACTCCACATATGATAGATCAATCCCAGGTTTGTCTTTATACACATAGATTGATTTGTGTTCAGATTTTGATACATTACAGAGTACAGATATTGTTGAGTGAAGAAATTTTGAATGCAGTATATTTTTCAATAACAGATGAATCACTGCAGATAAAATCAGTAGTGCGCCTATGTACAATGACATGGCATAGGAAGGGGTCCTAGACATACCTGTGTATTTTTAAAGTGTTGCTAAACCCACAACAGTAAAATCAGTCTGCATATGCCACAAAGAATGCTTGTTATACTCACTATGGAACTTAAGGGGTTAATCAACCGCATTGTGTAAAAAGGCTGTTTGATCCTGTCTTCTATGATCTTCTACAGTCTCCAATCTATCTGCTGACAGTACAGAGCCTTGTGGAAAATCTGCATCTGCTCAGTTTGGTGTGTATTGCTAGAGAGTTTGTTTTCTTTGGGAGGGTGCATGTGATCAGCACTGTCCAGACAGAGAGTCAGGTATCCTGCAGCCTCATAGGACAATCAGGGGAGAATGAAAACTCCTCCTACAAGCTTTAACCAAACACTGATAGAAGTCACAAGACTGTTCTAACTGCTGATAATAAACGGTATTTAACAGTTTATATGTACTAAAATAATTGCATTTCCATGTTCTGTGTACTGTGGGAGACCAAATATAGTGAATGCAGGGTTATGGGTTTAGCAACACTTTAACTACATGAAATTTTCCAAACATAGTATATCCTTTTCTTGTTTGGTTTTTATCTTTTTTTCACCCATGTGTTTGTTACATAAAAAATAACAAAAGTAGGTTATTTTACACAGAACTAATAATCTTACCCCAAAACCTACTCTTACAACCAAAAAAACAAAAAAAAAAAAACAACCAACACGTGAACATGGTGATTGGCATGCCAACTGGCTCCTGGTTTTTCCAACCAGTGCCAATGCCATTTAGACCAGTGACAGCAATATCTGTATTTGAAATATGGAGCTATGAATAAGCACTAATCGGAGTGTGAAACGCGTAGGCTGTTTTCCCTGTGTTCTGCTTTTTTTGTAGTGCATTTTTTATCAATTTTTTTCAATAAAGACAACCTTATGGTTCTTTTTGGAGTACGGCTGTCCATCCCGTCTTTCCTTATATCAATTGGAGGATGCCATTACTTTAATTTAAAAAAGCATCTGGCCTGACTTGCAGACGTTGGGTCTAGGGGTGCAACGGATCACAGTTGATCCGTGATCCGAACGGGTCGCCCCCTTCGGATCGGAACACACGCGGATTGCCACGGCTCCGGAGCTAGGCCGAAGCCGCGGCCTTTCCTAATGTTACGGCGGCGGCTCCGGAGCTAGGCCGAAGCCGCAGCCTTTCCTAATGTTATGGCCGCGACCATAACGCTAGGAAAGGCCGCGGCTTCGACCTAGCTCCGGAGCCGCCGCCGTAACATTAGGAAAGGCCGCGGCTTCGGCCTAGCTCCGGAGCCGCGGCCATCTTGGTACACCCGGTGGCGGCCCTCCTCTGTTTACACCCAGAGGAGGAGCCCGCACCCGTCGCTCATCTGTCGGTACTAGCTGGGGGGGGTCACTGTACTAAGAAGGGGGTCACTGCACTGTACTCAGAAGGGGGGTCACTGTACTCAGAAGGGGGGTCACTGTACTGAGAAGGGGGGTCACTGTACTGAGAAGGGGGGTCACTGTACTGAGAGAAGGGGGGTCACTGTACTGAGAGGAGGGGGGTCACTGTACTGAGAGGAGGGGGGTGTCTGCACCGAGGGGGTACTATAGTTGGTGGGGGGGGAGGAGATGTGGATATTACAGTGGGGGAGATTTTTTTTTTTTGCCGATCCGAACCGTGACTCCTGATCCGAGGAACGTTCCGAACCGTGAGTTTTTTGATCCGTTGCACCCCTACAACACTCAACAAAAAAAAAAAAGTAAGAACTCCAAACTGAGCGTTGTCACAAAGTTTAGCATTGTTATGCCCATGGATTTTTGTGACTGCAAGTTTCCTTTAAGTGGCATTTTAAATGGTGCTCAGGAAACTTAGAAGGTTAAAACATTTTCTGGGAAAGAGAAGGTTAAAATATATTCACATTTTAGCATTAAGAGGTTCAAAACTTAGACCAGCCACAGTTTCTAAATATCAGTTGCCAAGATCATCCATATCACTTAAAGCTGCGCCTATAGCTTGTTACCGCTAGATACCTCTGCACAGTGGGTAGGCATCATAAAAGTGGAAAAGAATAGTATAGAAAAATGTACAAAACCTTTACTGTGCATTGCCACCCCTTTTACGCTTCAGATAGTCTTTGTACTCAAGCCAAATTTCCTCCATTCCAGCTATTGACTTTGTAGATGAACTCTTTGTGCTGCTCATTATATCAAATGCTTTTCAGAAATCCACTTAAATTATGTCCATGGGTTTTCCTTTGTCTATCGGTTTGACAATATGTTCAAAGATCTCCAGTGGATATGTCAGTCGTGATCTCCTCTTCAGAAATTCTAGCTTGTACATTTCTGAATGTTTCACAATTCTGATCCCTGTCAAGATTTGTCCTTCTTCCCTATCGACTCGTAGGCTTACCAAGCCCGGTCTTCGGCTGCTGAGCATTTTAGGAGTATTTGACATAATAAGGTTTTTAAAGTGGCCCTCATCTGACACACAAAAACAAAAACAAAAAATACTACCAGCAATAAATATTATGTAAACTACAAGCCTAAAGAATTTTGTTGCCCCCACTCGGGAGAATTCCCACCACTTTCTGTTTCCACGTCATCTAAAACAAGTCATGAAGTGTAAAGTGCAACTTTAGGCAGATATACAAAACAGAAGTTAATATAATTCTGTAATCATAAATACATCATAAGATTATGGAAGCAGTGGAAGTACCTGAATTTGACCCGATATCAGTCTCTTGCATTCTCTGCACAGCAGGGCTCGAGTGTGAGAGAAAGAAGCAGCACTAAGAGCAAATCAGTTGCTCTGTGCTCACAAGAAGCATGCCAATAGGAAAAGAAAGCAGAGCGAAAGAGAGATGAGCTCATCACTGCACAGCTTCTCCTATACTGTCCAGTCATACGCTGGGGTGAGTCCAGGAAGCAAACTGGTCACTGCCGCACCTATAACTGCCCTTCACATCAAGAAACACATAATAGGGTGATGGATGCAAAATGTGTTACTTTGGTTTGGTTTTGCATGTGTTGCTCTTCCATGTGCTTCTTGCTGTGAAGGCCAGTTATAGGTGGAGGCAGGGGCCACTTGTTTGTTACTGGTGTAATATTGGTGGGGGGGGGCATTCTGGACACCTTTGCTGCCATAGTGCTATATTCTGGGTGTCTAGTGTGCCCCTGTGTCTTTAAAGTGGAGTTCCACCCAAAAGTGGAATTTACGCTTTAACCCCTTCCATACCGCGCCATAGGGAAATGACGGCGGCAGGAACCCCTCGCCGATCCGGGTGGACGTCATATGACGTCCTGTGTTCCCGGCGATCTAGGGCGCGCACGAGGAAGACATTTTTTTTTTTTTAAATTGTAATATTTATTAAATAAAAAAGTAATAAATATTGTGTTTTTTTTTAAAATTTACGCTCTTCTTTTGTTTATAGCGAAAAAAATAAAAACCGCAGAGATGATCAAATACCACCAAACGAAAGCTCTATTTGTGGGGGGAAAAAAACAAAGATTTCGTTTGAGTACAGTGTTGCATGACCACGCAATTGTCATTCAAAGTGCAACAGCGCTGAAAACTAAAAATTGGTCTGGGCAGGAAGGGGGTGAAAATGCCCTGTATGGAAGGGGTTAAGCACTCCTCACCCCCTTCATGCCACATTTTGGGTGCTTCGGTAGGAGTGAGACTTTCTGTCCGACTTCCTACTTCCACCTATGGGCCGCCTACTCTCGCATTAGGCGGCCCCTCCCTCTAGGCGATCTCCTGGGACACTAGACAGGTCCCAGGAGATCGCCTATCCACTCCTAGAGCACAGCGCGACTCGTGCATGCGCAGTGCGTGCCCGGCCGTGAAGCCGAAAGCTGTCATGGCCAGGTGCTCACAGTGTGAATGTAGGCGCCGGCGGAGATAGGGGGAGAGGAGCGATGCTCCGGGTGGCCGCATCACTGGACCGTGGAGCAGGCAAGTGTCTTTTTATTAAAAGGCAGCAGCTACACTTTTTAGAGCTGGTTGACTTTTAATAAACATAAAAAGGCTGGAACTCCGCTTTAAGGAGGGGTGGCTACCTCCGGCTCACGTGCCCTCTATCTATCCATTTGAATGCATGTGCTTCTACTATTGAGGCTCTCAGAAATTTACAAGAGTTAGATAATAATGGGGTGCCTTCGAGCGTCTCTGCAGCTTATGCATGTATTTTCAAATGTGTGCAATCTAAACCTTTGTTTTTAAAGCAAACTGTTAGATGGGTTAATTTGGTTGGTTTAAGACTGGCTGGTGAGTTGAGCTTGGAATTTTCCTTAGTTTTGTTTTGCATGCGTCCAAGAAGCTCCTGCTTTAGTGGAAGTGGGTTGAAGCTGAACTCCAGGAATTATATAATGATTTGTATTGCATATTTACATTGGTCCAGCATGGCAGAATGTGGGTATGCACATCTCATACCTGATATGCCGTTGGGGAAGCTGGAAAGTATGTAGTATTTGGCATTACTATAGTAATAGCCACAGTCTTCCGAGTCCTGATCGGGTTCTGTCTATCCGTTTTCCCATTTGCACACTCACTACAGGAGGTCAATTGCTCTGCACTGCTGCCATTAATAGAATGCCTTGCGTTTTTTTTTTTTCAATTAATTCAAGGTGTTTTATGATGAGGTAGAAAAGAGAAGAGGCGATGTCACAATCTCCAACTCCTCGAATCAGCAAATGCCTTATATTAAAAAAAAAAAAAAGTTATTCTATGAATTCCATCAGTGCTGAGTGAGCGAACCCCCTGTGTTCTGTGTCCAGAGGAGTATCCATTTAAATGGAACCCGAGCAAAACTCAGAAGATCGTAGCCATCACTATTGTGGTGCCAATTACTGCAGTGATTCCCCAGTGGTCCATCAGGTATGAGATATGCATTGTGCCAAGCTGAACCAATGTAACTATGCAATACAGAGAAATCCCAGAGTTCAACTTTCTGTTTCAATGTTCTTATTAAATTTTTTACAAAGAAAAAAGGAAAACAATCTTGAATTCAAAAACAAGTACAGTATAAAAAAGTAAAAAAAATACATAGTCATCCGAACATTGAGTTAATATCCCAACAGTGAACAGTGTTACAGGTTCCCTCATTCCCATGAGGTATTCTCAAAGCTCTCTTGGAGTTTTAGATAGAAACAGAAGCTAATACTATGTAACAGGTGTATACCGTTAAAGATAGAGCTTCTATGTCAATAAAACAATACCAATCGTCCCTATATGACTATGTATATATACAGATATTAAGGACACACTTATGGACCCCCTTCCCGTATGAGTAAGAGGAGGCGAGTAGCTTGTTGGTGAGAAAATCACCCCACTCAGCTCCCTGAGATCAAAATACAGTCTGTAAAGGTACTCTCAGTTACAGGATTATAGAGCACAAATCAGACGACTCACATATAACTATAACAAAAAACCAGAGAGAAAGAGCTAAAAAAAAAAAAAAAAAAAAAAAGTAAAATAAATAGAGGAGGAAAAAAAAAAGGATTGAATGGAAGAGAAGAGGGAGTAGAGAGGATAGAGAAAGATAAAATGACCCCGTGCTCCAACCTCCCCAGTCAGAGTCATCTCTAATCTGGTAAAGATCTGGGCTCCCCCGTCAAGAATTAAACCCATGGGTCCCAGACTTTCTTGAACGTCTGCATTTTATCTTGTAGTATCGCTGGAGTTTAACTTTAAATGGTGAAGACATCTTGCAGCAAGAAAAGTACTGCAGGACAAATCTCTGGAGTTGAATTTTGCAGAAAACGTTGATGTAGTCATTGGGTGCAAAATCGGATGCAGCTCTGCATATAAACCAATTTCAAAAGCTTCCAATTTTTGTTTTGTCAAAGCTTGAAGTGTAACTAAAAACACACACTGGATGATTGCACTGTAATTATTTTAATTAAAAAAAATAAAAATAAAATCAGAGTACCTGTTTCTAATCAATATACAGCTGGCACATGACCCAGATCTTTCCCAGCGTGTCTGCAGGGAAACATAAGCAGGTGGAGCTTCTAGTCCTCTGCTGCTGGTCACCAAAAAAAAAAACAAGTACCCTTTTCCTTTGTGATATAAAGCTGTCACATGTCCCAGATCTTTTTCAGCCTATCAACAGGGACACATAAGCTGGGGGAGCTTCTAGTCCTCTGCTGCTGGTTTTGTGTGCAAAATATAAAAAAACAGTAATTAATATTAATAAACGGATTTAAATTGTCATACAAATATATACATTTTTGGCAATAACATGGTGTGGGTGGATTCCTGACAGGCACAGGCTGTGTCATGCCCCTTCAGCCTGCATCTTAGAATAAGAGGGAGGAGAAGCCCCCAGCAATCTATATGTAATATCCCACCCCATTGTGTTTAGCTGGTTAATGGGCACAGAGGTGGGAGAGAGTGGGCTGCCATTTATCACTGTGTATACACCTCCATTTTTTGACTCTATAGTCACATGGGCTGCTCAGATGTGATAGGGAGGAAATGTTCAGCTGCCAACACTGCTCTGCAAATCCCTAACTGAATTGAGAACATGAACAGAAGGTGGAGATAGAGAGCAGCAGGATCAACCAGTTTTTTTGCAGAATACAGAAAACGAATCTCATAGCGACGGAGAGAGTATGAACAGCATGTAATACACCATTTATTGATAGGTTTTTATGACGTAGGTTTAGCCCTGGTTCACACTGGGCTGCGGGAGTGAAGTTGTGCGAGTTCAGCGGAACTCGCACGATTTCACTCCCGCTGGCAGTCCCGATTTCGGCCGCGATTTAAGAGACATCTGTGCAGGTTTCTGCACAGATGTCTATGTAAATCGCGGCCCTAAATCGCAAAAAGTAGTACAGGAACTACTTTTTGAAATCGGTGCAGCGCCGCAGATGCGGCGTCGCACCAATTAGGACAGTGTCATTGCCTACAATTGCCGGCAAATGCCGCCGATTTGAGATGCGATTTCACAAGTGAAATCGCATCTCAAATCGAAGCAAATCGTACCCAGTGTGAACCTGGGCTTAGTGACACTTTATTTGAACTAGTTTTGCCGATTGACTACCATGCACAGCTGAACCAGATTTTGCACTCTCCAGTTTAGTAAATCAACCCCATTGCATCTTTTAATGGACTTTATTCATTTTATTTTATTATTTCTGGCCGGAATTTAGCTTGAATCTTGCCATCTGGCCACTGACTACATAGCCAGCAATAAAACCACACAGAGGCTCTAACTCTGCACTACGCAATTAAAAACGAATTAAAATGTCTTGGCTGGAGTTGGGTTTTAATGCAAGGTGATTTAATATCTTTTATCTGTGTTTTTATCATTGATATAAGCTTTTGTGTGTGCCAGATGAGGACAATCGGCTCGTTTTCTGTGGAACACTACTCAGATCCTTTTGTTTTGTTGTGGGTGGAATGACACAGAATTTTATCCCTTGCTGGGCATTCACTGGTTATCAAAACCCTGGCAGGAACATCTGCTCACCTACTCTGTACAAGTTTTGGGCAAAATATAATTTGAAATAAACAGGAAGCGCAGGCTGAATGAGCCCTAATTGCATGAAGGAACATCCATGAAAAAAGAAGACACATTTCTATTCCACTGGTTTGAGGCATTGTCTAGTTTTCATTGTTCTAATTTCCTAACTACTCTGTTCTGGAATGATCTACAGTCCTTTTGGCATTTCACCTTCCTCAACTGAATAATTTATCCTAGTCAGTGGGATATTAAATCCAGCTTGCCTCATGAATACTGAGGTGAAATATTCTTTCAGGCTGTTGGTAAAATTGACCTCATCTGTCACAAAACTTCTCCTGCACTTCAGTGGGGCCATCTCGTTTCTTCTCTACAGTGCCAGACTTCCTGAGTCATTATTCCATGGCTAGGCTTGTGTGCTCAAATATAACCTTATTGGAGGGAAATATATACAAAACCATTAACATCTAAAGCAGATTTTCATATATTGGAAATTGCACCTGAATAATAAAGCAAAGCAATGTGAGAATGCTGTAGAGGGGGGAGGGTGTTATAGCAAAAAATGGTAATATCAGGGCACAGAAAAGACAAATATTCTCAGAGACTCCTGAACTAATGGATATGGATTTCAAATATGTGTTAAATCACTGTCAGCCTTGTACAGAACACACTGAAGACAGTTCAAGCTGGACACTGCCCATGCCAAACACACAGGCCTTCACAATTGGAAATGTATGGCAGAATGGTTTGTATTGCCCACATCAAATGATCATGAACTAGGAACAAGAAAAGGAGTAGTTAATTGTTTGGCTATGAACAGTAGGCAGGTTAATCAGAAACAATCAATCATAAAGTCAGTCGTAGCATGGCTCAAAATTACCATCAAAAAGTGCTACCTGCTCGTGGATTAAGCCATTAGCACAGCCTCGCTAACTTTAGTACTTAGTGGCGTTATGTACCGACATAAATGTTTGGTTATTAAACTGAATTTATGGATTGGCTAACAATCCCAACAACCTGGAAAAGTACGTTCACCTAAAATGGACCCACCCATAGTGAGGGCTTGGTAGGTGGGGTATTTAACTTTTTTCATTCCCTGTTGCTTAATAGATGGACATCGATATCTGCCAGGTAGTTTATGATGTAGATAATATTTAAACTGAAACCTACCTCCAGAATGATATTACTATCAAGTGGTATATTGAAATTATTGCACAAGGATTCTGAGAATATATAAAAAATGCTCCAATGAACCAATTATTCCACATTAATGCTGTCAGGAGTTATAGAGAACACAGGCTTCCTGGACAGGCAGATCAGCACTAACCAAGACATTTGTCCTCTCACATATACAGCATTGTATCACTTCAGAACTTAATCTATCCCAATTTTACCATTGTATTTACGGAACTCCCAAACTGTCATCAACTGTTAAATATGGGGGCATTAAAAAAAAAAAAGTTAATAGTATTATCCTTAACCACCGTAAGGTTTTACCCCCATTATGACTAGGACATTTTTTGTGTTTGAGCACTGTGATACTTTAACCACTTAAGACCCGGACCAAAATGCAGCTAAAGGACCTTGCCCCTTTTTGCGATTCGGCACTGCGTCGCTTTAACTGACAATTGCGCGTTCGTGCGACTTGGCTCCCAAACAAAATTGGCGTCCTTTTGTTCCCACAAATAGAGCTTTCTTTTGGTGGTATTTGATCACCTCTGCGGTTTTTATTTTTTGCGCTATAAACAAAAATAGAGCAACAATTTTGAAAAAAAATGCAATATTTTTTACTTTTTGCTATAATAAATATCCCCCAAAAATAAGCGTTTATCGGTTGGTTTGCTCAAAATGTATAGCGTTTACAAAATAGGGAATAGTTTTATTGCATTTTTATTAATTATTTATTTTTTACTACTAATGGCGGCGATCAGCGATTTTGTTCGTGACTGCGACATTATGGCGGACACTTCAGACAATTTTGACACATTTTTGGGACCATTGTCATTTTCACAGCAAAACATGCATTTAAAATGCATTGTTTATTGTGAAAATTACAATTGCAGTTTGGGAGTTAACCACAGGGGCGCTGATGGCGTTATGTGTGACCTCAAGTGTGTTTACAACTGTAGGGGGGTGTGGCTGTAGGTGTGACGTCATCGATTGTGTCCCCCTATAAAAGGGATCACACGATCGATGATGCCGCCACAGTGAAGAACGGAGAAGCTGTGCTTACACACGGCTCTCCCCGTTCTTCAGCTCCGGGGACCGATCGCGGGACTACAGCGGCGATCGGGTCACGGAGCTTCGGACCGGGTCGCAGGCGCGCGCCCGCGACCCCACGGCTGGGCTTAAAGGACAACGTACATATACGTTGATGTGCCCAGCCGTGCCATTCTGCCGACGTATATGTGCAGGAGGCGGTCAATAAGTGGTTAACTCGCAATTGATCGGTCATGCAACACTGTACATAAATGAAATTATTATAATTTATTCCACACAAATAGAGCTTTTTTTTTGGTACTTGATCACAGCTGTTTTTTTTTATTATATAAATGAAAAAAATACCAACAAATTATATTTTCAACTTTCTGTCATAAAACATATCCAATAAAATTTCTTTTTTCATACATCATGGGACACAGAGTCAGGCTAATATTCATTACCTGCTGGGTTATACTTCATCATCAGGTGAACGACACTGGTAGATCAAAGATCTTTAGACAGGAAGTGCCCCTCCCTATATAACCCCTCCCATATGGGAAGCACATCAGTTTTTTTACAAGTGTCTACAAGGTGAATGGCATGGTTAGTTGGAGCTCTCTGAGCTCCAGGTCTCTATTCCCACGAATGGTTCCAAATTGAATCAAGTGATTGACCGATCGGATCCATTAGAATACAGGCTTTTATGCCTAAATAAATGATACACAAGCCTCATAAAGGAAGACTCGATCCTGCAAGATTTTGCCTGTAAGCTGCCTCTGGGCACTGAACCCTGCGGAGTGGACCCTAAAACTGAAAGGGTATCCAGTTCCTGACTGTAACTTACCATGAAGGGTGAAGATTGGGCCCTTAGTTTCTAAGTCGCCCTGCGCCTGGACGAGAAAGTGAAACCTTTTACAGTAAAACCTTGGATTGCAAGCATAATTCGTTCCAGAAACACGCTTGTAATCCAAAGCACTCGTATATCAAAGCAAATTTCTCCATAAGAAATAATGGAAACTCAAATGATGGGTTCCATACCATTTATTCATAGGTCCTTCAGTTTATAGTCCATTTAAAAAGAATATGGTAATGTTATAGGATGTGTAACCATAAAATGTCCATTCACAAATTGAACCTTCCACAAGGTGTTTAGAAGCAAAATCCAGCAGGAGCTACAGAGTATACAAGAGAAGAGAGGCGCCTCTTAGTGTAGCAATATGTTGCTAAATGTTGTACACGCATTAAACGTAACCATATTTCTACACCTAGAGGTGCCTCTCTTCTCTTTTATACTCAGTTGTGACATGACACTACTTGTATATCAAGACATCGCTTGTATATCAAGTCAAAACGGTGGAACTTCGCTTTAAAAGGTGCACTAATCCAGTGCACTACAGGGTACAGGCATTCACACTTGTGGCTGATGGAAGGTCAGGAGGGATTAGAATCCACAGCAAACAGCCCTATGAAGTTCCCTGTACTATCTCTGTGCTGAAATTTCTTTGGGCTCCCAAGTTTGCACATTCCAGCACACTTGGAGTTAACACAGTGGAATGTGCAAACGGGAAGCCAAGGAAATCTCAGCACAGAGCATGTGTAGGAGGTGAAAGCATACTGCTGTTAAAATACCGTTTTGTAATAAATGCCATTATAATCGATTAACTGGCCACCTCTGTATGTGCTTTTTAAAATATATGCAGCTTCTCATACCTGCATTTCGGTCTGTGTATAACTGTATATTCCGCTCATGTGACTCTGTCCAGTCTGGCCCGCCTCTCACCTCACATCTCTCCTGACATCAGTGGGAGTTCTCAGCCCCACCCACCGACTGTAGCGATGAGATCAGAAGAGAGGCGGGCAGGGCTGACGTCAGGAGAGATGTGAGAGGTGGGCCAGAGCAAACAGTCGCATGAGTGGAATATACAGAGTATACAGACAGAAATGCAGGTATGAAACACTATATATTTTAAAAAGCACATGCAGCGGTGGCCACTTAATGGATTATAACGGCCTTTATTACAAAACTGGTATTTTAACAGACACGCTCAGAGCGCTCTCCTGGGAGGGGCGGGGCAAGTCGGGATGACTTTATCGATTATTGGGGTCACACGCAACGATGCCGCATCGGGGACCCCCGAATTGCGATGAATCGATGCAACGATTAAATTCAGCACCCCTATATGCTGGCCATACACTCTACGAAAAATCGTCCGAACAAACTTTCGAAAAACGAACGTTCGGTCGTGAGCGCAAACGATAGTGCCATCATGTAATGGCCGATAAATCGTTCAGTGGACATAAATTAAAAAAAATTGGGTCGTTTTTTTTGCATATACCTAGTGCACAAAGTTCGGACGGGAAACACATTAACCTTCAGATTTATCGTTCGTTCGGCAGAAAATTTCCAAACTCGTCCTTCGTTTTTTCGGCTCAAAAACGTCCCGATGATTATCGATTTTGTGCCCATTAACTGTTCGAAAAACGAACAAACTGTCTGAACGACCGTTTTTCACCAGATTTTTCGGATAGTGTATGGCCAGCATTAGCCACAATCTCCCCCCTATAATCTACACTCTGTTGAAGGGAATGTGGCTTTATCAGTTCCCTGCAACTTATTTAGTGAGATTGCCTTTTAGAAAGGTGTATTTGTACTTATTACCCCAATCACTCACATTTGGTACACTGGAACTGCAGTCTACTGGATACAAGTTGCACCCTTGATTTAGCACACTATAGACGTTCTTCCTTGCCCCTTGTCTATTCTTCTTTTAGTTCAGAATACACTGTTCTCTTTTTTCTGGCCATGTTTCATTGAGTCTATACTGATTGGTGGATATATTACAAAAAAAATGTATGCAACTGTAGCAGTACATGACAAAATATCTGGCTTTATGTTTGAAATTAAATGACGCAACAACTTTTCTTGTAACTCTTTCTGCAATATACAATAAAGAACTATAGTAAAAAGAGGAATACCTTTGTGTGATTGCTTGTGTTATGCGTATTGCTTAGCATGAACCTGCAGACCTTATTTATCAGGAAATTAAGCATTTAAAGTTAAAGTGGTTGTAAAGTCAGAAGTGTTTTTTATCTTAATGCATTCTATGCCATAATATAAAAAGCCTTCTGTCTGGGTGTAGCAGCCTCCCCAGCACCCCCTAATACTTACCTGAGCCCCATGTCTGTCCAGCAATGTCCACGAGTCCATCCTTCCGGGACACTACCTCCTGATTGGCTGAGACACAGCGCGGAGCCACTGTCTCCCCCGGCTGTCATGGAAAGTCAGTTAGCCAATCAGGAGAGAGAGAGGGGGTGGGCAGAATGGCAGCTCTGTGTCTGAATGGACACATGGAGCTACAACTTGAGTACCCCCATAGCAAACTGCTTGCTGTAGGGGCACTTGACAGGAAGGAGGGGCCAGGAGCAGCAAAGAGGGACCACAGAAGAGGAGGATCCAGACCCATTACATAGAGGAGTTAAGTATAACATCTTTGCTATTTTTTTTTTAAACAAGACTTTACAATAATTTTAACCACTTACGGACCGCCCGCCATCATTATACGGTGGTACTTTGAAGAATATCGTTGTTATGGCAGAAGCTAGCTGCCATAACCCAGATATTCTCTTCTTCAGCGGGCGGTCCGCTTTCAGATAAAAGTGGTTTCTGCGGTGTATTCGTCGCAAGATCACTTTTAATCGGCAGCGGGATTCCATATCTCATATTTAAGAGGTCCTGCCATGTTTTTTTCTATTACAAGAGATGTCTACCTTGCTTGTAATAGGAATACAAATAATTTCTTTTTTTAAAGAACAGTGTAAAAATAAAATATAACAAGGTAAAATAAATAAGAAAAAAATAAAATTTAAACGTGCCGCGTCCCGCCGAGCTCACGTGCAGGAGTGAACGCACACGTGAGCAGCGCCGGCATATGAAAACGGTGTTCAAACCACACATGTGAGGTATTGCCGCGATCGATAGAGCTAGAGTAATAATTCAAGCCCTAGACAACCTCCAACTCAAAATATGCAACCTGTAGAATTTTTTAAATGTCGCCTATGGAGATTCTTAAGGGTAAAAGTTTGTCGCCATTCCACGAGCGGGTGCAATTTTGAAGCGTGACATGTTGGGTATCAATTTACACAGCGTAACATTAACTTTCACAATATAAAAAAAAAAAATTGGACTAACTTTACTGTTGTCTTATTTTTTTTTTCAAAAAAAGTGTATTTTTATAACAACAAAAAAAGCGCGCTTGTAGGACAGCTGCGCAAATTCGGTGCGACGGAATGCCATTTTATTCTCTAGGGTGTTAGAAAAAAAAACAATATAAAATGATTGGGGGTTCTAAATGATTTTCTAGCAAAAACATAAATAAAATGTTTTTAACTTGTAAGCACCAAATCTCAGAAAGAGGCTCAGTCCTTAAAGCGGGAGTTCACCCGAAAAACAATTTTTAACATTAGATTGAGGCTCATTTTGTCAAGGGGAATCGGGTGTTTTTTTTTTAAATCGAAGCAGTACTTACCGTTTTAGAGATAGATCTTCTCCGCCGCTTCCGGGTATGGTCTTCGGGACTGGGCGTTCCTATTTGATTGACAGGCTTCCGACGGTCGCATGAATCACGTCACGAGTAGCCGAAAGTTGGTGCTGCTCTATACGGCGCCTGCGCACCGACGTTTGGCTACTTTTGGAAAATCGTGACGCGATGTATGCAAACGTCGGACCTCTTTGCCTGACGAAGAGGTCCTGTGCGACCTCGAAACATTGCTGTTTGGATCGCTATTATGCAATAAAAAAATGTGGACGTTTTTTTAAATGATCCTTGGTGTGCTGGCGAATATGTCTACATGATTTGCTTTCCGGTTCCCAGCTGGTAATCGCTTCAGCACCATTTTTACTTATTGGCCATTTTCCTGGAAGGTGTGCAATTGGAATATTTTTGAGACATTTTAAAACTAATCTATCTAAACCTGTAAAGCAAAAATCGCATTGGTTTAGAGCTGGTTAGGTTTTGGGTGAACTTCTACTGTAACTCGTCCTGAATCTTTGCGCCTAGTTTCAACCCTAGAATATCCCATTGTGAAGAATAAGCTGTTCAATACAACAGTTTTTTGTTTTTTTTAATCCAAACTCTTTTATTGATAATAAAGGGCAGGACAGGGGGGAAAAAATGTGTGTTACATTACATATCACTCTTATTGCATAGGATTTTTTTTTAAACTACCAGACAAAAAGGAGAAATAGATAGCACATCCAAACCAACATCAAGTGTAACAATACATGTATACAAAACAGTGCAAAAAAAAATTACTAAGTGGGCAAGTAAGCCGAGTGGTACACATTGATCAATATCCCAGAGTTTACTAACCATAAAATACAACAGATTTTCACTTATACTAATTGTTAGAGATTTCAGGAATACAAATGTGGAGTTTTAAAAAGCATTCCACAAAACAGCTGAACTTGTGCAGTTACAGTGGGGAGAACTTTCCTACTTACAAAGCATGTAGAGGTCTGTTTTTTTTATCATAGGTACTCTTCAACTGTGAGAGATGGAATCTAAAAAAATCCAGAAAATCACATTGTATGATTTTTAAGTAATTAATTTGCATTTTATTGAATGGCATAAGCATTTGATCAGCTACCAACCAGTAAAAATTCCGTCTCTCACAGACATGTTATTTTTTCTTTACGAAGCCCACCTGTTCTCCACTCATCACCTGTATTAACTGCACCCGTTTGAACTCATTACCTGTATAAAAGACACCTGTCCACACACTCAAACAGACTCCAACCTCTCCACAATGGCCATTACCAGAGAGCTGTGTAAGGACATCAGGGATAAAATTGTAGATCTGCATAAGGCTGGGATGGGCTACAGGACAATAGGCAAGCAGCTTTGTAAAAAAGAAGGCAACAACTGTTGGCGCAATTATTCGAGAATAGAAGAAGTTCAAGATGACGGTCAATCTCCCTCAGTCTGGGGCTCCATGCAAGATCTCACCTCATCAGGCATCAATGATCATGAGGAAGGTGAGGGATCAGCCCAGAACTACATGGCAGGACCTGGTCAATGACCTGAAGAGAGCTCGGACCACAGTCTCAAAGAAAACCATTAGTAACACACTACGCCGTCATAGATTAAAATCCTGCAGCGCACGCAAGGTCCTCCTGCTCAAGCCAGCGCATGTCCAGGCCTGTTTGAAGTTTACCAATTACCATCTGGATGTTCCAGAGGAGGAATGGGAGAAGATCATGTGGTCTGATGAGACAAAAAAATAGCTTTTTGGTCTAAACTCCACTTGCCTTGTTTGTAGAGAAAATACTCAAAGAGTATTAAGTACAATATATCTATCTCAGCAACTCAACCAGCCACTAGTTCTTATATCCGCAGATGCGGAAAAAGCCTTTGATAGGGTTGATTGGGGGTTTTTAAAAGCTATATTACAACATATAGGAATAGGGAGGGGGTTACAGAATTGGATTACAGGTCTTTACTCTTGTCCTACAGCAAGGATGAAGATAAACGGGATAAAATCAGGCCCTTTCCATATTCAGAACGGTACTCGGCAGGGATGCCCTCTCTCCCCTATTATATTCATCCTCACGCTGGAGCCGTTTTTGAGAACTATAAGAGCAAATTCAGACATAAGGGGTATCCGGGGTAAGGGGGATGAGTATAAGGTGGCTGCTTACGTGGATGACCTATTGTTTACAATAACCTCCCCAGCAACATCGTTACCATGCTTATTAGAGGAAATAAAAAGATATGGAGAAATATCCAATTTTAAAGTGAATCATAACAAGTCGGAGGCTATGGGAGTGGAGGTAGACATTCGGATGCAGCAGCAATTAGCTTCTAACTTTCCTTTTAGATGGACAGACTCCCAAGTAGGATATCTAGGGACTAAGATACCAAAGAAACTAAGTAGAGTCTTTGAGCTAAATTTTGCACCCCTGATAAAACAAATTAAACTAGATTTACAAAAGTGGGACAAAGAAATTTTCTCATGGTTCGGTAGAATTAACATAGTAAAAATGAATGTGATGTCAAGAATACTCTATCTGTTTCAGACTCTACCCATAAATATACCGTTGGGATTTCTGAGAGACTTGAGAGCAAGGCTTATGAAGTTCATATGGGCAGGAAAACCTGCAAGGGTGAGGAGAAATATATTGACCCTACCGAAAGAAAGAGGAGGAGCTGGACTCCCAGACCCAATGTGTTATTATGATGCCTCACATTTAGCACGTATAGCAGACTGGTGTACACATCAGGCAGATAAACCTTGGGTCAATCTGGAACGGGAGGCGAGCAATATCCCCTTAGAAGGACTGGCATGGTTAGCAGAGAATAATATACCTCAGAGTGTAAAAAAACATCCAATGATGAATGCAACACTTAGAGTTATCAGAAGGATCGGTAAGAAAAACGAAGTTGCTGAAATGTATCGGCCCTATGACACCTATTCTGGGTAATCCGAGTTTTGAGCCAGGTCTAAAAGACCGATGTTTTAACAATTTGAGACGGAAAGGAATCAGCAGGTTGACTCATTTTATGAGAGACAATCATGTGATGCATAGTGAGGAGTTGGAGCAGGCATACGGGGAGGATATAGATTTATGGAGACAAAATCAGGTGAGAACTTTCATAGGCTCTTTGAAACTCCGATTGGAAGATATAGGGGTACCCTCGAAATTTGAGGAAATCTGTTTAAAAAAAGAACCAATGAGACACATGCTATCATATATGTACAATTTACTGATCGAATCAAACGCACCACAAGAACTGGTTTTCATACAGGCCTGGGAAATGGATTTGGGTATAAAGTTCTCAGAGACACAGAAAAATAAGATCTTCTCATTCACACACAAAGCATCAATTGCATCTAGGTAACAGGAGGGGGGATATAAAATATTGACTAGGTGGTATAGGACACCAGCATTATTAAATCGGATCTTTCCTAATATATCAAAAGTTTGCTGGAGATGTCAGAAAGAAGAGGGCACCATGATACACATTTTTTGGGGTTGTCAAAAGATAAGAGTTTTGGAAGATGGTCTCGGATACAATTCTGGAAATCACCGGGGTGAATCTTGGAGATAGACCTGCAGCTTTTTTGTTATTTGACATCCCATTATCTCTGGAAAATTATAAGCAATCTTTGCTGCGACATTTGATAACAGCTGCAAAGGCTTGTATACCAATCCTATGGAAGAGTACGGCTCTCCCAACAAGGTCACATTGGCTCAGTAGAATAACTGAGATCCAGTTGATGGAAAATCTCACTATGGGAATGCGGGAGCGAGAGGAGGAGTATTGGAGGACTTGGACTCCATACATAGAATACAGGGAACAAAATCCCTAAGGGGGGGGAGGGGGGAAGAGAGGAAGAGAGATATACAATTATTATTTTTTTTTTCTTCTTCTTTTTTTTTTTTCTTTTTTTGGGGGGGGGGAGAGTAATGAGGGAACTATCACTCCCTCTGAGGTTAAGAGGATCCTCCGATGGTCGTAGTCGAAGGGTGTAAGACCATTTAGAAGGTAGCATTGTAGCCAGTGAAAGGGAGAACAGACACGGAACAGGCCGTAGCAATTTAAAATAAAGATTATGAGATGTTTAGTTGATGTTTCAAATGAATGTTATGATACAGAAGATATTGAAATTGCTGTATTTATTTTTCTGTATATGTAAAGAAAAACATATATAAAATAAAGAATTATAATAATAAAAAAAAAATGACCTGAAGAGAGCTCGGACCACAGTCTCAAAGAAAACCATTAGTAACACACTACGCCTTTATAGATTAAAATCCTGCAGCGCACGCAAGGTCCTCCTGCTCAAGCCAGCGCATGTCCAGGCCTGTTTAAAGTTTACCAATTACCATCTGGATGTTCCAGAGGAGGAATGGGAGAAGATCATGTGGTCTGATGAGACAAAAAAAATTGCTTTTTGGTCTAAACTCCACTTGCCTTGTTTGGAGGAGGAAGAAGGAAGAGTACAACCCCAAGAACACCATCCCAACCATGAAGCATGGAGGTGGAAACATCATTCTTTGGGAATGCTTTTTTGAAAAGGGGACGGGAGGACTTCACCATATTGAGGGGAAGATGGATGGGGCCATGTATCTTGGCCAACAACCTCCTTCCCTCAGTAAGAGCATTGAAGATGGGTTGTGGCTGGGTCTTCCAGAAAAACAATGACCTGAAACACACAGCCAGGGCAACTAGAGAGTGGCTCCGTAAGAAGCATCTCAAGGTCCTGGAGTGGCCTAGCCAGTCTCCAGACCTGAATCCAATAGAAAATCTTTGGAGGGAGCTGAAAGTCTGTATTGCCCAGCGACAGCCCGAAACCTGAAGGATCTGGAGAGGCTCTGTATGGAGGAGTTGGCCAAAATCCCTGCTGCGGTGTGCGCAAACCTGGTCAAGAACTACAGGAAATGTATGATCTCTGTAATTGCAAACAAAGATTTCTGTACCAAATATTAAGTTCTGCTTTTCTGATGTATCAAATACTTATGTCAAGCAAAAAAAAAAAATGCAGATTAATTCTTTAAAAATCATACAATGTGATTTTCTGGATTTTTAGATTCCATCTCTCACAGTTGAAGAGTACCGATGATAAAAATTACAGACCTCTACATGGTTTGTAAGTAGGAAAACCTGCAAAATCGGCAGTGCATAAAATACTTGTTCTCCCCACTGTATATTCTGTAGTTTAATGTCAATGTAAATGACGCTGACTTACTGTTACTGTAGCAGGTTGCAAGCACATTCCTGTCTGCTGGGCTAGCGCCGATTTGCCAGATTTCCCCCGCATGGTGCAGTAGAACATTCTTATTGATAATATTATTCTCATCATCAAAGTCTATAACATGGATCTAAACATAAGAAAGCAAAAATTTATAAAAACTTGGAAATATAAACGGTAGAACTTAACTTTAGCATTTTAGGTGTAATAAAAAAATATTAGTATACAAGTCAATTTGTCATATAAATCCAAACATTTCATACTATACACGGTTAACTTAGGCTATGCTAACTGAAGGGACTGAAGTTTTGCTATGCTAACTGAGGGAACTGAAGACGTTTTGACCATTATTATTCCATAGAACATCATTTCTCAACTTTTTCAATATGGAGGAACCCTTGAAATAGCCTTCTGGTCTCAGTGAACCAAACCCCTACTAAAAATTATTATATCTACAACTCATGATACATTAGTGTGATGGCCAATGTGAAGAATTCCCCCTTACAGATAGCTAAAAGGATCAGAGGTGTCAGTGGGAGCAATTGCTCATATCTCAAGGAACCTCTAGCAACCTCTGGTTGAGAAACCCTGCCATAGAACGTAAACAGATGGATAATGGTGAGTTGGGCTAAAAGGAACCAGAAAGCCAGTGGTAAGCACAGCAGAGTCTTTTTAAAACACAAAAAGTAGGTATTCAGAAATTGGGGTACACCGACCTTCTTGCTCTGAGTGAAGTCCCTGTTTCAAAGTTTCTAATACTAGGAGGAATGCCGAGGTTACATAAGCAGCATGGTAGCAAAGCAACTAGTATTTGGGTAAGAAAATGTTGGCAATGACCGCATACATATATTTTATTTCTCTTTGTAAAAGGCAAGGTCTCTCTTTTCCGGGTAAACAGTGTAATCCTTGAGAAGAAAAGTGAGTGCTTTGCATAAGAAATAGTTGTTGGTCAGATACACATTAATTGTTTTTAACTTTTGCACAAGCTGTGAATTATGCAAATATTATTCTTTGAGCGCACATGGGCTTTATCTTTCCTGGAAATTGTGCAGCATAACAGTTGGAGGTTCACAATCTAGAGATAAACATTCCCAGGCATTGGTCCCCATGTTGTTGGAACATTAACCAACCAACAATGGCCATTTCACAGCTAGCTGCATACACCCTAAAAGCAGTCAGACCGGGTTCTTGCCAACAAATTTAGAATGAAATAACAATCAAACAAAAATGTGTCATGTTCTTAGCATGACATATTAACTGATGCATACAGATGCTGCTAAATTTTGCTGGGCATCTATGCACCAATGACCTCTGCTGGCACCTTCACCGCTAGAGTGTCAGGACGCCCACTAACACACAGCTCCTTTCTCTATCTGCAAAGTAGAGAGTGTCCTGACTTGCCTGCTCGCCCCCTCAAGAGGCTTTCTCCACACCAGGGAGAAAGCCTTGCATTACGGTGGTGAGTTACAGACAGAAGAACAGGAAGTGAGAATTTCTCAGAAGAAATAAGGACATTTAGGTTTCATTTCCACTGGCGTTTTTACAGCCACTTTTCTGAGCGTTTTTTACAGCTTAAAAACGCCTGTCCATGTTATTCTATGGCATCATGCCCACATAGACGTTTTTGAGCTGCAAATGGCATAGGCGTTTTTGAGCTGTAAAAAAAAAGGCAGGACCAGGGCGTTCTGAAGCTCCAGAGTAGAGCTGTAAAAACGCCAGACGTTAAAAAACGCTCAAAAACGCGACCGCGGCATTTTTAAAGCTGCAGCTCACAAAAAAAAAAAAATCTTTTTTTTACAAAATAAACATGGACAGGCGTTTTTAAGCTGTAAAAAAGCCTAACAACAGTGGCTGTAAAAACGCCAGTGGAAATGAAGCCTTAAAAGCAAAATCGAAGGATGAGGTAAGTGAAGGAGGACTGCACTAAGGTAAAGGAAGCTATTTAGATTAAAAAAAATCCTTTACAACCCCTTTAATCGGTCAGGCTATCTTCTTCTCTGTCCACTTTTAGATAATCCATGAGAACTGCTCTCTTCAGGGAGGCCAATCCCCCAGCCACCTAATAACTGAACTTTAAATTCTTCCATCAGCTCATCTAATGAAGGGGTTAAGATGCAACACTAACAAAAAACAGCTACTATGAAAAATTGGAAGACAATATTATATAGATCTTTAATGTGACCAAGATTTGTTACCCCAATAAAAATATAAAATATGGCTACAAACGCATTCAAAATATGCACTATATTTTCATTGTTTATTATATTGCTAATTTATTTCGGCAAAAATGAAGGAACTTTGCTCCCCCTCCCTCTCAAACTCACATTCTCATCATGGTATGACCTAGTTTCTACAGTCATGATTCTCAGAAAGCTGGCTTCTCTCTCCATCTCTGTTTTATACTCATTTTTTCTTTTAAAGTTGAAAACCCCTTTAGCAGAAGGGCAACCAAGGCACAGTTTATTTGCCAAGCTCTAGGCCAGTTGTGCCAATAGGTTTGTTTGGAGTCAGATGCCTAGCAAATAAAAAAGGTGACCATGCCATGAGCATGGCAAAATTGCATTGTATTGTATATGGATTCGTACCCAAAAAAACAAAAGAAGAAAAAGTGCTGATGAGCACAATAACCTTCAACATCCCTCTTCATCGCTGGTCACAAAAGTATTTAGGACTTCTTTTGTGCTGCACCCTTCTTATAGAGTGCCCTTTTAGAGATAGTATCGAAAATCTCAGAGCTCCCATTACCACTACATTTTCCCAGTTCCTTGAGCCAGAGACTTCCTTATGACCAAATAAATGTTTAGGGAAAACAAACTCCTTAATACAAGGTACCGTATTTATCGGCGTATAACGCGCACTTTTTTCCCCTGAGAATATAGGGAAAATCACGGGTGCGCGTTATACGCCGATACTGTACCTGTGTGTACCTCGGCTCGGAGGGGAAGGAGGGGGACGAGTGCCGCCAAGCGCCGCGGGAAATTATCGCGCCGTCTCTCCTGTTTACTCAGCACACGTCACACACACATTCCCGCTTCCGCCACCGGCATTGGACCAGTGTTCTATCAATCACAGAAGCTGGTCCAATGCCGATGGCGGAGGCGGGACTGTGTGTGTGTGTGACTGCCGCCGAATGAACAGGAAATGACGGCTCAGCTCGGATGACGGCTCGGCGATTCCCACGAGAGAAGGTGAGGCTGCATTTGGGCATAGGCTGTATTTGGGCACAGGCTGCATTTGGGCACAGGCCGTATTTGGGCACAGGCTGCATTTGGGCACAGGCTGTATTTGGGCACAGGCTGCATTTGGGCACAGGCTGTATTTGGGCACAGGCTGTATTTGGGCACAGGCTGCATTTGGGCACAGGCTGCATTTGGGCACAGGCTGCATTTGGGCACAGGCTGCATTTTGGCACAGGCTGCATTTTTGGCACAGGCTGCATTTGGGCACAGGCTGCATTTGGGCACAGGCTAGGCTGCATTGAGGCTGCAGATGAACCACAAAATTAAAAAAATGTTTTTTTTCCTGAAACTTCCCTCTGAAATTGGGGTGCGCGTTATACGCCGGTGCGCGTTATACGCCGATAAATACGGTATATATGTAGCGGCCTGCTACTTTCATAGCTGGCGCTCCCTTAAATTTAGGAGGGTGGTCAGAGACTTAATTACCTCTGACTATAGTGTTTTACCAAATTTGGGCCTCTGTTCCAGCCATGGCTGTACTGTGAGTGACCACTATTGGAGTCTGGGGTGTTGGTACCACCCCAGGCCGAGGGTGGCAGCAGTCGAGTCAGGGCGTATTGGGTGTTTTTCCTCTGCAGCCAATCAGTGGGGGTTAATCGCCTTGCTGTGCATGCTGGGGGAGAGTACTTAAGGGGCAGACGTCATTAGTTCTGGGTCGTCGATCGCTGGTCTGTCGTCCCACCACCCCCCGTGTGTGGCCCTCATGGTCGGGGGTGCGTGTTCAAGTGTTCCTGGCTCCGGGTCCAGGGTTGTGATCTACTATGTAGGCCTGGTAGTCAGACTGGGTCTACGTTCACGGAGTGGTCCTGTGCTGTCCGTCCTGAGGGAGGAAGCCACCCAATGAAGAACCTGTCTTGGAGAGCACTGAGCACAAGGCTGGTATCTCAGGAGAGGCCTTGAACTTCATCGAAGGACGCACGATTACTGAAAGGCTGAGTGATGGTCGCCTGTCAGTTCTGAATTCACAAGCGTTTATTCAGGAGAGATCCGGGTACTTAATCCTGTGTTGAGAAGGATTCTGGACCAAATACATCTCCACCTTTGGGAAAGTCTGTGGCAGAGACTTTGCTAAAGTTTCCGTGTGACACTCTGGCTGCTAGGCTGGTGAGAGAGGCCTATCCAGGTGCACTATACCCACTCTGGCTAGAGTGGCGACAAAAGTTACATTGCTGGAAGCAGGATTGTTTCCGAACAAAGTTATACACCTGAACCTACCTGAACCTACTACCCATTACCCTTCTACCTCTTCAACTACTACGTTTATTCTTTTACCCCGTTAGGTAAAAAAAGCACAGAAAAAGACACCTAAAGTGTGGACATTGCAGTTCTTCTCAACTCTCATCATATACCCTAGACGGCAAAAGAATAGAGGTAACATGCCACCCAAAACTAACCAGCAGCTCCTTCGGGGGTAGTTCCACACACACACACACACGCACGCACACACACACACACACACACACACACACACACACACACACACACACACACACACACACACATATATATATATATATATATATATATATATATATATATATATATATATATATATATATTAGTTATAATTTAAATGTATTAAAGAAATCTGCATTAATAAACTAAAAAACACTAAACATTCCCTATTTCACTGTGAAAAAGCCCTCCTAATAAGACCAAATACCATTATCATACAGTTTTATTTTATTACATCTGTTAATGGAATAAGAACAAATGGAATGAGCCAATTTGACCAAATAACCTAAAACAAGGTGAACCAGTCACAAGCCTGAGCAATTCAAATGAAGCATATGATGAAAAATACATATGCAGAGGTGATCTTCAATGAAAACTGTATGTACTTTTTGACCACTCAATTGGGGGGATATAAAGAACTTAAAATATTGCAACCTAGACTTTCGCTGAAAATGTCAAGCCAGACCATGTCTCATGCCCCTTACGCCTTTCCATTGGTTCGTGAGACCACCCTTCACATTAGGTATATACAAACTCTGAGTGCCATTTAGTTTGCCAATACCAGTTAACATTTAGTTAGCATAAGTTACAATGTATCTTAATCAATTGCCTTTTCTTTTCTTTTTTTTTCTTTTTAAGTAGAATACTTTTCAGTTTTTCTCAACCTTTGTTGAATCTCAGTGCTGCTGATCTCCTACCATGGCATTTCTCAAAGTTGGTATCCTGATATAAAAGTGCACAATGCCCATGTCATGTGTGTTGAAACAACTGCTTATAGTCTGTGTGACAACAAGGGAGAAAAAAACAAGGGAGAAACCAAAATAAAGACCTTCATGGAAACATCAGCAGGACGTTTAATAAAAGCTGCATATTACTTATCGAAAATTACTTTTGAGATTACATTACAATGTTAAAACATATAAAATTATAAAACGTTTAGTGATTGGATTTTTAAAACCGTTATGGAGACTTAGAAGTTTGGGGGGCGGGGGGGTTCAATGTAAAGCTTTAATTTGCAAGGAAGAGTTCGAATTTGCATACAACTTCAGGTACCACTATCTCTTGTAGTAAACCTACAATGAGCCTGGGAAATGCAGAAGTTAACCCGCAAGTCAAAATGACCAGAAGACCCAGAAATAGAAAGAACCAGTTTGCCCTGCCCCTGCTAACTCCCCATTAGCTCTTTAACATGTTTCTGCCACTGTATTGGTTATGTGCACCAGCAGAAAAAGTGGGGCCTTTCGGCAAAACATAAAGTGGACTTTCGAAGCAAATTACTATTTAACATCATTGGATCTCCCACCCCCAATCTAAAAAAGCTGACCTTTTTGTGACCATTTACCTTTTTGGTACATGGTCCACCCTGTCCCTGGCTCAGTTCTTGCTTAGGTAAGAATGATGGCAGTGCACAGCGCAAGGGGAGGAACTTTTCACTGTGTCATTAGAATACCGCGTGTGAGAACCAGGAAGAGACAGCCGCCTTCAATTGAAATAGGGAAGAGATGACAATGTGGGACGTGTTCTATAGCAACGGAGCAGCAGATCACAACAGATCAATGCTGGACTTCTTCAGGTTAAAAATATGTTAAAAAGGTAGGAATGGATCAAAAAAATTCAAACAGGGGGTGAAGTTCCTAATCTTTTCTTATGCTCTCTCGTCAGATGCTTGGTTTGAACTTTCCAGGCCCATGGTAGGTTTAAAACAACTATAATATACACTGCTGAAGTTATATGCAAATTTCAACTTTTCCTATAATCAGGTAACCCCTCATTATGCAGTTTTCCATCCTATACACAACGTCTATGCCAAGGTCTGTAAGAGGTTTACATTAGGCTGTCCACACGCACTCCATAAATTAGTTTTAGAAGTTCTAAATGTAAAGCACTTAGCTGATAAATATGACTTCTGTCACTAAGGAGTGTTCCAATATATGAACATGAAAAGGACCTTTATCTTGGAAAAATTCTGTTGCTTCACAAGGTCAGCTTCTACTCACAGTAAAAGGAAACCATTTAATATGGAAGAGGCTATTGCTGATCTATTCTTCTAAAAAATGCTAGCCGTTTGGCTTCGGTTTCTTGCAGGCTGGCAAGTTGAGCTAGGAATTTTTCTTTGTTGTTGTTTGATATACTTTGCCCTTCCATGTGTTCCTTGCTGTTAAGGCCAGTTATAAGTTGGGGCAGTTGCCATTTGTCTGTACCGTTGGTTATTTGTTGAGGGGGTGCACTGGATACCTTCACTGCCAGTGTGCTACCTACAGGCATACCTGCCCTCAATCAACCAATAGGGATTTTTTTCTTTGCTGTTGATTGACATGCATCGCCCTTCCATGTGCTCCTTGCTGTAAAGGCCAGTTAAAGTTTGGGGCAGTTGCTTTTTGTACTGCTTTTCTGCCAGCCTGATCAAGAGTAGTAGTGCTTTCTGAGTCACTAACCCTAATCAGGTACCCGGATTAGGAGTTTTTGTGTGTAAATTATGTTATGTTGGGTATTCAATGAGAAATAGTAAGGACACAGGTCCACTGCGTTAAATTCCAGTATTTCCATTCCCCCGGGAAACACAGGTGTAGTAGCGTCCAGCTCCGCTGCCTGCAGCAGCCTGTCAAAGCGTATGAAAGTAACGTTCACCCCCACCCGCTTCGCCTGCAGCCTTCTGGGACACATCACAGGTCCCAGAAGACTGCAGGACCATTCACAAAGCGCAACAAAGCTTGCCTATGTGTAGTGGGAAGCAGGATGTGAAGCCACAAGGTTTCACAGCTGGTTTTCCTTATTTAAGATGCTAGCTCCTGGCCCTGAAACCCATTGAAGAATCGGTTTGGGTGAGAAAAGTGCTGGATCACTGGATAGGCAAGTGTCCTAATATTAAAAGTCAGCAGCTACTGAATTTGTAGCTGCTCCCTTTTAAAAGCATATGCATTCTATGCAATCTACTGTAAAATGCATTGGGATGGCAATGAATGGCACTGCAATGCACTGCACATAGAGCAGGTTTCTAAAAGAAGACATGATCTTAAAGACCATCCCGGTTTAATGTAATAAGTTGTGATTTTTTTTTCCTGGCTCTTTTCAAAAACTTTACTCTGACTAGCAGGTCAGAAGTGGAAGCCCCATACTTCCTCAGTGAAGGTTTCCCTTAAGCAGTCCAGGAAATTCAGAATACATTCAGTGGTTGCATAACTTAAATCAACTAAACTGATGTCATCATCGTTCTGTGATATCTTTGTGAGTTATAGTATAATAAGATCTAGTTTGCAGAAGACCCCTTAATGCAAATGCACTGTACATGTCGTAAATTAAAGGAAAAATTACATTGGAGCCTTCAGTATTCTGCACAGCTTGTGCACTACTGTGTCTTCTCCCTGGCTGGCTCCTTGTAGATCAAACAGCAATAACTATACTTGTAGACTGTCACAGCTTCAGTATAGTATGATAAAATCATTACTACTGTCAGCTCTCTGCAGATGTTTCTTTCTGGGATACAAACACTTGCTTTAAGCAGCAAAGAACAAAGCAACAGGGTAAAAGAAACAGGATCAGGTGGTGGTAGAGTAGAGACCATTGATTTACCCATGTCATAAGCCAAAATAATAAATCAAGTTATTTTGAGGGGACAATAAAAACATCACACAGCTTGCTATTGGTGTTACTTTAACAATGGGGGGGGGGTTAGACTTGTTTCACACTGACAGACCGATCGGGTCCCAACTGAAAAACCCATTGCTCTCTAAGGAACAGCGAATGTCAAAGGGCGTATCTCCACCTGCCGACATCCAATTCTATCCTATCCTAAACCAGATGGATGGGAATTCGTTCCCCATCTGTCTGGCGGATCAGATCAGATGGGTCCATTTCCATTCGACAGCCCATAGAGGACATTGGGTTGTGTTTGTATCCACTCTGCATCAGTGGCGTAACATGGACCCATCATCCGCCTACTCAGCGGGGATCAGCTTAGAGATTCCCTGCTGAGCGGGCGGTTTCCGGCTGTGCATTACTAAAACTGGTGCACATAGAATCTAGTGCAGCTGTACATAGTAACCAATCAGCTTCTAACTTCAGCTTGTTCAATTAACCACCTAAGCTCCAGAAAGTTTTAGCCCCTTGTTGGAGTACAGTCAAAATAATCTGGGCTAAAGAGATCTGGGTTTACAATGGAATGACACTTGATCCCATGGTTTAAGTGAAGCTACAGAGGAAGTGGGCCCCCTGCAGTTTGCACTGCTGTGCTACAGGCTTCAAAGAGTTTTGTGATAATCAACTGCAATACCTCCCCCCCCCTAGAGGAGAGGATGTTTTGGAAGTGCAGCTGATTGGATAGGCACATATGGGTGGGGTTTTGAATGAGTATTGAGTGAGTGGGGCTGGATGGCAGAGCTCTCTATTCTCTTGGATTCTAGGTGAGTGAGGATCTTGGCTGACCAAAGGCTTCATGGAGACCTGGTGGCCATCTTGGGTATAAGACATGTGGCCAGGCCAAGGCCTTATAGCTCTTTCTCCCTCTTGATACCGGCCATGGGAGCTCTAGGCTCACTGCTAACCAGCTTATCTTACAGATGTGATAAATATCTATGAATTTCTCTTGTATATGTATGTATATTATGATGTTTTAATGTGTGGTATCGGATTATCCCTATTTTCCTTGGGAATAAACACAGAGGTTCATTTCACCAGCAGCAGTGCGTGTGTGTGTGTGTGTCTTAATAGGCGTAGATCAATGAATCCATTTATGCAGTAGATAGAGAGAACCTGTGAATATCTCTTGAGATTATTAGTTTAGATTATATTAAATAGCCTTGTAAAATACAGCAGATTCTACACCCCTCTAAAACCAGATACTTTTTTTACGATTTAGCATTGTGCTATTTTATCTGGTATTTGCTCGGTCATCAGTTATAGTGGGACGTGGTAGTGCTGCAGGCAATCTGACACTGACACTGGGGGGGGGGGACTGACTAACTGCCACTGACATCACCAGTGACACTAATAAAGTGATATTATACACCATCACTGTACAAAGGCTGGGAAGGGGCTAACATCTAGGGTAATCAAAGGGGTAACTAAGTGTTATTGTACAAAAAAAAAAAGACAAAACGAAAGGCATGCACACCTAGTGCATTAACAATGACAATTTAATGAATAATAAAATCCATAAAAAGTGGGATACTCACAAAACACAACTCTCAATTGAGCCACAAAAATCACACAGTGTAAAGCCGATGTGTTTCGGGGTCGCACCCCCTTCCTCAGAGCTAGGTTTGTCAGACTCTACACATCTGTCGGGCACGAGTCGCCTAGATCAGGAGATCCGCACACTTTTGCAAGCCCCCCCCCCCCACCAAAACGGACATTGTGGCCCTAATCCTCCAGCTGTAGGAGACACACTGCCCTGACATCCAGGAGGTGAGAGAGGACGTTCAATCACTCTAAGCCAGGGTGAGAGCAAAGAGTAACAGCACTGGAAACCTCCCAGTTCAACGGATCCTCCCTGTGCTCTATTTGCAGGACCAACATAAGGTACTGAATCTCAGTATATATGCTTCTTGCCCTGGTTTCATGAATTTCAAGTGTGGCCAGACACTACTAGACACTCTAACCTATTTCCCTTCCATCTCCCCTCATTCTGAATACTGATCGTGGGATCAGTCTGTGTAAGTAGTTTTGCACTGTTTACCCTCCTCTAATCTAGATGCCTGCAGGACCTCTGGATTACTCCTGCCACCTATACCCATTGATAGATGACCGCCAACGAGTTAATGTCCTCTAATGTTTCCTTCCTGCACCAATGTGGTCAAGTCTCCTTGCCTACTGTGGAAGTACCCAAATAACATGTTGCACATGTCCATAACAGCATCTACATATAAGCAATATGTTTTTTTGGAATGGCACCTGAATCTGGGATATACTGAGCGAATCTTGAAGTGTGCTGACTTGGACTGCATATGCTTGGGTTTTGGCTGGACCAGATCGGGCTCTTTATTTTAAGTCTCTCTTGATCATCTGTGGTGGGGGATCATGGAGATTTGGTAAGCAGGCATTTCTTTCAGTTAGGTGGTGGATCTTACAAGGCTTTCCTACAACAAGAGAACTTAAATCTATGGAAGAATACATTAGAGACTTTTTTGCACGGGTGTTTTTAAATTTATTTCACCAATTTTAGACATCAACCCAGTTGTGTGTTTTATTTTATTGCATTTTTATATTGCATATAAAAGCTGTACACTCAGTACTTTACATTGTAGCAAAGTGTAATTTCGTCTACATATGAAAATGTGTGTTGCGTTTAGTTGCTCACAAAAAAAGCAGGACAAAGTTGCAGCTTTACCCGTGTAGATCTGCAGATATTACGCATGTATGCGCATAAACGTGCATTTTACGCAGGATCTTTCTTTCTTGCAGAAATACTTTTCTAAACATAGTGGGTGTATTTGCCTCGGTGAATGAGCCTTTATACTGTAGTGTCCACCACTAACCTGAAGTCTCCAATACTCCAATGGTGGCCTTGCTCCCATTCATGGTAACAGACAGCTGATCACTAACATCTCTAAAGCATCTCTACACACAAAAAAGCATTTACTAACACTTGCTTTGAACCTTACGTTAAAGGGGTTGTAAAGACAAACATATTTTCCTCTTAAATTAAAGTCTGACAGTAGCTGATAAAGTAAAAAGTAATGTTTTGCATTATAACTAGTTTGATACCTGTTGAAATCGAGCTGTTTTATTCACCTCCGTCACTGACTTCCTGGTTTGCGGTGCGCATTCATTCTTGCTACATCACGGCCTAATGGGAACTACAGTTCCCATTAGGCTTAGCCTCCATGCCTGTAAGGGATAAGAGAGCATCTTCACGCAGGGCTGTAGTTATAGGGAGGGGGTGAGCACATTCTGCTTTCCAACATGCAAAACGGCTCAGATGCTGGTGGAAAGCAAGAAGAGGAGTGACAGGAAATGGCATTTTCAAACCTGGATTACTGTATTTTGGAGGTCAAAAGGAAAAACGAGGCAAGTGATATTTAAATGCTCTAGCTTACAGCAATCAATTGATCTAATAAAAAACTAACCTTCAGGCCCCGTACACACGACCGGATCTGTCCATTGGGATTTATCCGCGGATCAGTTCCAGCAGACAAATCTGGTCGTGTGTACGGCCTAGCGGACATTTTTCGGCGGACATTTGTCCAGCCGACCGGTTTTCAAGCGGATAAAAATTTCTTAGCATGCTAAGAAATCTATCCGCTGGAAACCTGTCCATCGGACTGATTCGGTCGTCTGTACAGACTCACCGGATAAGTCCAAGCGATCCCCATCCCTCGCATGCGTCAAAGTGATTCGACGCATGCGTGGAAGTATTTACCTTCCTGGGTCGCGCACGTCGCCGCAGCGACGGCGCGGCCACGTCACCGCGTATGTTTTCCGTGGGGATTTTGATGTGATGGTGTGTACAGCCCATCAGATCAAAATCCGGAGCAGAAATGTCCGCTGGAAACGGTCCGGCGGACCGTTTTCATCGGATATCCACTCGTGTGTACAGGGCCTTAGTGTTCCTTTAACTACTTGCCGTCGCCGCACCGTCATAATACGTCCACAAGGTGGCTCTCCTAGGCGAGATCACGTATTATGACGTCCTACCTTTTAGCCGCCACTAGGGGCGCACGCGCGCCGCCGGAGGCGCGCGCACGCGCCCCCCGCTCGCCCCCGACTCCCGTGCATGTGCCCGGCGGGCGCTATCGCCGCCGGGCACACGCGATCGCTCGGTACAGAGCGGGGAACGGGAGCTGTGTGTGTAAACACACAGCTCTCGTTCCTGTCAGCAGGGGAAATGCTTTTCTTCGGTTCATACACTGTATGAACCGAGGATCAGTGTTTCCCCTAGTGAGGCCACCCCCCCCCCCCCACAGTAAGAACACACCCAGGCATACTTAACCCCTTCCCCGCCCCCTAGTGTTAACCCCTTCACTGCCAGTGGCATTTTTATAGTAATCTAATGCATTTTTATAGCTGTACCTCCACTTCTCATCACTTTCATTTCCCCTCCCCCTTTCTTCCCCTCTCTGTTTCCCCTCCTTTGATAAGCGCGGTAATATCCATTTTTCCACTATTTATAGCACTGATCGCTATAAAAATGCCAATGGTCCCAAAAATGTGTCAAAAATGTCCGAAGTGTCCGCCATATTGTCGCAATACCAAAAAAAAAATCGCTGATCGCCGCCATTACTAGTAAAAAAAATATTAATAAAAATGCCATAAAAATACCCCCTATTTTGTAAACGCTATAACTTTTGCGCAAACCAATCAATAAACGCTTATTGCGATTTTTTTTTACGAAAAATATGTAGAAGAATACGTATCGGCCTAAACTGAGGAAAAAAAATGTTTTTTTATATATTTTTGGGGGATATTTATTACAGCAAAAAGTAAAAAATATTCATTTTTTTCAAAATTGTCGTTCTATTTTTGTTTATAGCGCAAAAAATAAAAACCGCAGAGGTGATCAAATACCACCAAAAGAAAGCTCTATTTGTGGGAAAAAAAGGACGCCAATTTTGTTTGGGAGCCACGTCGCACGACCGCGCAATTGTCTGTTAAAGCGACGCAGTCCCGAATCGCAAAAAGTACTCTGGTCTTTGGGCAGCAATATGGTCCGGGGGGTAAGTGGTTAAGCAAACTTTTTTTTTTTTCGTTTTGGATAGAATATGTAAAGCTTACAATCTGTCCGATTGTATTGCTGTTGTTACTATTGGTGACTATTGTTCCTGAGTGTTGAAATCCCACATTGCTATTGAAATCTAACCTACAAGACAGCTTGCAATAGCAGCTATTACACATCACTATTGTTTAAAAACTTAAAAAAAAAAAAGACACAGGTTTGCTTTTACTGAAATGCTCATTCGTAATGTTTCATGAGAATATAATAAATGATTCGCACTCTTGCACTGTAACTTCAAGTTTAAACTCCACCCAGGAAACTATCTGCACGTCACCATTTTCTCCTCTTGTCTGCATTTTATTCAATGTTCCGACTTCCTCGCAAAATCAAAAAACTGTTTGTAAAACTGGCTTCCTCCCAAACTGCCCCTTATTTATGCATTAGAGTGGTAGGAACATTAGGTTGTGAGCTCTTTCCGGGGACAATTACTAATGCCAATGGATCTATACACTGTACTGTGCTACGTTATATGAAAAGCTCATTTGGCTGTACTTCTGTGGATCACAGGGGTGCAGTTCGTTCTGCACTCCTGTGACCCATTTTCAGCAGACAGCGGGCTACAGCCCACTGTTGGCTGACATCACGGAGCCGGTCTAGGCTCAGGCAAAATTGTGACAATGAAGTTGGGATCCGCCCACATACCTAGACTGTCACCCGGCTCAGCTTCTCAGCAAGCGGCTAAGAGCCAGAGCCTGCTGCTTCCACCCCCTTCACAGCCCAGTGCTCCAGTAAGCGAAGGGGGCAGAGCAGACAGTGATTACCGACAATCACCAGCTCTCTGCTCAGGGAGCCCTGAGAACCGAGCGATCGTCTGTGTTTGATTAATCGGTTCTCAGCCTTAAGATGGCCATCCTCGTATTAAAAACGTCCGTAACTGGTCGTTTTCGTAAAGATCGTTCAACATTCATGCTGTTAGTGGACCCAACTTTACAGACGATTTCAATCGTGGGTCTGGCTAATGTCGATTAAATCGGAAGCAAAAACTGTTACCGTTTCAACTAAAGTGTATACGTGTTATCGAACGATCACTATGATCATGGAAACAATCATGTAAACAAGTTTATTCTATCAGTTAATGGAAAATTTGGTTTTGACCAACGAATAATCGCTCAGTCTGCTAACGGACACAATTCTATATGTGTATGGCCAGCATTTGAGCCAACGGGAGACCGATGCTGTATCCACATAGCCAAGTATGATTCTGGGGAAAAAAATACTTCTCTTTTAAAACAGCAAAAAGGCTCCACTTACCTGGTTGTCATATCTCAGAGACTGCGTTCCAACCAAAAATCTGATGGCATCTGTTTCTGCTGTTTGAGCGGAGAGGGCTCGGGCCTAAATGAAAGAAATGTGTATTAAAACACAAAAACTGACCAACCATGAAAACCAGTTTTAACCACTTGAATACCATGCACTTTCACCCCCTTCCTGCCTAGTCCAATTATCAGCTTTCAGTGCTCCCACACTTTAAATGACAATTACACGGTAATGCTAAAACTATACCCAATCAAAAGTTTTATTTATTTTTTCACACAAATAGAGCATTCTTTTGGTGGCATTTAATCACCACTGCGTTTTTTATTTTATTTTTAGTTTCTATTATAAAATTTAGCAAATAACTAATTTATGTTCATAAATTTGGGCTACAATTTATACTGCTACATACAGTGCCTTGCGAAAGTATTCGGCCCCCTTGAACTTGGGACACAATCATGAAGTGGAACAAAATTTATTGGATATTTCAAACTTTTTTAACAAATAAAAAACAGAAAAATTGGGCGTGCAAACTTATTCAGCCCCTTTACTTTCAGTGCAGCAAACTCTCTCCAGAAGTTCAGTGAGGATCTATGAATGATCCAATGTTGACCTAAATGACTAAAGATGATAAATAGAATCTACCTGTGTGTAATCAAGTCTCCGTATAAATGCACCTGCACTGTGATAGTCTGAGAGGTCCGTTTAAAGCGCAGAGAGCATCATGAAGAACAAGGAACACACCAGGCAGGTCCGAGATACTGTTGTGGAGAAGTTTAAAGCCGGATTTGGATACAAAAAGATTTCCCAAGCTTTAAACATCCCAAGGAGCACTGTGCAAGCCATAATATTGAAATGGAAGGAGTATCAGACCACTGCAAATCTACGAAGACCTGTCCGTCCCTCTAAACTTTCAGCTCATACAAGGCGAAGACTGATCAGAGATGCAGCCAAGAGGCCCATGATCACTCTGGATGAACTGCAGAGATCTACAGCTGAGGTGGGAGACTCTGTCCATAGGACAACAATCAGTCGTATACTGCACAAATCTGGCCTTTATGGAAGAGTGGCAAGAAGAAAGACATTTCTTTAAGATATCCATAAAAAGTGTTGTTTAAAGTTTGCCACAAGCCACCTGGGAGACACACCAAACATGTGGAAGAAGGTGCTCTGGTCAGACGAAACCAAAATCAAACTTTTTGGCAACAGTGTAAAACAGTATGTTTGGCGTAAAAGCAACATAGCTCATCACCCTGAACATACCTTCCCCACTGTCAAACATGTTGGTGGCAGCATCATGGTTTGGGCTTGCTTTTCTTCAGCAGGGACAGGGAAGATGGTTAAAAATGATGGGAAGGTGGATGGAGCCAAATACAGGACCATTCTGGAAGAAAACTTGATGGAGTCTGCAAATGACCTGAGACTGGGACGGAGATTTGTCTTCCAACAAGACAATGATCCAAAACATAAAGCAAAATATACAAATGGAATGGTTCACAAATAAACATATCCAGGTGTTACAATGGCCAAGTCAAAGTCCAGACCTGAATCCAATCGAGAATCTGTGGAAAGAACTGAAAACTGCTGTTCTCAAACGCTCTCCATCCAACCTCACTGAGCTCGAGCTGTTTTGCAAGGAGGAATGGGCAAAAATTTCAGTCTCTCGATGTGCAAAACTGATAGAGACATACCCCAAGCGACTTACAGCTGTAATCGCAGCAAAAGGTGGCGCTACAAAGTATTAACTTAAGGGGCTGAATATTTTTGCTTGCCCAATTTTTCAGTTTTTTATTTGTTAAAAATGTTTGAAATATCCAATAAATTTCGTTTCACTTCAAGATTGTGTCCCACTTGTTGATTCTTCAAAAAAAAAATAGTTTTATATCTTTATGTTTGAAGCCTGAAATGTGGCAAACGGTCGCAAAGTTCAAGGGGGCCTGAATACTTTCGCAAGGCACTGTATCTTTGGTAAAAATACCTAAATTAGTGAATTTTTTTTGGTCTGTGTGAAAGTTCTAGAGTCTACAAGCTATGGTGCCAATCAATAAAAATTGATCACACCTGATGTACTGATACCCCAGATGATGTATTTTTAGACGAAACACGTCTGGACGAGCCCTGCTGATGTCATTGCGTTACCCACAACTTTATATTTTCAAGCGCTTGATCCACTTTCCAAATGGGAATGTTTCCAATTTTATTCACATTTCTATGTTTATACGGATTCACACTATGTGGAATATTTTCTTTTTTGGTCATGCTATTTTAAAACGTTTGGGAGGATTTGGTCTGACAAGTTGGCTGCTTTGGAGGACTGCTTCTCTGAAATCTCTTGACCAATTGGACAAGCTTCCATTTTGATCTGGAGCCCAGATATGGAGGTCCCATACATTGGTGTTTACACCATATGCCTTGTTTAAAGCGGAGGTTCACCCTAAAACAATTATATACCATTCCAACCAGCATACTGCCGACATGTACAGTATGCTGTTTTTTTGTTTTTTTTTGCTGTACATACCGTTTTATCGTTCTTTTTCTTTTCTGACTCCCGCAGGGAATAGGCGTTCCTATGAAGAGGCGTAGATGATTGACATACGGCTAAGGCGCGTCACGCGTTCCGAAAATAGTCGAACTGGGACTCGGCTATATACCGTGCCTGCGCACAGACTAGGAGCTGACTGCGCAGACGCCGTATAGAGCCGAGTCCCAGTCCGGCTATTTTCGGAACGCGTGACGCGCCTTAGCCGCACGTCAATCATCTACGCCTCTTCATAGGAACATTCCCCGCGGGAGTCAGAAAAGAAAAAGATTGATAAAAACGTTATGTACAGCACAAAAAAAAAAAACAGCATACTGCACATGCCGGCAGTATGCTGGTTGGAATGGTATATAAAATTGTTTTAGGGTGAACCTCCGCTTTAAGTCCTTTTACTCCAGTAAGCCTCCGCACTACACGGTGGTGGTTTTATTGTCTTCACTTCAACACTGATGCCATGTGGAATCCCCTTTTTGGCTATATAATCCTTTTTCCACTGTTTATCCAAGGACTGTTGTATTCATGGTTTAAAAAACTTTTATATGATGGAACATTTAGTTTGGGTGTGAATTCCACATCACTTTTCATTGTATTTATTAATTTTGTGGTAATTTCACATTATATGTTAGATTGTATACATATGAATTTGTATCATCATGAATGTTTGAGCGCTGCACAAAATTAAATTATTCACATATTTCCTGAGGTCCTAACATGTCAGGACAGTACAAATACCCCCAGATGACCCCTTTTTGGAAACTAGACAGTCCAAGGTATTTAGTAAGAGGCATGGGGAGTTTTTTGAAGTTGTAATTTTTTCCCACAATTCCTTGGAAAGTCAAGAAATTATTTATTTATTTTACACAAAATTGTCATAACAAGTTATTTCTCACACATGGCATAGGCATACTTGCAATGACACCCCAAAACCCATTCTGCAACTACTGAGTATGGCGATACCACATGTGTGCGACTTTTACACAGCCTGGAAACATACAGAGGCCAAACATGCAGGGAGATGTTCTAGGAGCATAAATTACACATCTAATTTCCTGATGACTTATCATACATTTGAAGGCCCTGGAGCACCAGGACAATGAAAAAAAACACACACAAAATTACCACATTTTGGAAACAAAACACCCCAGCAATTCTATAAGACATTATGAGTCTTTTGAACGTGCCATTTTATTCCACAAGTTTTTGGAAAATTAAAAAACTTTTTTTTTACACAAAGTTGTCCATTTATATAATATTTCTAACAGCATATACAAACCCCCCCAAAATACATTCTGCTACACCGGAATGTTCCTGCCAGCGTCATATTACTATACAACAGTAGGGAACTAGTTAAGTTAAATTATATTGCTTATATTGGATACATATGCAAGCTTACTATACAGGAATAATGATGTGTGAAGAGAAGTAGCCAATCAGACAAGTTTCAAGTCGGGAGCAATAAATGTAATCAGTTTTAGTTATAATGCTTTGCAATATTTAAAAGTGGTTCTAAAAAGGTAGAAGGTTTATCTTAAAGCATTCTATGCATTAGGATAAAAAGCCTTCTGTGTTCAGCAGCCCCCCAATAATTACGTGAGCCCCATCTCTGTCCAGCGACATCCACGACTGTCTGGCCATCCAGGACTCTCCCTACAATTGGCTGGGACACAGGAATGGCGCCATTGGCTCCCGCTGCTGTCAATTGAAGTCAGTTAGTCAATGAGGTGAGAGAGGGAACGGGCCGAAAAGCGGCTCCGTGTCTAAATTGACACGGAACTGCCGTTGACCCAGGTGCCCCCATAGCAAGCTGCTTGCTGCAGGGGCACTGAACAGGAGGGAGGGACCAGGAATGCCGACAAGGGACCGGAGAGGAGGAGGATCTGAGCTGCCTTGAGCATAGAGCAGGTAAGTACAACACGTTTGTTATTTTTTTATAGAAAAAAAATTAAAATACTTTAGTATCACTTTATTAAGTAACTAATTTTGTTAAGGAAAAACAAAAAAAACACAATCCACTTGGGGTGATCAATGTACATTTCAGGGATTTTAACAAACATTGTAGCAGATTCCCACCTTTTATTGCTCAGACAAAATACCCTTTTTCACAATTAAAGCGGAGTTCCGGCCACAATTTCACTTTTTAAATATAAATACCCCTGTAATACACAAGCTTAATGTATTCTAGTAAAGTTAGTCTGTAAACTAAGGTCCGTTTTTTTAGGTTGTTACAGCATTTAGACACTTTATAAAATAGAAATTGACTGGGGCCATCTTAAGTGTGTGCAGCCAGACTGTATGACTTCCTGGATTTCAGCCTTGCAGATCTCGCACATGCTCAGTGCTGCACAAGCAGTGTCAGATCAGGTTTCAGCACCTGTGCTGTCCAAGTCACATGATTCTTTGAGACTGGGGAATGCACAGACTCCCGGAAAGTTACACCCACTACATTCCCAGGAGTCTGTGCGGTGTAGGTTAGGAAGCTTAAGCACCTAGGTGCAGGAAGTGGGAAGATTAACTATTCTGCCTAGCAACAACACTTTGAAGGCATCTAAAAAAAAAAAAAAAAAAATTTCATAAAGGACTAATGACATTTTTTTAAAACTACTGATGTAATGTTATATTTATGGGTGGAACTCCACTTTAACTCTGCAGACTCTGAATGGCAATCTGAATCTAAATGAGAGGGACTGGTTCACTCTCAGTGTTCTAATGAAAAAAGCTGCAGGGTCTGCATCCCTTTTAAAATTATTTATACACATTGTATGGCCAGGCAGTTTTAGACTGATGGGAAGACTCAGTTAACAACCCCAGCACTCAATAGACATGTGCACAATGAAATATTTTGTTTCGGAATTTCGTTTTAGTCGAAAAATACATTTATTTTGTTACTCCCGAAATTCGTTATTATTTATTTAGTTTTTCGTAAAAAAAATGCATTCGTCCGAAAATCCTAATTATTTAAGGTTGAATCTGTCATTGGAGGCTTATGGTGTCTGTCGAATGTTCTAAGAAGATTCTACAAAATATAAAAAAAAAAAAAAAAAAAAGACGTTTCGACAGAGCAACGGAACTGTACGACGCCGCAATCGTACATTTCCGGTCGAATGTTCCGCCTACAAGCTATAGAAGAATTCTAATGTTGTATGACTAATAATAATTATATTTATGAATTATTATTTCTAGTCAGCCAACATTAGAATTATTCTATAGCCTATGGGCAGAGCATTTCACCATAAATTTCCGCTTGCTGCGATTGTATGTTTTTAGCTACTTCGTCGAATCTTCATGTCTCTATAATGTCGAATCTTTTCTCTCTACTTTTCTCTCAATTTCGAATCTTCTTCAGGTCTCTATAATGTTGAATCTTTTCTCTCTATGTCAAATCTTTTCTCTTTATGTAGAATAATATTGGACTACTAGAGTTAAGGTTAGGCACATTCGACCGCAACAAAAATGAAAATAAAGCATTTGTTTATATCGGATCTTTCGGTTTTCGTTTTCTGCGCTTTCGTTATCGTTTGTTAAAACGATAACGAAAATACCTGAAATTCGGACGAAAATGCATTCGGACGAAAACGAATGCACATGTCTAGCACTCAACAGCACTGTGGTAATTTAATGAGAACTACAAACCGACATCCACAAAGAATGTCGATACTTGTAGTTCAGAACTCTGTGGAGTAATGACACAGCTGTGTGGGCAGAGTCATACACTTTCCAAAGGGTGGCAACTTCTCCCCATACTGTTGTCCCAGGGGGAGAGGGGTGATCAACGAGCAGCTGCAGCAGTGGGAACATGTTACATGTTTCACCCTAAAAACTTGTGGACCATGTAACATGTTCCCAAAAGTGGACTTATCCTTTAAATTGTTTGATAATTTTTAGACGCAGTTTTTCACAGATTGGTAAACCTCTGCACATCCTCTCTAAGATGCTCTTTTTTATACCCAATCATGCTATTGACCAATTGCCAATAATTCTAATTAGTGCAAAATGTTCCTCCAGCTCTTTCTTCTTTGATGATAATTTTATGTTTAACTTAACATTGGTAACAGGGCTGCTTTGACGGGCAATGTTTGACTAACATGGAGTGTACTGTCCAATATGATTGGTAAGATCACTAATTTGGTTAGTAAGGATGAGCTCCAGCGTGTTCGCATAGAACACGTGCAGAGCCCGCCAGGAAGTGTGCACGGCACTGCGCTAATAACAGTCAGGGAGACATTGCATGATCCCTGCAGCCGAGCATCGGGACAATGTTTCCCTGGCTGTGATTAGCACAGCGCCGTGCTCACTTCCTGGCGGGCTCTGCACGTGTTCTATGCGAACACGCCGGAGCTCATCCTTATTGGTTAGAGCAGAAGGATAGAACATAAACCAGTGCTACTTGTTATACATATTATTTTCCACATTTAGTCATTCTGATATATCTGCAGAAATCCAGAGGATCCAATCACATCTGACCTTTTATAACTATGAACACACCGTACTGCTAGAAGCTGATCTTTGATTGCTCGGTGCACAAGTAAACACACTCATTCCTACTGAGTATTCCCCATACACAGCATTTTCAGAAAATAAAATGCAATGGGAAATTCTTAATTGCCTGCAGTTGGAAAGGTTCTGTTAAAACTGATTAACCCCATTTTAATTGCCATTTCATGTAAATATATACAATTTGGCACCAACACAGAAGAAAGAAATGCTACATTACTGAAGTTATTTGTAAAATTATATAATTTTTTTTAAAGAAAAAAAGCAAATCATGAAATGCAGTATTTTCCATGTTCCCTGGAGAATTGCTTCCAATTTAAATGTTTTCCTTTGTGGTGTACATTTTTGTTTTAATTAAATACAATCACCAGCCCCCAACACCTCCTTCCTATTTTGCATGTATTGTCAACATAACACATGTATCTCTGCTAGAGCTGTGTATATAATTTAAAGGAAACAAGTAATGTTTTTGCATTAAACATGGCAGTGCTTGGAGTCCCCCTTTTAGCCAAGCTCATGTTGTATTTTGCAGTGCCTTTGCAATCAGTGCCCTTTCTGGTGGAAACAAGTGAATCGAAAAAAAAAGTGCAATTTAACAATCTGAAAAAGTTTTGGAAGGCGCATGCGCCAGCCTCCAAAGCAGCAGAGCCCCGGTCCGATCCTCAGCCCACAGACCAAGTTAACCCAGAAGACAACCAGGATGGCAGGAGGATCAGCAAGACGGGATCTATCCAAACATTTAGATCCTGGACCTGCGGCCGCGGCCTATTCCATGATGGCGCCCGCTACAATCCCATGAGGTAGAGAGCAGACGACGGTGTACTCCATAGCAGATCAGGACGCCTTGGTTGCCAGCACAAATGTACATACCAGCCACGCAGTAAGTACACACTTCCCCTCTGCGCTGTCACCAGCCTCCACTGAACCATTAAAGCGGAGGTTCACCCGTATATATTACTTTTTTCCCTTAGATGGATGCTCGTTTTGTCTAGGGGAATCGGCTAGATGTTTTAAAATATGAGCCGTACTTACCGTTTACGAGATGCATCTTCTCCGTCGCTTCCGGGTATGGGCTGCGGGACTGGGTGTTCCTATGTTGATTGACAGTCTTCCGAGAGGCTTCCGACGGTCGCATCCATCGCGTCACAATTTTCCGAAAGAAGCCGAACGTCGGCATAGAGCCGCACCGACATTCGGCTTCTTTCGGCTAATAGTGAAGCGATGGATGCGACCGTCGGAAGCCTCTCGGAAGACTGTCAATCAAGAAGGAACGCCCGCTCCCGAAGACCCATACCCGGAAGCCGACGGAGAAGATGCATCTCGAAAACGGTAAGTACGGCTCATATTTTAAAACAACTAGCCGATTCCTCTAGACAAAACGAGCAGGAATCTAAGGGGAAAAGATTAAACAATTAATAAATGGGTGAACTCCCGCTTTAAGTCGAGAGGATGGGCTGCTCCTCACTCCAATGGAGGACATGTCCACCAACCCTGAGGAGGATAGAGATCCGATTAGAAATCTCCTCTCTACACCTAACAAATTCTCCTCCATTATGTCAACTTTCTCTAAAATGCTCACTAGGGGCCTAGCCCAAACTGCACCGTCCAGGCTGATCTACATCGCTTAAGAGTCAGGATAGAGGCTATTAAGATTAAAGTTGACCAAAGATAAAACAGGACAAATCAGAACACTGCTAGGATACGAGAACAGCATGACCAGTTGGACACTGCAAACTCCAAAATAGATTAGATTAAGGAGATATAACTTCAGAATTAGGAGGCTCCCTGAATCATTTAAAGACGTTGATCAAATATTTAATTGTAATAACAAACAATAACTGAAGCAACGGCACGACACATGACGTCGACACATGCAGATACAGGGGGATATGCATTGCATACTAGCCCATTATGTAACACTTTCCTGCAAACTAATCCAGCGTTTTCCGCTGTGCAGGCTGTGTCCATCTTCTCGCCCCTCTTTCTTCTGTGGCCGCGGACTCCGGCCAATCACAGAGCCGGTAATGGCACAGTCTAACTGAAGCAACGGCATGACGTGCCATTGCTTCAGTGCCCATGTACTGATGATGTCAACACATGCAGATACAGGGGGATATCTCCTAAACCGTGCAGGTTTAGGAGATATCCAGGCTAGCTACAGGTAAGCGTTTTTATAGGCTTACCAGTAGCAAAATGTGGTTTGTAAGAATTTACAACCACTTTAAAGGCGCCAGTTTTCAAAAATGTTAAGTATTTAAAAATGCAGATCAAGTGCAGAGGAGAGGCTTATAGACCCACAATCTCTCTATAAAGAGTACCTGTCACTGCCTATTAATGTAACTGTTTTTAAATGTACAGAATATCGGCAGACAATATCGGCTATCAGCCTGAGAGGTTGCCAAAATATCGGTATCGTATCGGCGCTGAAAAAACGATATTGGTCGATCCCTACTCCAGACCGGACGCTAGCCCTTTTGAGAGTAGGCATTACCCATCTTTTCATGGCAGTCATATTATCAGTAGCTAGTAAATGGAAACAAAAATCAGCTCCCACCCTCATCGCAGCTGTTCAAATTCGTAATGATCATGCAAACCTTGAATTCACATTCCCCCAAAGCCCACCATACTCAGGGAATATTCAAGCAGCAATGGTCTCCTTCACTTCAATATCCTAACTGGTTACACTTCCACCTATATTGATGCATACCACTCTTCAGGACAACTAAGGAAATGAATGCTTAACACCTATAGTGCTGAAGCTTATTCAATAACTCCTGTGTCCTACCAGCTCTTCACATCTCCTTTCCTCTGTTCTTCATTTTCTTATGATCCCGTTTGTATTATACCTTGCATGATTTGATATGACATACAAACTACTACGATGTTGCCTTATACCACCAAACGCATGGTAGTCATACCTTCTTCAATACACAATGTGCAGCACTATCATAAAAGTGTAACACAATAATATGCATCTGTAAGCCTGTAAATGGCATGAGCGGCCATTCCTTCAGAGCACATGCGCAGATGACATCATCGACGCAGTATACGGTAAAGATCTCCTAAACTGTGCACGTTTACAGTACCTATAAATAAGCCTTATTCTAGGCTTGTCTATAGGTACAAACATTAGAGGGAAGTTTACAACCTTTTTAATGCTTGTGATTTTACTTTTTTCTTAATGCAGAATTTCTTTCCTTACTTTCTTATTAAAACCATATGGTCATATTTTGCATATTTCATCTTATCTAATGTCTCCAATTTATTTTGTACATCATTCTGTCTCAATTTTGTTATGGATAGGTTTATTTTCTATTTCTAATAAAAACCCATTGAAAACACAAATGTTGGGCTCCACTGGCTTCTAAGATCAATCGTAGTGATGTACTATGAGTGTATAAAGAGGAAGTTCATTTCTCAAGCACGGCCCTTTGGGCCCCTTCTGCTAATTTCATATTAGTAGAAGTTTGGTGAGCGTTGATTTGCGATTTTCAGACCGTACAAAACAAATGCCTTTTAAAAATACGTTTGGCATAACTACATGCAAAGCAGCTTCATTATTATCCCATTAAAGGGGTTGTAAAGGTACAATTTTTTTTAGCTTCCTTTACCTTAGTGCAGTCCTCCTTCACTTACCTCATCCTATGATTTTGCTTTTAAATGTCCTTATTTCTTCTGAGAAATCCTCACTTCCTGTTCTTCTGTCTGTAACTCCACACAGTAATACGAGGCTTTCTCTCTGGTGTGGAGTGTTGAGCTCACCCCCTCCCTTGGACTACAGGGGAGTCAGGACGCTCTCTATGGTGCAGATAGAGAAAGGAGCTATGTGTTAGTGGGTGTCCTGACTCTCCTGTAGTCCAAGGGAGGGGGCGAGCACGACACTACACACCAGGGAGAAAGCCTTGCATTACTGTGTGTAGTTACAGACAGAAGAACAGGAAGTGAGGATTTCTCAGAAGAAATAAGGACATTTAAAAGCAAAATCGAAGGATGAGGTAAGTGAAGGAGGACTGCACTAAGGTAAAGGAAGCCATTTAGGAAAAAAAATTGTACCTTTACAACCCCTTTAAAGAAGATGAGAATTTTGACATTTCATAAATTTCTGCGTCACGAATGTCAATTCTAGATTACGAACGGTAGTTTACAAGACCGAACTCTTTGATTCCGTGCATTCGTGTTTGTACTTTCGACTTTTGTGTGATGGATTTCTGTACCGACCATCTGAAAAACAGACATGGAGCCGTCGGTCGCCAAAAATTTACTAGCCTGTCATCCAACATTTGTTATTCGAAAATTGGAAAACAATTGTCGAAAAGAGTGTACCAACGGTAAGGCCTCCTACACACGGACGGAATGTCCGCTGAAATCGGTCCGCCGGACCGTTTTCAGCGGACATGTCCGCCCTGGGATTTCTGTCTGATGGTTGTACACACCATCAGACAGAAAAAGAGATTTTTAATACAGCTTACCTGTAAAATCTTTTTCTTGGAGTACATCACGGGACACAGAGCGGCATTCATTACTATATGGGTTATATGGAGTACCTTCAGGTGTAGACACTGGCAATCTCAAACAGGAAATGCCCCTCCCTATATAACCCCCTCCCACAGGAGGAGTACCTCAGTTTTGTAGCAAGCAGTATGCCTCCCAAAATGGTCCTCAAAAAAAGAGGGGTGGGAGCTCTGTGTCCCGTGATGTACTCCAAGAAAAAGATTTTACAGGTAAGCTGTATTAAAAATCTCTTTTTCTTTATCGTACATCACGGGACACAGAGCGGCATTCATTACTATATGGGATGTCCCAAAGCAATGCTTACAATGAGGGGAGGGAGAACATCTCCAAGACAAAAGGATTTAATTTAGAGATATACTCAAATCATAATAAATCCAACTTAGTTGAGAAAAATAAAAAATTTTAAATTTAACTCGAACAAGAGGAGCCCCCGGAATCCGAGGGTCTCAAACTGCAGCCTGCAGCACTGCCTGCCCGAAGGCAGTATCAGTATTCCTTCTTACGTCCAACTTGTAGAATTTTGTAAACGTGTGGACAGAAGACCAGGTTGCCGCCTTGCAAACTTGAGCCATAGAGATCTGGTGGTGTGCTGCCCAGGAGGCGCCCATGGCTCTAGTAGAATGAGCCTTTAATGATACTGGAGGAGGCAACCCTTTCAAGCCGTAGGCCTGAGTGATTAATTGCTTAATCCACCTAGAAATGGTGGACTTTGCAGCTGCCTGCCCCTTCTTGGGCCCATCCGGTAGAATGAACAGCACATCTGTCTTCCGGATCTTCTTTGTAGCTTTAAGATAGGCCTTCATGGCCCTGACAATATCCAAGGTATGCAGCAACCCTTCCTTTCTGGAAGTAGGTTTAGGGAAGAAGGATGGTAATACCAAATCCTGGTTCAAATGAAAACTGGATATGACCTTCGGAAGGAAGGAAGGATGAGGGCGGAGAACGACCCTGTCCTTATGAAAAACAAGATATGGTTCCTTACAGGATAAGGCTGCCAGCTCCGAAACTCTTCTTGCGGAAACTATGGCAACCAAAAATACTAACTTCCTTGTCAGTAGAACCAAAGGAATATCAGCCAACGGCTCAAACGGTTGTTTCTGTAAACTTTGACAGAACAAGATTTAAATCCCACGGACAAAGCGGGGATTTAACTGGAGGTCTAATACGTAAGACCCCTTGAAGGAAGGTCTTAACCAGCGAGTGGGTGGCCAGCGGCCGCTGAAACCACACTGACAGAGCAGAAATCTGTCCTTTGATTGTGCTTAATGCCAATCCTTTATCCACTCCTAGCTGGAGAAAACTTAATACTCTATCGATGGTAAATTTGCGAGAAAGCCATCGCTTGGACTCACACCAGCCTACATAGGCCTTCCAGACCCTGTAATAAATCACCCTAGAGACCGGTTTCCTGGCTCTGATTAGGGTAGAGATTACTTTCTGAGACAGACCTCTACCCCTGAGAATCAGGGATTCAGCTTCCAGGCCGTCAAATTTAGATGCCGTAAGGCAGGGTGGAGGATCGGACCTTGCGATAGCAGGTCTGGCCGTAGAGGAAGAGTCCAAGGGTCTCCCACTACCATCCTTAAGATTAGTGAGTACCATGCCCTTCTGGGCCATGCTGGAGCTACCAGGATGACTGGTATGTGCTCCACCCGGATCCTGCGCAGCAGGCAGGGTAGTAACTGGAGCGGGGGAAACGCATAAAGAAGTTTGAACTGATGCCAAGGGCAAACCAACGCATCGGTTCCGCAGGCCATCGGATCCCTTGAGCGGGACATGAACCTGTCTAGTTTCTTGTTGAGTCTCGATGCCATGATATCCACGTCCGGCACTCCCCATCTTTGGCAGAGTGCTTGAAAGACTAGTGGATGCAGAGACCATTCCCCCGGCCATAGAGTCTGGCGGCTTAAGAAGTCCGCCTGAAAGTTGTCCACTCCTGGAATGAATATTGCCGATATGCAGGGCACATGAGCCTCTGCCCATAGAAGAATCAAGCTCACCTCTCTCTGAGCGGTTTGACTCCTGGTTCCCCCTTGGTGATTTATGTGTGCCACGGCCGTGGCATTGTCTGATTGAATTCTCACCGGGAACCCCTGCAATTTTGACGTCCAAGCCCTGAGGGCTAGTCGAGCAGCTCTGAGCTCCAAGATGTTGATGGGCAACTGCTTCTCTGGCTTTGCCCAAGTACCTTGGCGAGTGCAACCATCCAAAATTGCTCCCCAGCCCGTCAGGCTGGCGTCTGTGGTCACTATCTTCCAAGCCACTGGGCTGAAAGACCTCCCCTTCAGTAGATTCTGAGGGTCTAACCACCAACACAGACTTTGTCGGACTCTTGATGAGAGCGGCAACGGGATATCCAAGGCCTGTGGCCTTCTGCTCCATGCTGACAGGATGGCTGCCTGTAGGATGCGAGTGTGGCTCTGGGCGTATGGTACCGCCTCGAATGTGGCCACCATCTTGCCTAGTAACCTCATACATAGGCGAATAGTCGGTTCTTTCTTGCTTAGAACCAGTAGGATTAATTCCTTGATGGCTTTTACCTTCCTCAGAGGTAGGAACACTCCTTGTTGTTCTGTGTCTAATCTCATGCCGAGATATTCCAACTGCTTTGTGGGCTGGAAAGCTGACTTTTCTCGATTTAGGACCCAGCCGAACCTCTCGAGGTATTGGACCGTGAGGGCCACTGCTCGCTCCAAGCCGGGAGACGAGTGATCTATGACTAGGAGGTCGTCCAGGTATGCTAGGATCGTGACCCCTTGGATCCTTAGTTTGGCTAGGATTGGAGCTAGGACCTTCGTGAACACCCGGGGGGCCGTAGCCAACCCGAAGGGAAGCGCCACGAATTGGAAGTGACGCGAAGCCACCATGAAGCGTAGATATCTTTGATGTGGCTGATAAATTGGAACATGAAGGTAGGCATCCTTTATGTCTATGGACGCCATGAAGTCGTCCTTCTGGAGTGTGGCAGCTGCTGACCGCACGGATTCCATCCGAAATGAGCGGATCTTTAGATATGCATTTACCATCTTTAGGTCCAAAATTGGCCTGACATCTCCATTGGATTTTGGGATGATGAATAGGTTGGAGTAGAAACCCAGCCCCTGTTCCAGGACTGGTACCTCTACTATTACTTCCTGGGAAAGTAGATGATCTAATGCCGATCTTAATGCGGCTCCCTTTTCCGGATCGTTTGGAATCCTCGACTTCTGGAAATGAGGAGGAGGAAACCTTAGGAAATCTAATTTGTAGCCTGTGGCCACGGAAGACCGTACCCACTCGTCGGGAATGCTGGCTTCCCAAATCTCTGAAAAGAGTCGCAGCCTTCCCCCCACCTTCGTGGGTGGGGGCGCCCCTTCATAAGGTTGGCTTGGGGGCTGGTTTTGCTGGTTTGCGAAACCACTGCCTTTTGCCTCTAACAGCCTGTCCTTGTGATCTGCTGTTGAAGCCGAAGTTTGCTTTTGCAGGAGGCCGTCGATACTGCTTGGCATTAGAGGGCCCCTGCCCAGGGGAATACTGTCGTTTAAACGCAGGTCCCTGAACCTTCTTTTTAGTTGGCAAGAGAGTACTCTTGCCGTTTGAAATGGTCTGAATGTATTTATCTAGGTCTTCTCCGAAGAGTCGTCCTCCATGGAAGGGGAACCCTACCAGGAGCTTCTTGCATGGGGGCTCAGCCTCCCAGCTTTTTAACCATAAGAGTCTTCTCATATGGATAAGGGATAACGATAAACGTGACGCTTGCTGGATAGAATCCTTGATTGCGTCTACCGTAAAACATATGGCCTTAGGGACATCCGAAAATTTTTCTGCCTGCTGGGCCGGAATAAGTTTAAGCATCTGCTTAAATTGATCCGATAATGCTTGAGCGACCCCAATCGCAGCCACAGCTGGCTGTACTACTGCCCCTGCAGTAGTGAAGGAGTTCTTAAGTAGTGCTTCCAAGCGCTTATCAACTGGATCCTTGAACACCTGTATGTTTTCTACAGGGCATGTTAACGATCTGTTAACACATGAGATGGCTGCGTCCACTGCAGGAGTAGCCCATCTTTTGGAAAATTTTTCTTCCATAGGATATAGGACAGAGAACCTTTTAGGTGGTAAGAAGATCTTATCTGGCTTGTTCCAATCTTGGAACAAAATTCCCTCTAATAGAGGATGGATCGGAAACACAGCATTGCTTTGAGGCGCCCTCAGTGAGCCCAAAGCTGAAACCGTCGATACCTGGAGATCTGGTACTGGCAAGTTGAATGTCCTATGGACCAAGTCCGACAATCCTTGAATCCACCAGCTCTCCCTCAGGGAGACTGCCCCAGACTCCTCTGTATCCGGGTCTTCGATCCCTGAACCTACTTGGTCCGTGTCCAAGAGGTCGTCCAATTCCCCTGAGGAAAGGACCTCCTCTTCTGAGGGTCCGCGCTCGGGCGACGGAGATCTATTCCGCTTACTGCCCCGCATAGCTGCGGATATCATTTTTTTTTTTTTTTCCCATGCTTTTCTCATCTCTTTTAAAGAGGTGAGTAATACCTCCTCCGTGACCATCTTAGGGCTGGACTGACCCGCGTCAGCTCCAGCCCCAGATCCCGATGGCCCCAAGGCTCCCTGTAGGGAAAACAGCGGCATACCATGGTACAATACCGAGGTACACCTGCTACCTATTGGTATTTGGAACTATAAAAGTTAATTGTCCAAACACCTGTTTGGGGGATAAAAAAATGCTTCCTCTCCCCTAGATGACTTTTTTTTTTTTTTTTTTTTCGTTTTTGTTTCAAATCCAGGAAAGAAAAAACATTCTGTCCCCCTGAGTAGTATTGCAAAGAAAAACTATGAGATGGAAAAGAAACAGCCTATTTCTAGGCTTGACAAAACAGTCCTCTGAAGACTGCAATATCCTTTCTGGCCACTGTGTGTCCTCGGCGCCCCGTGCTGCCACTCTGGTCTATGTCCTCAGTTCCAAAGTATTGATGGAACAAACAAGGAAGGGCCGCCCCTTCCTTTAAGCCACTGACCCGCCCTTCCCCCCCAGCAACCTCAAACAGGAAATGCCCCTCCCGACAGGGGGAGGGGGGGGGGATTTTGGGAGGAAGGGACCTCTCTGTTCCAGCAAACTGCGGCCTGCAGCCTGGAACCATGAGGAGGCCAGCGTTTTGCCTGCTTGCAGGCTCTGAGGAGGAAGACTGAATGGAGCATCGCCTGGAGGCCTGCAGGTAAGCAAAGCTCTCTGACACACACATATATTTTTATATAACACAGGCCCCACTCAATGCTTTTCCAACACTACAAGGGAGGTCACATCTTATGGGGAATAATACATAGAGAGCCATCCTATCTTTATGATATGTGACTAGTTTGCCAGATGCAGTGCATAACTTTAGGCATGTCCCCTGTGACCCCCCAGAAAAAAACCTGCTAAGAACCAAGTTCCGCAAGTTTTCCCCTCACTTACCTGCTCCATGCCGCAGGACTTTGCCAAGCAAGAGGCCCAATCTTCCCCCATCTCCGTGGGGATGTCTAGACCTTCAGGCCCTGGGTTCCTATGAAGGATCCACTGTCCTGGGCCCATATAGCACCCTGGCAACAGAAAACTTTAGGTACCCAAAGGTTTCTAAGTTCTGGGCCCAGGGTCCAGCTCTCTAAAAAGAAAAGCATTATGGGCTATACCCCAAGGGTTTGGGGTCCGGTTACTGACCACTTTAGCGCTGAGGCTTTTTTGGACAGAACCGGTAGCTCACCTAATCCCAAGGATGCGGAGGCAAGCTAAACCATGACTAACACCTAAGACACTGGCGTAAAAACTGAGGTACTCCTCCTGTGGGAGGGGGTTATATAGGGAGGGGCATTTCCTGTTTGAGATTGCCAGTGTCTACACCTGAAGGTACTCCATATAACCCATATAGTAATGAATGCCGCTCTGTGTCCCGTGATGTACGATAAAGAAATCTGCGCGTACACGATACGCGGTGACGTGGCCGCGACCATTACGCGGCGACGTGCGCGGCCCTGGAAGGTCAATGCTTCCACGCATGCGTCGAATCACTTCGACGCATGCGAGGGATGGCAGCCGAGCGGACATGTACGGTGAGTCTGGACAGACGACTGAACATGTCCGACGGACAGGCTTCCAGCGGACATGTTTCTTAGCATGCTAAGAAACATTTGTCCGCTGGAAAACGGTCGGCTGGACAAACGCCTGCTGGAAACCTGTCCGGTCGGCCGTACACACGACCGAACATGTCTGCTGAAACTGGTCCGCGGACCAGTTTCAGCAGACATGTTCGGTCGTGTGTACGGGGCCTAAGAATTTCGGACAACAGCCTCTCCAACGACAACCCCCTTCTGATTTTCGTACCGTGTGTACGAGGCTCTAGAAACGGGTCAATATTTAGAAGCTGAGTGGGATTTGCCAACATGCTTATCATACCACTCTCTCGCAAATAATTCTGGAATGTATATTTAACATTAGCTGAAAAGAGCAGAAACACTTGACCTTGATTAACCATGGCCTTGCATCAAGTCATCGATAAGACAGGGAAGTGATGGAGTACAGTCATGATGTTCCGACCATTGCAGTTGATAGAGAGGTCATAAATAAAAAGAGGACTAAAAGAACCTTTCGATGTGCTGTGGAATAGAATCCGTGGGCTTGCAACTGGCAGACCCCAGAGACTCAAAGGAAAAAATAGCAAGAAAGGGAAGAAGGGAGGTAGCGCAGACTGTCTCTCAGCACTGCTTGTCAAAGCTTCACACTTTTTCTCCCTCCCACTCCTTGTACATAAGCCTCTGATCACAAAAACAAAAGCTGTCTGAACCCTACTGAGACACGTAAGTGGTATCAGACTTGAAGCTTTGGGGAGCAGCCTACAATCCTACTGCACAGTGTAAGACCGCACGTCAAAACTATGACACGCTAAGAGCAAACGCCAGCAGAATATTAACATGCAAAGCCTGGTGCCACACGCTGACACAGCCGCAGAGAGCAAGGTAGAAAAGCGACAGTGCGGGCCTGCGAATAGAGAATGCCGTCACACCGGGCAAACTGAATATATACGTTCCTAATGAGATTCTGCCACATCAATGTATACATATCTCTATTTCACAGCACGCTCCTATTGTATTCCTCCCATCTAACCAGCAGCCTTTGTACCGTCTTCTATAGCCACATCTCCATTCTATATAATTGCTAGCGCACTGATCAAGATGAAGTCCATTGTTAGCCCCAGACACCAATAATGGGCCAAGCAGAGATGATCCCAATGACAGCAGAAACACACAAGGGTATGCTGAGCGATGACGCACAACAAAAGAGACGCCACTACTATTCAATAAAAATCCGGGACCAGTTCACAACATCTATAGCTAAAAGGATTTCTCACTCAATATGACCACACATGTAAGGATTGCTTTTTATTTCCGACTACTATTGTTTCCAAGTGAACTAAAAAAAAACGTTTCAGTCCAATAACACGTTAGCGCTGAACTCCAGGCACAAAATCTTCCACTCAATTATATGCAATAGCCACAAAGGATATAAATCGCCAAATACAAAGCCAGATATTGTCATCGTCGTCGTCGTGCAGCACATAGGCCCGGATTCACAAAGCACTTGCGCCAACGTATCTCCAGATACGCCGCGTAAGTGCAAATATGCGCCGTCGTATCTGTGCGCCGGACCCACAAACTGAGATACACCTAAAAACAGGCTTCATCCCACCGACGTAACTTGCCTACGCCGGCGTATCGTGGGCGCATATTTACGCTGGACGCATTTGGCGCTCCCATTGATTTTCCATTCAAATATGCAAATGAGGGAGATACGGTGATTCACGAACGTACGTGCGCCCGACGCAAGTGCGTGTAAGTTATACGTACGTCGTAAAGTTATGTCCCATAAAGAAGGTGTAACTCAGCAGCATCCATGCAAAGGGCTGCACCAGGGAACACAAGCCGGCATATTTTACGTTGGACGTGAATATGACTAGGCGTAGGTTACGTTCACGCCGTAGGCAGTGATCCGGCGTATCTTAGGCAGTTGTTCCGACAGGATTCTGAGCATGCGCACTGGGATGCGTCCACGGGACGGCGCATGCGCCGTTCGTTATATGAATCTGCCTGGCGCTCGGCCCATCATTTGCATGGGGTCACGCCTCATTTGCATGTCTCACGCCCACTTCCACCTACGCCGGCTTACGCCTAGGAAACCCAGCGCAGTTTTGGGAGCACTGGCTTGTGAATTCAGTGCTTGCCTCTCTGCGCTGCGTCGGCGTAGCGTACAGGAGATACGCTATGGCGGCAGGAAATGTGCGCCGCTGTCTGTGAATCCGGGCCATAGTCTCTACAGGAAGGAGAAGCCCAGCAGGCCCCACCCCCTACAGACAACTACAGGAGGGGGCGGATACAAGACCTGTCATCCTGTCTCTGGTCTGTATTACAGGAACCCCTGCACAGAGGCAAAATTTCACATCAGATTACTGCACAGATCTGGAAGAATACACAAAGCACATCAAGATTCAAGAATGAATATACACTCATCGGCCTTTTTTTTTTTTTTAGGTATACCCGTTTAATTGCTTGGTAACGCAAATTGTAATTCAGCCAATCACATGGCAGAAACTCAATACATTTATGCATCTAGACATGGTGAAGACGTTTTGCTGAAGTTCAAATCAAACATCAGAATGGGGAAGAAAGGGGGATCTAACCACATGCCTACCAGCCGCCGTCGTTATACTGCGGCAGGTCCTCTCACTCCCGCAAATCGTCGTAGGTGTACATTGCCTCCTTTAAAGAGCCAAAGCAGGCGCGCACACCTGCTGCACAGAGGGGGACTCGATGAGTATGGCCGACGGACGCAAAGTCTGCCAGCCACACGCGATTGCGGGAAAGAGCCAGAATGGGGATCTGTCAATGTAAACAGACAGATCCCCGTTCTGACAGGGGAGGAGAGAGAGATCTGCTGTTCCTAGTGATCAGGAACAGCGATCTCTCTTCTCCTCCAGTCAGCCCCCTCCCCCCACAGTTAGAAACACCTCCCAGGGAACACATTTAACCCCTTGATTGCCCCCCTAGTGTTAACTCCTTCCCTGCCAGTGACATTTACACAGTAATCAGTGCATTTTTATAGCAATGATCGCTGTATAAATGTCAATGGTCTTAAAATATTGTCAAAAGTGTCAGATTTGTATGCCACAATGTCGTAGACCCGATAAAAAAAATAAAAAAAAAAATTGTAGCTTGCCGCCATTACTAGTAGAAAAAAATAATAATAATAAAAATGTCATAAATACATCCCCTATTTTGTAGACACAATGGGCCGGATTCTCGTAGAGCCGTGCATCTTTCTGCCGGTGTAGCGCATCTCATATGCGCTACGCCGACGTAACAGAGAGGCAAGAACAGTATTCACAAAGCACTCGCTCCCTATGTTGCGCCAACGTAACTTAAATTATTCGGCGTAAGCCCGCCGATTTCAAAGTAGGTGGACGGTGGGCGTGATCCATTTAAATGAACCGTGACCCCAATGCAAATGATTGTCCGAACGAGCGGCGCATGCATACGCCATACCGTGGACGCATCCCAGTGCGCATTCTCAGAATCACGTCTAAAATACTCCATAAGATACGTCGAATCACTGCCTACGACGTGAGGTAAGCTACGCCCAGCCCTATTCACGTAGTCCTACGTAAACAACGTAAAATTTGACGGCTGTTCAGTCGTCCATACCTTTGCATGGGATGCGCCTCCTTTAGGTGGAGTAACTTTACGCCAGACGTACGCCTTACGTAAACACCGTATATTACAGCGACGAGCGCAAGTACGTTCGTGAATAGGCGTATCTCGGTCATTTACATATTCGGCGCGTAAATCAATGGAAGCGCCCCTTGCGGCCAGCGTAACTATGCGCCCAAGATACGACGGCGCAGGAAACTTACGTCGGTCGTATGAAGCCAAATTTCAGGCGTATCTTGCTTGCAGACTCAGGCGCATACATACGACAGCGCATCCGTGCACTTACGCGGCGTATCTGTAGATACGTTGGCGTAAGTGTATGTGAATCCGGGCCTATAACTCTTGCGAAAACCAATCAATATACGCTTATTGCAATTTTTACAAAAAATATGTAGCAGAAAACATATTGGCCTAAACTGATGAAGAATTTTTTTTTGGGGGGACGGGGGGGTAATTCTTATAGCAAAAAGTAAAAAATATTGTTTTTATTTTAAAATTGTTGCTCTTTTTTTATTTAGAACACAACAAATAAATAACACAGAGGTGATTAAATACCACCAAAATAAATCTCTATTTGTGGGATTAAAAATACATCAATTGTCAGTTAAAGCGACGCAGCGCCATATCGCAAAAAATGGGCTGGTCATTAAGGGGGAAAATCTTCCGGTCTGTAAGTGGTTAAGTGACATTGAACGTGGCCTGGTTGTTGGTGCCAGACAGGCTGGTCTGCGTAGTTAAAAAACTGCAGATCTGAGATTTTCACACACAACTATCTCTGGGGTTTACAGAGAATGGTCCAGAAAAAAAATATTCAGTGAGCGGCAGTTGTGTGGAGGAAAATGCCTTGTTGATGTGAGAGGTCAGGGAATGGGCAGATTGGTTTGAGATGATAGAAGAGTGACAGTAAGGCTGGGTTCACACTACGGTTTTCCCGTCCGTCAGCCGCATACGATTTATATGAAAAACCGTATGCGGCTGAAACGGACGGGAACGTATGGAACCGCACACATGTGCGTTTTCCATTGACATTAATGTTAAAGGAAAACGTATGCGTTTTCCATACTGTTTTAAAAACAACCGCAAAACCGTGGTTGAACACGGTTTTGCGTACGTTTAAAAAACGTTTTGCCAGCAAATCGTACGCACCCGGATGCATCTGAGTGCATACGATTTGCAATGCATTCTCTATCTATACGTTTTCCCGTCCGGGCACGTACGTTTTCAATACTGAAATCGTATGCGGCTGACGGACGGGAAAACCGTAGTGTGAACCCAGCCTAACTCAAATAACCACTCATTGCAACCAAGGTATGCAAAATACCATCTCTGAATGCACAACACATCAAACCTTGAAGCAGATGGGCTACAGCAGCAGAAGATCACACCAGGTGCCACTCCTGTTAGCTAAGAACAGGAAACGGAGGCTACAATTCACACATGCTCACCAAAATTGGAAAATAGAAGAGTGGAACAAATATTGGCAGGGGGTTCTAGCGGTGATAAGCAGTGTCACACGGATAACTGCCACATGACGCAAGATACTGTTTGTTGGGGCTGGTAGGACAACTGACGACCACAATGGCAAGAAGAATACTTATTAAAGCGGGAGTTCACCCATTTGTAAAAAAAAAAAATTTTCTCCCCTTAGCTTCCTGCTCGTTCGGTCTAGGGGAATCGGCTATTTGTATTAAAATATGAGCAGTACTTACCCGTTTTCGAGCTGCATCTTCTTCCGTCGCTTCCGGGTATGAGTCTTCGGGAGCGGGCGTTCCTTCTTGATTGACAGCCTTCCGAGAGGCTTCCGACGGTCGCATCCATCGCGTCACTCGTAGCCGAAAGAAGCCGAACGTCGGTGCGGCTCTATACTGCGCCTGCGCACCGACGTTCGGCTTCTTTCGGAAAATCGTGACGCGATGGATGCGACCGTCGGAAGCCTCTCGGAAGCCTGTCAATCAAGAAGGAACGCCCATTCCCGAATCCCATACCCGGAAGCGACGGAGAGGATGCATCTCGTAAACGGGTAAGTACTGCTCATATTTTAAAATAAATAGCCGATTCCCCTAGTAAAAACAAGCAGGAATCTAAGGGGGAAAAGTGCCCTCTAAGGGTGAACCCCCGCTTTAATAATTCACTGTTGTTTTATGCCCCTAAAGCCATTACGATGAACTGGAAAAAATCCATTCCTCCTACCATTCCTTTCTGGAAAGGCCTAGTAAATGCTAGTTTACCATTTCATAAAGCTACATAAACCAACAGGGTGTGTACTAACAAGTTTCAAAAGATCTGGTCATGCTGGCTTAACCACTTAAGGACCCCCTACCGATTACGTCGGCAAAATGGCACGGCTGGGCACAGGCACGTACAGGTACGTCGCCTTTAAGAGCCCAGCCGTGGGTCATGCACGCGCACGTGACCGGGTCCAAAGCTCCGTGACCGCGACCGCGGGACCCAGGATCGGTCACAGGAGCTGAAGAACGGGGAGAGGTGTGTGCAAACACACCTTCCCCGTTCTTCTCTGTGGCAGTGACACAGATCGTCTGTTCCCTGATATAGGGAATGACGATCAGTGACGTCACGCCTATAGCCATACCCCCCTACAGCAAGAATCACTCCCTTAGAGCACACATAACCCCTTAACCCCACCTAGTGGTTAACCACTTCACTGCCATTGTCATTTTCACAGTAATCAGTGCATTTTTATAGCAACTATCCCCTATTTTGTAAACGCTATAACTTTTGCGCAAACCAATCAATAAACGCCTATTGCGATTTTTTTTACCAAAAATATGTAGAAGAATACATATCGGCCTAAACTGAGGAAAAAAATAAATCTTTATATATATTTTTTGGGGATATTTATTATAGCAAAAAATATTGATTTTTTTTTGAAAATTGTGGCTCTATTTTTGTTTATAGCGCAAAAAAAACCGCAAAGGTGATCAAATACCACCAATAGAAATCTCTATTTGTGGTGAAAAAAGGACGCCAATTTTGTTTGGGAGCCACATCGCACGACCGCGCAATTGTCAGTTAAAGCGGTGCAGTGCCGAATCGCAAAAACTGGCCAGGTCCTTTACCTGTATAATGCTCCGGGTCTTAAGTGGTTAAAGTGGTTGTAAACCCTTTACAACCACTGTAGCTAAGCACCCAGGATATGCTGTCCCCTGCATGTGCCGTTGCTTCAGTCCAAGTGCTGTTACCGGCGGCTCCCGCGCCGATGACGTCAACACGGCTCTGGCCAATCACAGTGCCAGAGCCGCGATACCCGGAAGTAACACCTGGGAGAGATGTCGCAGCTGGAGGGGGGGGGGGGGGAGGAACGCTGCGGGGGCTTCGATCTCAGGTAAGCAATTCATAATGAACTAGTATACTATGCATGCAGGGTTTTTATTTTATTTTTTAGATCAGGTTTACAACACTTCCACAGCAAATCTGAAAGCAAATGCTATACCCTGAATGTAAGCCTTAACTCTATACCTCGGTATTGATGTGTTGTTTTATGTCATTTACTTATGATTACTGTCTAAACCTTGATATAACTGAGCAGACCCCACTCTCCTCATTGGGGTAGCAGTCTAGAAGTTTAAATTTAGTTTTCTTTTCATTTGTTTTTCCAATGTGCACTTTCTAAATGAGACCCATGGTCTTGCCCCACGCGGGGGCCAATATTGTATGTTCTTGCATTGAAAAAAACAACAAAAAAAAATAAAAAATGTAATAAAATAAAATGGATTGTAGTCTGTTCTGAACTGCATGTACCAGAAATACTTGACAGACATCAAGAAATAATGAAGGACAGAAAATGTTCTCGGGGAAAAAAATAAAAAAAGGGGGGGGTTGTCTAAACAGTCTGAGTTATTAGAGGTAAAAGCAGCTATTAGATGGAATGGCTCTCCGTTATCATTTGACAGTGTTCAGCGTGTGGCTTTTAGTACTTATCCCAAAGGCTGGCTTCATATTGTTGCAGTGTGTCAGCGTGCACTGCATCAAGGAAGCCGATAGGTGAATGCACGATTTATATATTGCAGAGCACCACAATGCACAGTAGTTTTTTTATTTATTTTTGTTAAGGTTTGGGTGTTTATTATTCTTATTGTTATTATTAATTGTATTTTTTTTTTTTAAGTTAGGGATTTATGCATTACATATAAATTAATTGTATTTATGATAGTTATTTTTGTATTTATTGTACTATTATTCATTTATTAAACATTTTATTTTACCATTTTTTCATTTGAGCAGAAAAGCAAACAAAAATGTGTAACAAAAGGCACGAATGCGCACAAAAATGTGCAAAATGGCGCATTTTCATTCATTTCTATGGGAATAAAAACACGCCAAAAACTTTTAAATCTGCCCGATTCAAGCTACAAAAATAGGCTCCAGAACTTTTTGGAGTTTCAGGGGTTTGGCTTCGGGCAACTTGGAGTGGAGATGTGAACCATCTCCATAAAGAATAATTACATTTTTTTCTGCTCCAGTGTTTGAGCTTCAAACTTCAAGCTACAAAACACTGGAGGTGAGAATGAGGCCTAAAGGCCCCTTTAAATCATATGAAACTCTTCACACCAGTCAGTTACGTTTCAGCAGAACGGACCTCCCCATTGAAATACCGTGAGTGCATAAAATGCAATAAAAATGCTTCATAAACACACTGCAGTTGTGTTTTTGGTGCATTTTTTTTGTCACGTGTCCAAGTTTCACAGGTGCATGCTGGATAATAGACAGTCCAAAAAAAACACCGGATAAGCATTAAAAACGTGGCAAACACACATATGCCCTTTTACAATAAAAAAAAGTGTGAAAGCAGCATTAAAACCAGACAGAGGGGCAGATCCACATACATCGGCGCATATTTCCGCTGGGCGTAGCGTATCTAAGATACACTACGCCGCCGTACCTTACTTTTTTTTTAATCCTCAAAGAATGCGCGCCGTAAGTTACGGCGGCATAGTGTATCTTTGGTGGCGTAAGGGCGCGCAATTCAAATCGATGTGATGGGGGCGTGTTTTATGTAAATACATCGTGACCCGACGTAAACGACGTTTTTTTTAACGGTGCTTACGACGGTGACGTCATTCTACGCAAATCCCTATTCGCGAACGACTTACGCAAACGACATAAAAAAATTCAAATTTCGACGCGGGAACTTAACATTGAGTACGCCATAAGAGCAGTGGTAACTATACGCCAGAAAAAGCCGAACGCAAACAACGTAAAAAAAAATACGCCGGCCGGAACGTACGTTCGTAGATCTCCGTATTTAGCTAATTTGCATACTGGACACGGAATTAGACGGAAAAGCCACCTAGCGGCCGCCGGGAAAATGCACCTAAGATCCGACGGCGTACTGTCGGATCGATCCCTCATTCCGTCGTATCTTGTTTTGTGGATACAAAACAAAGATACGACGCGGGAACTTTGAAATTACGCGGCGTATCAATAGATACGCCGGCTTAATTCGTTTGTGGATCTGACAGTTTAACCAAGTCCCCTAATCCCAAAGATAATCTATTTTAACCCCAAAAGTAATGCCTAACACTTGGGGATGGTTCACACCAGATGCAGTCCAGTGCATTTTCAATCTGATTTAAAAAACGCATGTACAGTGTTTTCTATGCATGCCAATGGCCTTAGAACACACCAGTGCAGTGCATGCCAGTACAGTGAACAGAGGTAGAACATGCTGCATTTTTTCTGGAATTAAGCAAAACTCATTAAAACGCACCAGAAGGCATCAAAAATGCACCGCAATGTACATGTCCTGAATTGAGATGAGGAAAAATAAAAAAAGGAGGGAAAAACAACAAAGCGCATCAAAAACACACATGCAGAAATGCATCCGGAAGGCAGAAATTGTGGTGTGAACCGGCCCTAAAAAGGTTTTATTTATATAAAAAAGCACCATCACCAAACATTCACTGCAAGTATATTTTCCTGGTGCGTGTGCTTTAACCACTTCCTGACCACGCACTGTAGCTTTACTGTCAACAGTCAAATACAGTCAAATTGTCCACTGCACTATCACAGTCCCGTTAAAGGCTGCCGATTACCGCCATTAAAAAAATTACAGTATATATTCAAAAGTTTGAAGACGGTACAACTTTCACGCAAATCAATAAATATACACTTATTGTATATTTTTTACCAAAGACATGTAGCAGAATACATTTTAGCCAAAATGTATTACGTGCCGGTTCACACTACAGCGACATGAAAGTCGGCACGGCTTTGCCAGTGGCCAATCAAACAATCAGCTCTGTGGGAGGGAGGGGTTTGCCTGAGAAAACTATTTTCTCTTCCTGTAAAGTTGCTTCAGTTAAGATGGTGATCTGTCTTCCATTGAAATCTTGCCTTGAAGTAGTACAGGAACCTTTTTTGAAGTCGGAGCGACATCAGTAGTGTGCATTAAGACGGCTGTCATTCACTTCAATAGAATTTCTCATTCCGTAACCCAGAAAACGACAGGAACGTCTAGAGAACCTTTGACTGAAGGTTACCAATTAGCTGATGCAGGCAGAACAGAGCCAGGAGAAGTAATGTCTGCAGATAGAGGGAAGTTTACTGCAGGTACACTATTTTACCACGTTAACTGTTCTCTGCAGAGTTATATAGCCCTCAAAGGCACATTGTTCAGAACACCTCCATACCAACATATGGAGATGTGCGTGCCGACACTTCCCTTCCTTTTTATGATTTAGATGTGCACAGAATGGATGTTGTTCTGCTGGGCATAGAACACCTTGTAGAGGACTACAGATCTATACTCCTAACACCTGCTAATGTTTAATTCACTATAGTAAGACAGCCAAGGTGCTGCCATTCAAACACCCTCAAGTTATAAAGCTGATTAAATCGGCAGTTCATTAGGACAGTACATTATTTCACAACTTGGGATGGATAGAAGTTTAAAATAAAATGTGAAGAAGATAGATAATATGACTGAAGGTGTGGTTGCCACCATGCCTGGTGTATACACCACGTTTCAATCCACCTCTTACTGGGACTTTAAAGCGGAGCTCCGCCGTAAATAAAATATTAAAAGCCAGCAGCTACAAATACTGCAGCTGCTGACTTTTAATAAATTGACACTTACCTGTCCTGGAGTCCAGCAACGTCGGGAGCAGAAGACAAGCAATCGCTCGTCTCTCGCTGCCCCCACTGCCATCCTTGTTGAGGGAATCGGGCAGTAAAGCGTTGCGGCTTCACTGCCAGATTCCCTACTGCGCATGCGCGAGTCGCGCTGCGCCGTCTTCACTGGTCCCCGCTGTATTCTGGGAGTCGTGTGTTTCCCAGAACACAACGGGGGGACGGAAAGTGGCGCACTACCCGCATATCCCGCTGAGTGTGTTCCCGGAAGTGGGTGCAAATACCCGTCTTACCAAAAGCTTTGTTTGACCTTATGGTCATTATCTGAGGTGAGCGGCCATTTCATCAATTGGTGGCGGTGGATCCAATATTTCTTCACTGGATTCTTCACTCAATATAGTTGATATTTAATCACGTTATGGGCTGCAATTAATTATTTTTGCACTTGGACGTTTTCCATATATATTTTAACATATATATTTTTTTTCATTTCTACATTTATTGAAGGTTGATAAATTATGTGTTAATGATAATGTTATATACCGGGGATATGCAATTAGCGGACCTCCAGCTGTTGCAGAACTACAATTCCCATGAGGCATAGCAAGACTCTGACAGCCACAAGCATGACACCAGAGTCAGAAGCATGATGGGACTTGTAGTTTTGCAACATCTGGAGGTCCACTAATTGCATATCCCTGTTATATACTAAAGGTTTTATACCAGGGGTCTCCAAACTTTCCAAACAAAGGGCCGCTTTATTGTCCTTAGGACTTTAAGAGGGCTGGATTGTGGACAGTAGGAGCAGAAAATGTCCCGGTCCCAGCATCAGTGAGAATAAATATGGCCTCGAGTTTGGTGCTCAGTAAGAGGAGGTGTAGTGCTCCTATTAGTAGGAGGAATAGTATCCCATCATTGGTATTAGTGATAGAAATACTGCCCCCTTGATGGTGTCAGTAGGAGGAATAGTGCCTCATATCATTGGGAAGGAATAGTGCCCCAAGGGCCGGATAAAGGCTAGTAGGGGGACACATCTGGCCCTCGGGCCGCAGTTTGAAGACCCCTGTTTTATACACTTATGGTATGTTAATTTAATAAGCGCACCATTTACACCCCTTATCCAATCAATCGATAGGCCACGCGTAGGGAAGTTGAATTCCATCAATGGGAAGATACAATTGTGTTTATAATTTGATCGATTGGATTATGAGATTAATCACATTTATGACCGATACAGTTCGATGTTGCGGATTGATGCAAAACGATCAATAATTTCTACCCTGGCCAATTGATTAATTTTGATTGAAATCAATTTAAACTGTGTCTAAAAAGGTCAGAAGTTACCATATCCAGTATTTTTTATTTTTTTTAGCAGATTTGTTTTGGATTGAAATTGCACATTGCTTCGATAATATAATCAAAGCTTTTCTGACCACCATTAGTATGAAAACGCACACCAAATGTATAAAACACACAACAATTGTGAAATATGGCCAGATTTACTGTATGCTGAATAAGGGCCCAATTTAGCATTTATTTTAATATAACCAAAAATATTCCATAATATGCTGCATAAGCTTTTATACACTGCAAAACAAAAAAATTGTTAACGTAGATATAAGAGCCAGTTCACACCACAATTTCTGCGTTTCGGATTGTTTTTCATGTGTGTATTTGATGCGTTCCGGTGTGTTTTTCCCCTCTTTTTTGTTCCTTCATCTCAATTGAGAACAGCTGATAACATGTGTGTGTTGTGGTGCAATTTTGATGCGTTTTGCCATGTTCCATACAGAAGAAATGCAACATGTTCTACTTTTGTTGATTGCACTGGAACGCACTGCATTGGTTTGACCCAGAGTCATTGGAATCCATGTTAAATGCTGTTCGTGCATTTTTCATGCAGGATAAAAATTTAATTGACTGCATCTGGTGTGATGGATAGAAGAAGATCCTGGACTGCCGCACTCCTTAAAACGATGTCTTTATTGTACAAATTAAATGTACAATAAACCCTCCTATCACATGGGTGGTCAGAAGGTGGTAAAAACTGGGTGATCTGTGTTCTTATTGCTGCCCAACTGCCCACTTAGAAGTGGACATGGCGCTGCTTGGGTCAGTACACATTGCCGGAGCAATGACAATTTTAACAGGTGGCACCGGCCATCAAAAGCTCCCATGTACGTTAATGGAACGGTGCTGCAAACACTTGGCATTAAACTGCAAAGCAAAAGAGCAATTTAGTAGTAAGGAAGTAGCAGTAAGGAAAGAGAAAAAATAATTATCTCACAACGGGTATCAGGAGTCGCCTCCTGAACACCTGCAAACCCGAGGGAGAGATGAGCGGCAGAAGATTAGCAGAGCTGGGGGACCAGAGCAGGAGAAGGAAAGAAAACCAGAGGATCAGTAGAGATGGGGGTTACTACCGAGCAGGGGACCAGCAGAGCAGGGAATCTTCAGAACATGGGTACTACTGAGCTGGGGATCTGCTGAGTGGGGGGTACTACTGAGCTGGGGTTCTACTGGGCCCCTTTAAAACAAATAGAAAATCTACACACACAGGGTATTTTACATGCTTCATTAAAGCATCACCGAAGCATCAAAAATACATCAAATAAGCATGTCGAAGCAGTATACATAGTAGGCTATTTGCTGTGCTATTTCCTATGCTGGACAAATGTTTTGTCCATTGAATTATTAGTTACATAGTAGGTGAGGTTGAAAAAAGACACAAGTCCAACCTATGTGTGTGATTATATGTCAGTATTACCTTGTATATCCCTGTATGTTGTGGTCATTGTGCTTATCTAACCGTTTTTGAAACTATCGATGCTCCCCGCTGAGGCCACCACCTGTGGAAGGGAATTCCACATCTTTGCCACTCTTAGGGCTCTTTCACACGGAGCGGACCGTTTCCGGGTCCGCTCCGTGTGTCTCCGTCGGCTCAGCGGGGATCCCCGCTCAGCTGTCGGCGGATAGGGCGGTCCCCGCACACAGTGCAGGGACCGCCCTGTCTCTGCTTCGCTGTCCCCTATGGGGAACCTGATGCAGACGGACCGTCTGTCCGTCTGCATCAGTTACGCTACGCCGAACGGAAGAAAAATAGGGTTTCTTCCGTTCGGAAAAGCGGAACCCGACTGACGCGGACGCTAGCGGATGCTCCATCCGCTAACGGACGCGTCCCCATAGGGATTCATTACAAGTCCGTTAACGGACTTGTAATAAACATACAGACGGAGCGGACGTCTGAAAGGGGCCTTACAGTAAAGAACCCTCTACGTAGTTTAAGGTTAAACCGCTTTTCTTCTAAATTTAGTGAATGGCCACGTGTCTTATTAAACTCCCTTTCCACGAAAAAGTTTTATCCCTATTGTGGGGTCACCAGTATGGCATTTGTAAATTGAAATCATATCCCCTCTCAGGCGTCTCTTCTCCAGAGGGCAAAAGGTCAGTGCTCGCAACCTTTCCTCAAAACTAATATGCTCCAGACCTTTTTCAGCAGTAGGAGCTTTAATGTGTGTTAGAGTCGAAGCAAAAGTAATTGAGCAATTTCAAGGCTTTCGCCATAGAAAGGGTAGATTTAGATATGCGTCTAAATCTCCCTTTCCTCTATAGCCTGATCTGCATTTGAAAACACACTTTAGAGGCTACTGACAGGCGATGAGGAAGCTCTGCGATGCCTCATCGCCTGTCTTAACCGTTTTTGCTAACAAACGTGTGGGGCGTTTGTGGTGCTTTGCCATTTTCTTGAGTGTGTAGCATTCGCCAGGCTTGCCAATCGCTAACTTTGTCGTGGGCAGGAAGCACCAAGACAGCAACAAGTAAACACGCCCGTCTGCTGCCTATTGCATCTTAACCACCTAAGGACCGCCTAACGGCGATATACGTCGGCAGAATGGCACGGCTGGGCACCCACATCTTTAGGTACGTTGCCCTTTAAGTGTACAGCCGTGGGCGGCGCACTTGCGACCCGGTCTGAAACTCCATGACCATGCCCGCGGGACCCGATCGCTGCCGGTGTCCCGCGATCGGGTTACAGGAGCTGAAGAATGGGGAGAGGTAAGTGTAAACACACCTTCCCCGTTCTTCTATGTGGCAGTGTCACCTATCGTCTGTTCCCTGTTATAGGAAACGATCAGTGATGTCACACCTACAGCCACGCCCACCTACAGTAAGAATCACTCCCTTAGGGCACACTTAACCCCTTAGCGCCCCCTAGTGGTTAACCCCTTCACTGCCATTTTCACAGAAATCAGTGCATTTTTTATAGCACTTTTTGCTGTGAAAATGACAATGGTCCCAAAAATGTGTCAAAAGTGTCTGATGTGTCCGCCATAATGTCGCAGTCACGAGAAGAAAAAAAAAACGCTCATCGCCGCCATTACTAGTAAAAAAAAAAAAATATATAAAAAACAAAATGCCATGAAACTATCCCCTATTTTAAACGCTTTAACTTTTGCGCAAACCAATCAATAAACGTTTATCGAGATTTTTTTAACCGAAAATAAGTAGAATACGTATCGGCCTAAACTGAGAAAAGAAAAATGATTATATATATATATATATATATATATATATATATATATATATATATATATATATATATATATATATATATATATATATATATTTTTTTTTTTTTTTTTTGGGGATATTTATTATAGCAAAAAGTAAAAAATATTGTTTTTTTTTTCAAAATTGTCGCTCTATTTTTGTTTATAGTGCAAAAAATAAAAACCGCAGAGGTGATCAAATACCACCAAAAGAAAGCTCTATTTGTGGGAAAAAAAGGGCGCCAATTTGGGAGCCAGGTCGCACGATTGTCAGTTAAAGCGACGCAGTGCCGAATCGCAAAAAGGGGCCAGGTCCTTTACCTGCATAATGGTCCGGGTCTTAAGTGGTTAAAAAGATTAAAAGTTTAGGAAAGGGTGCCTTTTTGACAGAGCATATGTAACATGACAGGTGACAGCAATAGAACTTGAAATGTCTAAACAAGAACCTTAAAAGGGGTTGTAAATCTTTGTGTTTTTTCACCTTAATGCATTAAGCTGAAAAAACACCTTGCAGCGTCCAACCCCCCAGCCCCCCTGTTACTTACCTGAGCCCCGAATTTCCGTGGGCGCATCCCTGCTGTCCCTCTCTCCCCGGGGTTCCTGGCTCTTGATTGGACAGATTAATAGCAGCGCAGCCACTGGCTGCTGTCAATCAAATCCGCGGGCGCTGGGGGCGAGTCTGGCATTCGGCATTGGACGCCGAATGGAAGCCGAATGGAATCGGGAGCGTGCACGCAAGGTAACCCCACCTCGGGAGAGGGCTTCCGGGGTTCTCTAATGCGGGGAGGAGCTGGAACAGGTGGATCGGGCCACTCTGTGCAAAACAAGCTGCACAATGGAGGTAAGTATGACATGTTTGTTATTTTTAAAAAAACATGTGACTTTACAACCACTTTAATGGCAGGATCAATGGGCTATTTTTTGATGAAACCTATAGATTTAAAAATATTTAAAATTATTTATATTAAACATGTTACAGATTGTATGAGATTTCTGTGATTGGGCCAGACTATAGAATTATGATTTTCAGACATCTGTTTGTTTGGAAGGAAAGGTAAAGTTGCTTTAGCAGAGCATTACAGAATAAAGAAATTCCGATAGTACACAAAAATACACAAGATGACTGTAATAAAAACACAGACAAATCAAGCTTTATTTGGGATCAGAATAACCCAGAACAGGTTTGCAATTTACCGGTAAGTTTGCTATGCAATTTAATCAAAGGACGGAGCCATTCAATCAATCCAGCATATCCCTGACCTCGGAGGAAACGGCACAATCACCACCGTATCAAACAACCTTTACCAACAGGCGCATTCACCACGCAGGAATAGATAGACGGCCCTTCCTGACAAATAACACAACTAAATTCCCTTTAATGGGTCGCTGGGTTTATGTGGAAAGCAAAGGGCAGGACGGGTGCGGGCAAACTTGATGTCCATGTTATTATTCACTCCACATCTCCAGCAGACACCGAGCACAGAGGACGATTCTCCAGCACCGCCAGCCGTCTTCGTATTGATCAGTGTTGCTGCATTTATTTTATACTCCAATTAATGGGAACATATAGGGACGTATTTTTAAAGCAGCGTATGTGACTTTCATCCAACATTAACTAAAGTCAATCAATTGCTGTCATTTAATCTTTTATTGGTTGAACTAGATAGACTTTTCATTTTTCAGCCAGACGAACTATGTATGTAACCCTTTAACTTCCACCAATATACATATACGTTTGTGGTGGCAGGGTGTTTTACACACATTTTTTGCAGCCACAGTCACAGGGATTGTTTGGAAATCTAACAAGACATCTGTCTGCTGTCAGATGGACACAATCCAGCGGCTATGGAGCCACCAGATCTTTTCCACATCTTGTCCCCTGGGGGATCCGAGACTGGCATGGCAGGTGCCGCCAAGTAGAGAGGAGGGAGACCAGTGAACGTCCATTCGATGATCTCCCCTTCCTGCTATTAACTTGGAATTGGAGGATAAAACGTCACTTCTGGGTCCTGTTTGACTTTCCCTAGTCATATCTGCACTTAATTAGCTTCACTAAAAGAAAGTAAGGAAGTGTTGTACATTTTAAATCAGGGCTCGACAATATCCGGGCGCCCGGTCGCAATTGCGACAAGAAATAGTGACCTGGTGCCCGGGGAGGCTTAGGCCTGCAGAAGGCCGCAAAGTCACGACCCTAATTACCGGCCGGCGCGGACCCACCGTGATCGCGTGGCTGGGGAGGTGGAGCCATCTTGTGGTGGCCGTTGGCATTACAAGTAAAACAGCATTCCAGGAATTCTAATGTGTTTTTCACTGTGTTTTCATTGCCATCCCCTTCCCTCCAATTAGAGCCCCCAAACATTATATATATTTTTTTATTCTAACACCCTAGAGAATAAAATGGCGGTCGTTGCAATACTTTCTGTCACACCGTATTTGCGCAGCGGTCTAACAAGCGCACTTCTTTGGGGAAAACAATACACTTTTTTAATAAAAAAATAAGAAAATAGTAAAGTCATCCCAATTTTTTTTATATTGTGAAAGATAATTTTACACCGAGTAAATTGATACCCAACATGTCACGCTTCAAAATTGCACCCGCTCGTGGAATGGCGACAAACTTTTACCCTTTAAAATCTCCATAGGCGACGTTTAGAAAATTCTACAGGTTGCATATTTTGAGTTACAGAGAAGGTCTAGGACTAGAATTATTGCTCTCACTTTACCAATCGCGGCGATACCTCACATGCGTGGTTTGAATACCGTTTACATATGCAGGCGCTACTCACGAATGCATTCGCTTCTGCGCGAGAGCTTGGCGGGACAGACGCGTTTTCTGGCTCCTAACTTTTTTAGCTGGCTCCTAGATTCCAAGCAAATTTGTCAAACCCTGTTTTAAATAGTCAGTAATTTATTAATAAAACAGTAAAGGGTACTCACAAAACAAACAGTAGTGTACTTATCTCCTACAAGCAGAGAGCTTGTCAGCCTACGTCAGTTCTGAGTGCCTTTCCATCCCCGTTGGGATAAAATAAATTTATGTTTTGGCCCAACAGAAATCAAGGGGTGAAGGGGCAAACAAACTTGACTTTTACAGAAGTTCAAATTGTTCCTGCCAATTCAGTTCCTAATATCTCTGGATCTATTGGCTGATCTGACAAAAATAACGTTTGCTTGTGCATTTTTTTTTGCTGTGGACCTATTCCTACTTAAAGTGGAGTTCCAGCCTTTTAATGTTTATTAAAAGTCAGCAGCTACAAAAAGTGTAGCTGCTGACTTTTAATAAACAGACACTCACCTGTTCCACGGTCCAGCGATGCAGCTGCCTGGAGCCTCGCTCCTCTCCTCGCCACCTCCATTCACACTCTGGGCACTCGGCCATGACAGCTTTCAGCTTCACAGCCGTGCACGCACTGCGAATGCGCAAGTCGTGCTGCGCTTCCAGGGGTGGACAGGCGATCTCCTGGGACCTGTCACGTGTCCCAGGAGATCGCCTAGACCCTCGGGGGTCAAATGAGGATTTGCCAGGGGTCACCGAAACCTGGTCTGTTCATGAAGCCTGCATCACTCTCCCAGCCTTTTTGCTAAGCCTGGAGCCTGTGGCCACCCAGCTGGGCTGTTCCTGGAACACGCAGCCGCCCACTCAGCCTCTTCGCAGGCACCCATTCAGTTCACGGCATGGCTATAGGGTGCAAAGACTAGAGGTCAGCTGACTGGTGAGGAATGTGAAGTAGGAGGGGCTGGAGGAGACCCTATCTCCCGATTTCAGCATAGGAGTCACTGCTACGAGACACTACGAAGTTGGAAACACAGTGAAGCCAGAGGCACAGTGAGTGACACTACCTGTGATGATAGTTGCCATTAAAAGGAATCACGGAGCGCTAAATATCTGTGGGTTAGGGGCACAAATTACTTGTCTTGCCTTGGGTGCTGACCCACGCTATAAAAATTATTTTACTGTTAGCGGTCCCCACAACTTGGGAAATTTTATCAAGGGGTCAAGGCACTAGAAGGTTGAGAACCACTGGCCTAGAGGGAGGGGCCGCCTAGGGGCAGAGGAAGAGTCGCTTAGGCGGCCCCTAGGTGGAAGTAGGAAATGGGACAGGAAGTTCCACTCCTAACGAAGCCCCCAATCCCCCCCACAAAAAAAATACATGCTAAATGTGGCAAGTAAGGGGGCGAAGAGTGCTTAAAGCGGAAGTTTCACTTTTGGGTGGAACTCTGCTTTAACTGTTTTTGTGCAGCAAATCTCATTCATTTTGCAGCATAAAGATGCATAGTAAGTACAGAGTCACATCTATGCAATAAAGTTTGATGTAAAAGGAAAAAAATATGTTCATACCTTCCTTGAATTTCCCAGATCTGAGGTTTTGTTTTTTTGTACTTTACATGTATATTAACCCATTCCAGTTTTAACCTCTTAATAAAAGTTTCATATGGTAAGCTGTCCTCCCAAAAAATGCATTTCTCCATTTAAATAAAGAATTGCATTTAAGACATTAAATAAAAATAAAATTATATAATATATATATATATATATATATATATATATATATATATATATATATATATATATATATATATATAATAAAAAATGAAAAATAGTTTTTATGTAACTGAAAGACCTAAGAAGAAAACATTCAAAATGATGACACTTTCACCCAGAGTGGAAAATGGCAAACCCCTGAAGTCACTGCATGATCAAGAACCTCCTTCATAAATATACGTCTATCTAATGTACCTAGATTATTCATTCGGGAGACATCCAAACTGAAAAACCTATACTGAGGAAAAGTCAACAAAATGGGATTTTAATTCACTTTAGAGAGGAGATTTTCTCTTGTTTCCCATTGCATTTCCATGGCTGGAAGCAAAGGGAAATCTACCATGTGAGAACCTTTCCCTACTCTATGATTAGAAAAAAAAAAAAAAAAACAGGCAGCCCTACCATACCAGGCCTGGACCCCATTGGGTCACAGGGGGACCTTGCAGGGGCTGAATGTTGGTGGCCCAAACAGCTTCTTACCACCAGACTTCCCGGTATGTAACTTGCAGCGCTGGCAGCTCTGCTGTATCCGGGATCAGTGTGGCGCACAAGCGGCCCGCAGTGATGTCACACCACCTCCTTTCTTAAGTAGGAGTCATTCGTAACTCAGATGTTCGGAACTCGGGGACTGCCTGTACATGGCATGTTTAAAATGTGATGTTACTTTGGAACTATGGAATTTTTACTATGAGGCGTATTAATTGATATGAGATGACCCCTAACTGTATTCATCTTTAGACATTGATATCACTGAGGCTTTGTAGAGGCTAAAATCTGTATAGAAGAGCTCAATTTTCACTGAGCCATCACAACCCACAGACTCTCCTTGTGTCACCTCATGCCAAGGTTCTTTGTGCATTACCAAATCATAACCCTTGTACTCTGCACTAATCACTGTATTAGCGTCACTGGTCCCCAAAAAGTGTTACTTGGCATCAGATTTGTCCACCGCAATGTCAAAGTCACACTATAAGTCGCTGATTGCTACCATTATTAGTAAAAAATATAAAAATTCCATAAATCTATCCCATAGTTTGTAGACATTAAAACTTTAGCGCAAACCAATCAACACGCACTTATTGGGATTTTTTTTTTTACTAAAAACATGTAACAGAATACATATTGACCTACATTTATAAAGACATTTGATTTTTTTATTTATTTTTTATTTGATATGTTTTATAGCAGAAAGGTTTTTTTCCCCCCCCTTTTTTGGTTTATAGCGCAAAAAATAAAATCCAGAGAGGCAATTAAATACCATCAAAAGAAAGCTCTATTTGTGGGAAGAAAGGACATACATTTTCTTTGGCTACAGCAGCGCTCGACCTCACAATTGTCAGTTAAAATAACGCAGTGACAAAAAAAATTATCGAAAAAAAAATACAAATTATTATTTTTTGTTAGAAGCCTGAAAAGCATTATACCCACGATGAGCAAATCGTGGGTGTAATGCCACAGTCATGTAGACTGTCTGTGTTACTGTCTGCCTGTATACAGGCAGTCAGTTACATAATGGCATCAAGCTCAATGAACGACCTAGAGTATTCAACAGTGCTGTAATAGTTCATTGAAAACTACAAGCCGACAGCCGCAAAGGCTGTCTGTACTTGTAGTTTTCACATTCACAGAACTCTGAATGAATGATGCAGCTGGGCACACGGGGAAAGATTCCCCACTTACTGTTGATAATTGGGGGATGGGGGGGGGGGGGGGGGCATGGGTAATATGTTACACCCTGAATATGGGTGTAACATGTTACAAATGGTGAACTTATCCTTTAAACAAGCTGAAGTTAGAAGCTGATTGGCTACCATGCACAGCTGCACCAGATTCTAAAAGGCCCGCACACGCGATACAAAAATCTGAAGTACAATTTCGTCCGATGAACGATCTGACGATTTTGGGATCATTAGTACGATGCTTGCGACAGCAGATTCCTGGTTTTTCGTCAGACAAAACCTGGATGTGCAGACTATAAAATACATGACGTCACTTCTGATGTTGTATCCTGTCGTACGAGAATTTTTGTATTGTGAGTAACCTCTTCACTTTCGAGACTAGAATGCAACAAAAAAGGGACCAAAATCCGATTGTGTGTACAAGGCTTAAGGTTGTGCAGCCTCAGGTTCATGCATGGGGTCAGGTGCGTTTCCATCCACCAAATTCTAGCCTGAATTTGCACCTAAACCGGAACCAAAGACACACAGGACCCTTTTTCAATCCGGACCGCAGCTTCCCCAGACAAGTGTGAACCCGCCCAATTAAGAGCTGGTCACACTTGCCTGTAATGCGAAATGGATGCAGTGAAACCCTCATCCAATTTGCATATGTGGGACTCCAACCTCACACTAAACCGCTGCAAAAACCCATATGCATTTTTACCACGATTTGCAGCATTTGTGGTGCGGTTTTTAAAGGACATCAGACTTAAAACCTGCATCAAAAACTCATTGCAAGTGCATTTTTATGCGTTTTTACATTGCTTTCAATGGGAAGGTGTGTTTTTTTGTTATTTTTTTTGCTCCCCAAACATTTTTTTCACCACAACAGAAGTGCACCGCTCCAGTGTGATCAGATTCATTGATTTTAAAAGGGAAGCATTTATTTTAATCTTTTCAGGCACATTTTTTTACTGCAAAAGCTTGAAAAACTCCTCAGTGTGAAAGCGGTCTTGGTGCTCCAGATATATATCAGGGCTAGACAAACTCCGGCGCCCGGTCGCAATTGCGACAAAAAATTGTGACCTGGCGCCCGCCGGTAATTGAGGCCGTGGGCCCGGCGCGATCACGCGGCGGGGGAGGTGGGGGCGCACGGATGCACAGGATCCTGTGTCTCCATGCGCCCCCCTCCCCCCCCCCGCCGCACGATAGCGGCGGGCCCATGACGGCCGGTAATTGAGGCCGTGGCTTTGCAGCCTTGTGAAGGCCCAAGCTTACTTTTGTGACCTGGCGCCATCTGGTGGTGGCGTTGGCATTACAAGTAAAACAGCAGTTCTTAAAGTGTTTTGTTCACTGTTTTCACTGCCATCTCCTTCCCTTCTAATTAGAACCCCCAAACATTATATATTTTTTTTATTCAAACACCCTAGAAAAAAAAATGGCGATCGTTGCAATACTTTCTGTCACACCGTATTTGCGCAGCAGTCATACAAGCGCACTTTTTTGGTGAAAAATACACTTTTTATTTAAAAATAAGACAGCAGTAAAGTTATCCCAATTTTTTTTTTATATTGTGAAAGATAATGTTACGCCGAGTAAATTGATACCCAACATGTCACGCTTCAAAATGGCGTCCGCTCGTGGAATGCTGACAAACTTTTACCCTTTAAAATCTCTATAGGCGACGTTTAAAAAATTCTACAGGTTGCATGTTTTGAGTAACAGAGACGGTCTAGGGCTAAAATTTTTGCTCTCGCTCTAGTGTGGTTTGAATACCGTTTACATATGCAGGTGCTACTCAGGTATGTGTTCGCTTCTGCGCGCGAGCTTGGCGGGACGTGTTTTCTGGCTCCTAACTTTTTTAGCTTGCTCCTAGATTCCAAGCAAATTTGTCAAACCCTGATAGATATATACATACATACACACACATTTATATATATATATATATATATATATATATATATATATATATATATATATATATATATATATATATATATATATATATATATATATATATATATATATTCCCATAGGACCATAATTAAAAAAATGGAATAGGATTGCTGCACAAAAAAGATTTATGACGTTTCGGGCTGGCATAGATAATGCCCTTCTTTGCAACCACATACCTACCACTGGCTATGCACATGGGTCAATATATATATAGCTCATTAGCATAGGAAATTAAAGTAAGCTGGAATTAATTGAATTATACAGAATACTACATTCCTTATCATTATATGTTAATCAATTAAACAAGCTGGAACGACTTTCAGTAACAGGTGAATTTGATTCCTCACTAGGCAAAGATATAGTTGATAGAAAAATTCATCAATTCATCTACAGAATAGAAAAATATTCATGTATATAAATCAACATTATTAGAATTAGCTACTATTGACTACCAGAACAATACTGAAAAATACTGCAAAAAGTATAATGTCATGGATATGCAGTAATGTCTGGCAGCTTACGTTCCTCTCCATGTGTTCGCCTTAGAGGCCTGATACTCTCACCTGGCTGCTTTTATCATCTCTCCTCCCTGTATGGCTCCACCCCAGGCCATATCAGGAACTCTATATTAACCAGTGCACTGCAGGTCTGCCTTGCTGATCAACGTTGTTTGTTAAGCATTGTGTGTTTGGGTTCCTGCTTGCCATGTGCTACGTTTATCTCTGTGTACCGATCTTGGCTTGTCCCCGACTATTCCTGTTTGCTTGTGACCCTAACCTATGGCCTGTCCTTTGTTTATCCTGTCTGCTTGTCGCCCTGACCTTGGCTTAACCCCCTCACTATCTCTTGTATTCTGAGTGGCTGCCTCCCCTCTCTCCTCTATGCCCTATGGAGCGTGAGCTAGGGGACTCTGGGGGCCGCGACCTGGATTCAGTTGCAGCTAAGGCCATCCTCACCACTAGAGGCTCTGGTGAATACCTGCTGGATCTTAGACTCCACGCCCTGGGGAATCTTGGCCTCAAGCTTCCTGTGGGATCCCTGTTTATGCGCCAGTGGACCTGCCTTCCATATCCACTCTGTGTTCCATCTGCAGCAGTCTTCCATAGGGTTTCACTACCTTGTGGTGCACTCCTGACTCCAACGGGGTGCATCTGTCATCTGGCCACAGATGACCCGACATATTTTATATTATAATTTTATATTATATATATATATATATATATATATATATATATATATACACACACACACACACACACACATATACACACACAAATACACTTACTGTACTATAAATGTATAAAAAATATATATATATATTATATATATATATATATATATATATATATAAATTTAAAAATAGTGAACACTGTCATAGGAATAAATATAAAGCAAAGTCAGTATTTAACCCTTTGGGCTGCAAGGTGTCCAAGTGATTTATCCAATGCACTTCCCTTTTTCCTAATGCTAGTTCTCTATTGCCTCCTCGTCTATGAATTAGATGGAATTCCATACCAGTGTTCACTAGTTTTGAATGTATACATGTTTTTATACATTTAAAGCCGTGTACACACGATCGGATTTCTATTGGAATGAAACCCGATGGATTTTTTCGTCGGATATCCGATGAAGCTGACATTCATCAGTCTGCATACACACTATCAGACTAAATTCCGACCATGCCAAAACGCGGTGACGTAAAACACTACGGCGAGCTGAAAAAATTAAGTACAATGCTTCTGAGCATGAGTTGACTTGATTCTGAGCATGCGTGGATTTTTCTCCGATGGAGTTCCACACAGACGATCGGAATTTCCTATCGTTTTTTTATGCGTAGGAAAAATTTAAAACATGTTCAATTTTTTTACACAGATGGAAAAAAGACTGATGGGGCCCACACACGATCGGGTTGTCAGATGAAAAAAACAGTCCATCTGTCTTTTTTCATCGGACAACCCGATCGTGTGTACACGGCTTAAATGTATTTCTGTATCTACAATAAATTATATATATATATATATATATATATATATATATATATATATATATATATATATATATATATATATATATATATATATATATATATATATATATATATATATATATTTTATATTTATTTATTAATTACACACACAATTTTTGCAGAATTTTTCAGTATTGTTCTGGTAGTCAATAGTAGATTATTCTAATAATAAGGAATGTAGTATACTGTATAATTCGATTCCAGCTTACTTTAATTAATTACTTATGCTAATGAGCTATATATATTGACCTATGTGCTTAGCCAGTTGTAGGTATGTGGTTGTGAAGAAGGGCGTTATCTATGCCAGCCCGAAACATCACCTTACATATACCTTGTACTTGATGTAATCTTTTACTCTTTAAATACATACTTTTTTTGTGCAGCAATCCTATTCCATTTTTATAATAATTATATATATATATATCTTTTTTTTTTTTTTTTTGCAGAGATCATAGAGAATAAAATGGTGGTTGTTGCAATATTTTATGCCACATGGTTTTTGCGCAGCGGACTTTTAAATGCAATTTTTTGGTGAAAAAATACACTTTAATTAATAAAAAATAACAGTAAAGTTAGCCCAATTTTTGTTGTACAATGTGAAAGATGATGTTATGCCACAAGAATCGTGATCTTTATTCCAAGTAAAAGAAATTGTGATTCAAATTTTTCCCAGAATCATGCAGCTCTACAGTCTATACTTGTAGAATAAATGAAAAGTTTTTCCCTTTTGCTTGTGGTTGTTGTTCTAAGAAGTAAATAAAAGTTACTGTGGCACCTGCCTGCTTTAAAAAAGGGACAATATATACAGCATGGGGTATTTAAACATCTCCATCACAGTCATATAAAAGGCACGGGGACTGAAAATGTGGCAAAGTTATTGCACCGCAAAGCACATAAGCGTTACATCGGAGGACAGCAAGTCTCATATTTTATTTTTCCAAAGAGAAGATGAAAGCGGCAATTAGTCAGCATGCCTCAGACGTTTTATCATCCAAGTTTTTTTTTTTTTTTTTTGGATGAAAAGTTATACTTTACCAAACAAGCAACTCATCCAAACGGTAGTCCCAAAGAAACGGGTCAATTGGGAATCGTCAATAAACAAGATATTAAAAAAAATGATATTACGCGTCTTAAAAAAAAAAAAATGCATTCAAGAGCATAGAGCTTGTCTGGCATCTTTACAACCCTGCTCTGGCACATCATTCAAATAACGTTGTGTACCGCAGTATTTTATTACAGGCTTCGTTGTGGGACTGATAAAATTACACCCTAGGTGTTCTAGAATTAATCTCACAGGTAAAAATGAAGATGCTAATAAACCACCTGAAATAATTTAGTTCTCACAACATGGAGGCAGGGAAAATAATTGCTCGGAAAGCAGCTGATCCACATTCTGAGCGGCGTATTTTGATGCGGCGAGACTCCTAACAAGCATGTCCCATAATCTGGAGTTAATTAGCACCGCAAAGGCACCAGGAGAGCAATGTGACAAGCACAGGATGAAAGCAGGCTCTGCTCAGAAGACAAAGAAAATACACTGACGACCGCATACGGCGCCATAGGTTTCCTGTTTTTGTTCCCAAGGTCACACAGAAATGAGGAAAAAAATAAATTTGTTAAAATGATAAAATTATATATTATATATATATATATATATATATAAGTCAGCGCCATTCAGTCTGAGGTTGACCATAGTGGTATTAAGTGGCAGAGGGAGGCAGGTGGTATGACCACATCTAGATTTTAAGGAGCGGGTTCACATCTATGTGGTGCATCTTAGGTGGGTTGTGTTTTAGACACATTTTTCATGCTATTTAGGCTTTTTATTAACCACTTCCTTACTGGGCACTTAAATCCCCTTCCTGCCCAGAGGACTTTTTGCGATTCGCACTGCGTCGCTTTAACTGACAATTGCGCGGTCGTGCGATGTGGCTCACAAACAAAATTGACGTCCTTTTTCCCCCACAAATAGAGCTTTCTTTTGGTGGTATTTGATCACCTCTGCGGTTTTTATTTTTTGCGCTATAAACAAAAATAGAGCGACAATTTTGAAAAAAAAAAAAAATTATATATATATATATATATATATTTTACTTGTTGCTATAATAAATAGCTCAATTTTTTTTTAAAATTTTTTTTCCCTCAGTCTAGGCCGATACGTATTCTACATGTTTTTAGTAAAAACAAACAAACAAAAAAAAAATCGCAATAAGGGACTGGTTTGCGCAAAAGTTATAGCGCCTACAAAATAAGGGACAGAATTATTTTTTATTATTTTTTTTTTTACTAGTAATGGCGGCAATCTGCGATTTTTATTGCGACTGCGACATTATGGCGGACACATCGGACACTTTTGACACATTTTTGGCACCATTCACATTTATACTGCAATCAGTGCTATAAATATGCACTAATTACTGTATAAATGTGACTGGCAGGGAAGGGGTTATCACTAGGGGGTGAGGAAGGGGTTAAATGTGTACCCTATATAGTGATCTAACTGTGGGGGAAGGGGGGTGACTGGGGGAGGTGACCGATCTGTGTCCCTATGTACAAGAGACACAGATCGGTCTCCTCTCTCCCTGACAGGACGCTGTCATTGTGAGAGCCGGCAATGAGAAATTATCTCATATGTTTACATATAAGATCATCTCTCATTGGCCGCACAGATCGCCTACCAAACGGCCACTCCGATTGGCCGTTCACGGCGATCTGTGATTGGCTGTGTCCAAGGGACACGGCCAGCACAGAAGTTCCCCGCTGCGCGCTCGGGAGCGCGCGCGGGGAACGAGGAAAGGGGCGGCCGTAAAAAGACGGCGCCCCAGAGAAGTAGGACCACCCTGCTGCCGTATATAGTCGTACGGCCGTCGGGAAGTGGTTAAAATCTACATAGTGAGTATTTTCATTAACGTGCATTAAAGATGCAGCAAGCATAATTTTTCTTTTTTTAACGTGCTGCATCTAAAATGCACAGGGTAAAAAGAAGTTGACACTTTTCACTTCCGATTTTCGTATCGTGTGTACGGGCCTTTAGGCATCACAGCTGGGAGACAAGCATTTGAGGTGCAGTGCGGCACCATTGGCTTGAATGGACGAGTTTTACAGGCAATGCCATTTGATGCCTCCACACGTTGTGTTACATTTTTATGTAAACATCCCCCTTCGACTATACTGTAGGCCAGGGATAAACCTGTGGCCCTCTAGCTGTTGCAGAACTACCAGTCCCATCATGCCTCTGGTAATAATTGTAACTGGCAGCCTTGCAGTGCCTCATGGGAAATGTAGTTTCACTCAGCTGGAGGGCTCCAGGTTGCCTACCCCTGCTGTAGGCTTTACAATGCGCGACCACACATGTGAAAAAGGTCTTAGGGCAGCAGCCCGAATAGGCCATGATTTTCTTTCCTTTCCACTACGGGTGAAAGGAAAACAAGGGCCAGATCCACATACGAATTACGCCGGCATATCTATGGATACGCTGCGTAATTTCAAAGTTCCCCCGTCGTATCTCTGTTTTGTATCCACAAAACAAGATACGACGGAATCTGGGCTCGAGATCCGACAGGCGTACGTCTCAGTACGGTGCATATTTACGCTGGCTGCTACGTAGCGTTTCACCTCGAATTCCGCGTCGAGTATGCAAATTAGCTAGATACGGCGATCCACGAACGTACGTCCGGCCGGCGCATTTTTTTACATCGTTTTCGTTCGGCTTTTTCCGGCGTATAGTTACCCCTGGTATATGAGGCGTATCCTATGTTAAGTATGGCCGTCGTTCCCGCGTCGAATTTTGAAAATGTTACATCGTTTGCGTAAGTCGTTCGCGAATAGGGCTTTGCATAGAATGACGTCACCGTCGTAAGCATTGGCTTGTTCTGGTTTAATTTCGAGCATGCGCACTGGCATACCCCCACGGATGGCGCATGCGCCGTAAAAAAAAAATGTCATTTACGTCGGGTCACGACGTATTAACATAAAACATGCCCCCATCACATCGATTGGAATTGCGTGCCCTTACGCCGCCTAAGTTACACTACGCCACCGTAACTTACGGCGGAAATTCTTTCAGGATACCAAAAAAAAACTGTAAGTTACGGCGGCGTAGCATATCATAGATACGCTACGCCGGACGGAAGAATGCACCGATCTACCTGGATCTGCCCCCAAATCACTAAATTATCCCATCAGTCAGTCAGTGCAGATGCGGGAATCCTTTTTGCAGCGCTATTGTGTTCTGCCAGTGGTGGTGATGTGTGGGCGCGTTGTGTGGAGACTTTCCGGCCTGCAGGACACAAAGATTGCTGCTAGCGGCTCTAACCGCCGGCAGTAACTACCTATAAAAAAATCCACTAGGGTACGATCAGCCTGCCCCATACACGGATAAAAAAATCTAGCCAGCCCCTGTTGGACTGGCCAAATCTCAATCCATGTATGGTCAGCTTAAGAAGGGGGCTTCCATATACCTTTAACAGTAAGTGTTTAGTAAACCATATTTTGTGCAATTTTTTTTTTTTTTAATATAAACTAGTTTTTAAATGTGACTTAGGCCGCGTACACACGGTCGGTCCATCCGATGAGAACGGTCCAAAGCAGACTGATGGTCTGATGTGCCTACACACCATCAGTTCAAAAACCGATCGAGTCCAACGCGGTGACGTAAAACAACGACGTGCAGAGAAAAATGAAGTTCAATGCTTTCAAGCATGCGTCAAACTTGATTCTGAGCATGCGCAGGTTTTGAACCGATGTTTTTGCTTACGAACCATCGGTTTTGACCTATCGGTTAGGCGTCCATCGGTTGAATTTTAAAGCAAGTTCTACATTTTTGGACCGAAGGATAACTGACCGATGGGGCCCACACACGGTCGGTAGGGACCGATGAAACTGAACTTCAGTCCGTTTTCATCGGTTTTGTCCGATTGTGTGTACAGGGCCTTACACGTGTTCAATATTTCTAATAGAACATACAGGATTCACACTTCCAGCCTGGCGCTCCTACTCGATATCCTGGTTTGGCAATTAAAATGATATATCTTCTCAATCTACTTTATAATTTTAGCGTCCTGACAATACCCATTCCAGCCCACAAAATGCCAAAATCGCTGGGAGGACTTGTGTCCCTAATCTAAAGAAATACTACACAGTGGCACAAATAGCACCGCTAGCGGCTATCCGGCAACATCAGAACTTGCAATGTGGTCCTACCTAAACATTATGCAATTCTTCTCTGCCCCGAACTATAATTTGATCTGGATTTCCCCAAGACATAGGCCACCCATGGGGGATCCTACCCTATGACAATCGCTAAAGCAATTCCCGCAGACAAATCTCCCCCACCTCCAGCTCTTGGGTATTCTTTATAACCAATTGTTCTCTGCAGGACTAGAAGACCCTGTGGCCTTTATCCAGCGGTCAACTAAAGCAGCGGTCATCAACCCTGTCCTGCAGGGCCCACTAACAGGCCAGGTTTTATGTATTACCTTGGGGAATTGCAGACTAGAATACTGCAATCACTGAGAAGCAAATTATATCAGCTGTGATGTATTTCAGTTATCTTGCAAACCTGGCCTGTTAGTGGGCCCTGCAGAACAAGGTTGATGACCACTGAACTAAGGGTCCTTTCACAAGTGCGGACCGTTTTTTAGATCAGTTTTTTAGCATCAGTTGATCCGGTTTTCATCCGTTTTACTTCCATTTTTCATCCGTTTTTTCACTAGTTTTTTTTTTTTTTTTAGAACTTTATTTTTATTACATAATTTGATGAAAAACGGATGTTAGCGGATCGCATATTAAACGGATCCTCCGCTAACATCCGTTTTTCATCCGTTCCGTTTTTTTGACGGAAGAAAAATAGGGTTTTCTTCCCTTCAAAAAAACGGAGCTTAACGGAGACCGATGTTAACGGACGTTAGCGAATGCTCATCCGTCAACGTACGCAATCCCATTGGAAAGCATTGCAGTCCGTAAACGGACGTATGAAAAAACGGACGAACGGTCCGCACGTGTGAAAGGACCCTAAAGGAAGGAAATATCTCCATAACTTTTTTCACTAGAAGATGTCAAATTGTTCTTATATTTTCAGAAACACTGCATATCAGATTACTCACTGTATACGCACTGTATACGCACATTCCTTAAATAGACCACAAACTCCCCATTGTTTCTAACCTCATTGAAAAGCAAATTTCAATGAGAAACAAGACATGGGGGGGAGAAACATCTCAGGCTGGAATAAAATCTGGTTAGCAAGAGCCAAATACTCTACCAATATAAATGGATGTATCTCAGGGAAAATCAGGATGACAGAAAGTTCTCCGAGTGTGTGAAAAAGTATCCAAACTTATCCAGTGAATCTGTATAGCAGATAGCAAAGTCCTCCACCGTTAAATCCTAACTGCTTACCACAACGATAAGTAAATCAAGCATGTAACCGTGACTGCCAATCCCAAGATTCCAGGGGAAATTTTTCACTTTATCTTTGTTTCAGATATCAGACTATTCACTTTCCAGAGTATGACCCAAAAGAGAAAAGGCTGACATAGCGTGATACCGTAATAAAATTCGTTTATTAGTAAAAGTGTTGCACTTACAGTTATGCAGTAAAACAGTGCGTGTGTAGTAATAGCCGGCCGGCTTAACTGTCCGCTCGTCCTTCCGGATAGACTGCGCAGTACGATTCGTGGTGACGTCAGCACGCCGCTCCTCCCTACGCGGTTTCGTCACAACAATGACTTCTTCCAGGGGCCCCGGAAGAAGTCATTGTTGTGACGAAACGGCATTTATATGGACTTTGCACCTTCACCTGATCATTTCACATTGCACTAGCGTTTTGTGTGCATCATATTCTTTATAATTTGATTGTTATATTGATTTCTCACATCACATTGCAGCGCAGCTTATACCACTATTACTTGCAATTTATGTTTATCTGACATTTTGAGCAGCAGCAGCTTTTTAGTTTCATATTTGTTATTTTATTTATTTTTTTCACTGTTTTTTGAACCAATTCAAGTGGTTTCTCACTATATAAGATTGTTTAGACCTGCGCAGTATTTATTTTTATACACACTCTACCAATATACTAGCCCGGAAAACCCCACAAGATGCTGTTCCAGCCATATATGATCCCAGAACACGTAGCCAAATGTACATCTTCACTCTCTTCCTTTTGCTTTCGGGGCTCTGGAAACACTACATCCTATATGGTGGCAATGCCCCAAAGATAGTGGGATACGGGTGTATAATCGGCTCTGTACTATTCTTAATAATTTACTCTGCAATCTATGGGAAGCATTACTCCATAGACCCATTTCTGACCTCACTAGGATTGAGTGGCATCTAGTTCCCTTTATCTTTTTTAGCCACTTGCCAAACGAATGCTAATCCCTGGAGGCAGTCATCCCTGAACCCTATGGAGGTGAAGCAGCAAATAATGGGTACCACGGTTCATGAAAAACCCACATCCATACTTTCCAGATGCATTGTATCAGTATTCACAGTGCTTTACTTTTTCCACATTTTGTTATGTTACAGTCTTATTCTAAAATGGATTTAATTCATTATTTTCCTCAAAATTCTAAACAATATCCCATAATGACAACGTGAAAGAAGTTAGTTTGAAATCTTTGCAAATTTATTAAAAATAAAAAAACGAAAACAATCCCATGTACATAAGTATTCACAGTCTTTGCTCAATACTTTGTTGAAGCACCTTTGGCACCAATTACAGCCTCAAGTCTATTTGAGTATGATGCTACAAGCTTGGCACGCCTATTTTTGGTCAGTTTCTGCCATTCTTCTCTCAAGCTCCATCAGGTTGGATGGGGAGCATCAGTGCACAGACATTTTCAGATCTATCCAGAGATGTTCAATTGGATTCAAGTCTTGGCCACTCAAGGACATTACCAGAGTTGTCCTGTAGCTACTTCTTTGTTATCTTGACTGTGTGCTTAGGGTCATTGAATGTGGAAGATGAACCTTTACTCCAGTCTGAGGTCCAGAGTGCTCTGCAGCAGGTTTTTATCAAGGATGTCTCTGTACATTGCTGCATTCATCTTTCCCTCAATCCTAACTAGTTTCCCAGATTCTGCCGCTGAAAACATCCCCACAGCATGATGCTGCCGCCACCATGCTTCACTGTAGGGATGGTATTGGCCAGGTGATGAGTGGTGTTTGGTTTCTTCCAGACATGACAATTGCCATTCAGGCCAAAGAGTTCAATCTCTGTTTCAACTAACGAGATAATTTTCTTATGGTCTGAGAGTCCTACAGGTGCCTTTTGGCAAACTCCAGGTAGGCTGTCATGTGCCTTTTACGGAGGAGTGGCTTCCGTCTGGCCACTCTACCATACAGGTCTGATGATTGGTGGAGTGCTGCAGAGATGGTTGTTCTTATGGAAGGTTCTCCTCTCTCCACAGAGGAACTCTGGAGCTCTGTCAGATTGAACATCGGTTCTTGGTCACCTCCCTTGACTAAGGCCCTTCTCCTCTGATCACTCAGTTTGGCTGGACGGCCCGCTCTAGGAAGCGTCTTGGTGGTTCCAAATTTCTTCCATTTATGAATGATGGAGGCCATTGTGCTCTTTGGGACCTTCAATGCTGCAGAAATGTTTCTGTACCCTTCCCTAGATCTGTGCCTCGACACAATCCTGTCTCGGAGGTCTACAGAAATTCCTTCATGGCTTTGTTTGTGCTCCGACATGCACTGTTAACTGTGGGACCCTGTATAGACAGGTGTGTGCCTTTCCAAACCATGTCCTATTGGACTGAATTTACCACAGGTGGACTCCGACCAAGTTGTAGAAACATCTCAAGGATGATCCGTGGAAACAGGATGTACCTGAGCTCAATTTTGAGTGTCATGGCAAAGGCTGAGAATACTTCTGTACATGTGATATATTTTTTTCTTTTTTATTAAAATTTGCAAAAGATTTCAAACAAACCTTCTTCATGTTGTCATTATGGGGTATGGTTTGAAGAAATTGGGGAAAATATATAATTTTATCCATTTTGCAATAAGACTTTAACATAACAAAATAGACAGGTGTGTGCCTTTCCAAATCAAGTCCAATCAACTGAATTTGTGAATACTTTCCGGATGCACTGTATGACGATACCCACTCAATATTCTTGAACGCATGGTCTCCATGGTTGGAATACAATCTTAATCTCAACACTGACAGATCTCTACTCTCCCTTTAGTATATAAGGGAACTTGTGAAGCAGGAGGAGCACCCGGGCTGAGCCCCACCGCTACTCCCATCTTCTTTATACTATTCCCCCCACTTCTTCCCTTCCAACCTCTTTTCCCTATTTTTCTTCTCTCTCCCCCTTCCCGTCATTGAACCCCTGACGTCATGATTTTTGCCATCTAAACTGGCAGATTTTTTCCTTTCCCTCACACCCCAAGGTCCCCCCCCCCCCAATACCATTTGGATTATTTCAATGCCAGACAATATTCCTTACTACTGAATAGCTACATTGCACTGCTGCTGTAGGTAATCTGCTCACTGCAGATTACCCTTGGATTGATCCAGTATCTCATTCCCTTCCCCTAGCCTCCCACCAACCCTCGGACTTCCCTTGAAACCAGTAAGCCGGTTACATTTGTATTGCCCTTTTCTCCTAAATGTGTACATCAGTTTATATTAAGTGTGTTTTTTCTGAAGCATGTTAACCACTTCCTTACTGGGCACTTAAACCCCCTTCCTGACCAGAGGACTTTTTGCGATTCGGCACTGCGTCGATTTAACTGACAATTACGCGGTCGTGCGACGTGGCTCCCAAACAAAATTGACGTCCTTTTTTCCCCACAAATAGAGCTTTCTTTTGGTGGTATTTGATCACCTCTGCGGTTTTTATTTTTTGCGCTATAAACAAAAATAGAGCGACAATTTTGAAAAAAAATAATAATATTTTTTACTTGTTGCTAAAAAATAAATAGCTCAAATTTTTTTTCTCAGTTTAGGCCGATACGTATTTTACATATTTTTGGAAAAAATAAAAAAAATAAAAAATCGCAATAAGCGAATGGTTTGCGCAAAAGCTATAGCGAATATAAAATAGGGGACAGAATTATTATTATTTTATTTTTTTACTAGTAATGGCGGCGATCTGCGATTTTTATCGGTACTGCGACATTATGGCGGACACATCGGACACTTTTGACACCATTCACATTTATACTGCGATCAGTGCTATAAATATGCACCAATTACTGTATAAATGTGACTGGCATTGAAGGGGTTAACACTAGGGGGTGAGGGAGGGGTTAAATGTGTACCTTAGTGAGTGTTACTAACTGTGGGGGGTGACTGGGGGAGGTGACCGATCTGTGTCCCTATGTACAAGAGACACAGATCGGTCTCCTCTCTCCCTGACAGGAAATGGATCTGTGTGTTTACACACACAGATCCATGTCCTTCTCTCTGTAACCACCGATCGCGGGAGCCTGGCGGACATCACGGCCGCCAGGCACGCGCATCGGCATCCCAGTGAAGCGGCGCGCGCGCCGCCGCCTGCACGCTCGCGCGCCCCCCAGTGGCCAGGAGGTGTGGAGGCCATATAAAGATGGCCACTCAGAGAAGTAGAACCACCCGTCGGGAAGTGGTTAATGTGTACCCTGTATAACAGTACATATTGCATGTACATTATTTGTACTTTACTTTGGAAAATTTAAAGCGGTATTAAACCCAAAACCACAAATGTAAAATATTGCAGTTTACCAATGATTAGATGTGGTGGCTGCTTTCGTTTTTTCTTTTGGCTTTTTTCCCCCTCTGTTTTTACCTGTTGATCTGGCCAGTAAACAGGGTGGATTTGATTTAAATCAAGTCGATTTTACATCATAATTTAAATTACTTGTAAAAAAAAGCTTGATTTAAATCATAATTTTTAAAGAGCAACTGTCACCTCGGTCACGCAGAAGCTCCTCCTCTGACGCTGTTGACTCACCGACAGTCCCATTCACTTTAATGGGACGGATGATAATACGACAGTAAAACAAGGTGAGGGATGTGGTGGCAGCAGGTGAGTGGATGCCCACTAACTTGCGCTGCCATGATGGATCTGAAATGACAGGTGCTCTTTAAATATAAGGACTCATTCTTGCTGGTAGTTAGAATCTTTAATATTTGCAGAATGAAGGTTTCCTATTTAGAATAAGCTGTCAGATTAGTAAAACAGCGATATCAGAACAGATTCAATCATACAGTTTGTAGTGTACATAGATTTGCAAAACAATGGAATAAAGGAATATTCCTGAAATTTGTTTTATCTCATAGTTACTGTGAAATGATGTGAATGCATCAATGCAGTGCATGTTATCTCAGCTTGCAGATCTTGGATTCATTGAATGAGTTTGCTAAAAAATGTAAATATTGCAGAATATACAGTCTCATTCTACATACCGTATTTATCGGCATATACCGCGCACTTTTTAGCCCTGAAAAATCAGGGCAAAATCGTGGGTGTGCGATATACGCTGATACCCGCTTTCCCGCGCCGAGTTTGAATACTGCGCCGGCATATACCGAGCGCAGTACACTCGTGTATAGTCGGGCAGGCTCGGCTCCTCTCGTGCTCACGTCCTGGACGTACAGGACATGAGCGCGAGAGTAGCCGAGCCTGCCCGACTATACACGAGTGTACTGCGCTCGGTATATGCCGGCGCAGTATTCAAACTCGGCGCGGGAATCGAGCGGGGAGGACGCCGGACCCGACACGGCCGCCGATGGAAGCCGCGCATGACACCAAAACTGCAAGTACAAATATCTTTTTTCCACAGGAATGCGGGTCCACTTTAGGGGTGCGCGCTATACGCCGGAGCGCGCAATACCCCGATAAATACGGTAACTAAGCTCCATTTCATGCTGAATAAACTAAATTATTAATTTATCTTAAACAGAAAACTATCTTTAGATAGATTTTGACTCCAAAAGCATTTTATCAAAATACATTTGATATATAAAAAAAAAAAAAAAAAAAAGGATTACAACAAAAAAAAAGGGGGAGGGGGGAAGCAGACAGCAGCATTGTCCGTTTGGGGAGAGAGGAGTGTTAAATGTACTAGCAGATTTAAATACACTGACAAATTGAAGCCATACTCCAGCTCACACTTTGCTATAACTGATTATAAAAACATTTTTTTTCCCATTTAAGATAAAGGTGTGGGTAGGTGTATATATATATATATATATATATATATATATATATATATATATATATATATATATATATATATATATATATATATATATATATATATTACACACACACACCCAGATTTAAATGTCGATTTGTAAAAGAAAGATCCTATACATAGAACAACAATGGCATCAGTTTAAATTTCTGTAAGGCTCCATGCACGCTGAAGCTGATAAACTGCAGTTTATTGGCGTTTTGGCTTTTTTTTTTTAAAGCCCATAAACTGAACTCTATGTTAGCCTATGTGCCCATGCACACCTGGGTTTTTTTTGTCGTTAATGAGCTTTGGAGTTTATTGGCTTTTTTCTGAACGCCCGTAATTTGCATTCAAAGTGACGTTTTTTGGTGGGAAAAAAACGCTGTAAAAACGCAGATAAACGCTCAAAAACGCCGGTGCCAGCATTTTTTAATCCATTAAAAAAAAAAAAATACACTGAAAAATGCTGATTAAAGCTATTGCAAAAACGCTAAAAAACGTTGAAAGGCTCCCTGCAAAGCTACTGGCGTTTTTTTATAGCTTTTATCAGCTTCAGTGTGCATGGAGCCTAACTGTTCAATAAACAACCATTATGATTTGCCTGTTGATTAGTGACTTGTGGGAGATCAGGATTTCACTGCGATCCTGCATTAGCAATTCTGGAGGTAATAGTCACACTGTTTCTATTAGACAGACCTGTCTGGTAGACGTGAACAGTAAAGCAGAATCAGAATATAAACTATGTGACTGTAATGAACAGAAATGGCTGTTACCCGCTGGCTGTGTAATTACAACTCATGCAAAGTGATGTTGGAGCTTGCCAGCTCCCCCTGACCCCAAATTTCTATAGCTCGTCAATAGGATTGCCTCACTGGCCCAAAAAAAATATAGAAGGGAGGAGGGGGAGAGCAAGCTCTGGCACTACCAATAACTGTTGGAGCTTTGCTTTATAACAGCCCACCATCCAGCCACAGGAGAGGCAATGAGAATTGCTGCAAGTATGTGAAGGTGTCTGCACTTCATACCTGCTAGCAGAGGACCATTGATGACCTCTTCTTCAGAAAAGATAGTTACCTGGGTGTTGTTTGTTTTGAGGGCACAGTAGGCACGCACCTATAGGTGGCAGAGACCGATTAATGGATTCTCTCTTAAAAGCTCAATGTTCCCGGCCTACTCATACTTCCATTCCTCGTGTTTCCCCATCAGTTTGATTTCCCCTCGATCCTAACTCTATGTAGCTCCATTTCCTGTCCCTAAGCCACGCCCATCAAATCATTCTCTGCAGCCATCGCCTTTTGTACCACCACCCCCTCCCTTTAGAATGTAAGCTCTACGAGCGGGGCCCTCCTGTATTCAACTGTACCGTAAATTGTGCTGTCCCCCCTCTACATTGTAAAGCCCTGCGTAAACTGTTGGCACTATATAAATCGTGTAAAATAATAATATTATATTGTTTTTTAACTACTTGCCAGGCACTTTCTAGCCCTTCCTGCCCAGGCCAATTTTCAGCTTTCAGCCCTGTGGCACTTTAACCACCTGCCAACCGCCCTATAGACGATATAAGTCTACAAGGCGGTTGCTTAACTCTGGGAGGACGTCCATAGACATCCTCCCAGAATCGCGCTCCCGCGAGCACACGGGAATGTCCGTGACCGCCGGGTCCGTCTGTAAATCGCCAATGACGGAGCGATCACTTGTAAACAAACCGGTGTCATGTGATGACGCCGGTTCCTCCCTCCCCTCTCTGTACCTAACAGTACAGTGTGAGAGGAGAGGGGGGGGGGAGCGGATGCAGCACGAGTGCTGTGGGCTGGATCTGTGACACATGCAGTCACAGATCCAGCCAGCCATCCATCCCTGCCTCATACTGTGCAATACACAATACCAATACCCCACAATACTCTGCAATACCCCACAATACTCTGCAATACCCCACAATACTCTGCAATACCCCACAATACCCCACAATACTCTGCAATACCCCACACTACCCTGCAACGTCGCCTATGGGAATTTTTAAGTAGCAAAGTTTGGCGCCATTCCACGAGCGTGTGCAATTTTGAAGGGTGACATGTTGGGTATCTATTTACTCGGCGTAACTTCATCTTTCACATTTATGCAAAAGAATGAAGAAAAAATACTAAATTTGCTAAATTTTATAACAGAAACAAAGAAAAATTCATTTTTTTTTACAGAATTTTCAGTCTTTTTTCTCTTATAGCGCAAAAAATAAAAAACCCAACGGTGATTAAATGCCATCAAAAGAAAGCTCTATTTGTGTGAAAAAAAGGACGAAACACAACAGTGTTGTATGACTGAGTAATTGTCATTCAAATTGTGAGAGCACCGAAAGCTGAAAATTGGTCTGGTTATTAAGGAGGTTTACGTGCCCAGTGATCAAGTGGTTAAATGACAATTGGTCATGCTACACTGTAACCAAACAACATTTTTATACTTTTTTTGGAGATAGATGGATTTTTCTTTTGGTGGTATTTAATTACCAATGGGTTTTTACATTTTTGCTAAATGAAAAAAAGCCTGAAAATTTTTAAAAAATAAATACATTTTCTTAGTTTCGGTTATACAATTTTGCAAATGTGTAATTTTTTTCCTTGGCTTATGTGCATTGATGAGCACTGATATTCTGCACTAATGACATCCTTAAACACACTGTTCTGTTTATAGGAGAGAGGCATGTGTGCCGAATAGAGCATTGATTATGCTCAGCACTTCCGCATTCCACGCTGGAACACACGTGGCGCTGGGCGATGACGTCAGTGCGCAGTCGCCGTATGCGTTCCAGCGTGGAACGCAATACGGCGGCGAAAACGCCGTTTACACTATCACAGAGGGAGAGCTGAGAGCCTGGAGTCATGTGATCCCTGGAAGACACTGTTAAAACAGGTAGAAGTTGGATTTTTTTGTTTATAAAACACAGGCACTAGGATACAGCTTTTTATGTGACAGAGGGGATGATATAATGATCAGTAAAGCTGCGTACACACGATCAGTCCATCCGATGAGAATGGTCTGAAGGACCGTTGTCATAGGTGAACTGATGAAGCTGACTGATGGTCCGTCGCGCCTACACACCATCGGTTAAATAACCGATCATGTCAGAACGCGGTGATGGAAAACACAACGACGTGCTGAAAAAAAAACGAAGTTCAATGCTTCCAAGCATGCGTCGACTTGATTCTGAGCATGCGTGGATTTTTAACCGATGGTTGTGCCTACTAACGATCGGTTTTGACCTATCGGTTAGGAATCCATAGGTTAAATTTAAAGTAGAGCTGCACGATTAATTGTAAATACTCTGTACTACCACTTTTACCTACAGGTAAGCCTATAATAAGGCTAACCTGTAGGTATAAAAAAATATCTCCTAAACCTGAACGGTTTAGGAGATATTCCCCTCGCAATGCGCTGCTGACTGCATCAGCGCATGCGCAGCAGGGATCCTCGGCTAAAGGCCCGGCAGCCGCCAGACCTTGCCGGCAAGTAGTCTCCCGTGCGTGACAACATCGACACTCCAGCCACTCACAGCGCTGGAGCGGCGATACCCGGAAGACACGCCAAGGCAAGATTACATCTCCCTCGGCGTGGACCAGGTAAGTTACCTACGACTCGCTCTAAGGTAAGTATTTCATAATGAGCTAGTATGCGGTGCATACTAGCTCATTATGGCTTTCAGGTAGGTTTAAAACAAAACAAAAAAACAAGAACGGGGCTTACTACCACTTTAAAAAAAAAAAAAATTGAGAATCGTGATCTTCATTTTATGCAAAAGAATGGCGATTCTCATTTTTCCCAGAATCGTGCAGCCCTAATTTAAAGCAAGTTGGCTTTTTTTTTAACCGATGGTCGTGCCTACTAACGATCGGTTTTGACCTATCGGTTAGGAATCCATCGGTTAAATTTAAAGCAAGTTGGCTTTTTTGTAACCGATGGTTAAATAACCTATGGGGCCCACACACAATTGGTTTTGACCGATGAAAACGGTCCATCAGACCGTTGTCCTCTGTTTATTCTATTGTGTGTACGAGGCCTAAGTGGTTTAACAACTCCTTTAAGTTTATTTTCATGGCAAAGAGGGAATTTGTAATGAATTGCAATTCATTTGATCACTCTTCCTAACATTCTGGCTTATATGCAGATTGCCATTTTAAAAATGGAGGCAGCAGACTTTGTGAAAATAATATTTGTGTCATTCTCAAAATTTTTGGACACAGCTGTAGTTACATTTGACAATCCAATATAAAATTACCTGAACAATCTCCTTTTCATTTTGTGAGCTCTGGCTGTCTGCTGGTCATCCCTTTCCATGACTTCCTGGATTCCCTGCATGCTTTAAAGCTTCTCTAAGGACTATATATCCCATGGTACATTTCCTAAATTCCATACTGACTCCTCCTCCTGAAACTCCTCCTCTCAGCACCTCTAAAGATCAGAAAGCAGGCTCTGTGAAATGTGGGACACAGCAATGCCTATTTACAGGGCCTAGTGATTAGATGTCACAGAACTCAGAGACGTAAGTTGGTGAGGATCTTTACAAAGTAAATGTGCAAATGTCATTATCATTTAGATGAATAAGGCAGGAAATCATTAAAAATAGAATGTAGTAGAGCTGCACGATTCTGGATAAAATGACAATCACAATTTTTTACTGTTTTTTTTTTTTTATTAATCTAAGTGTATTCCCCCCCCCCCCCCCCCAAAAAAATGCGTTTGAAAGACCACTGCGCAAATACAATGCGACATAAAATATTGAAATGGCCGCCATTTTATTTTCTAGGGTCTCTGCTAAAAAAATTATATTTAATGTTTGGGGGTTCTAAGTAATTTTTGAGCAAAAATACAAATTTTAAACTTGTAAGCAACAAGTGTCAAAAAAGGTTTCGATCTTAAAGCGGTGTTCCACGGAAAATAAAAAAAAGTAAAAGGTCAGCAGCTACAAATACTGCAGCTGCTGACTTTTAATATTAGGACACTTACCTGTCCTGGGCGCCCGCGATGTCGGCAGCCGAAGCAGACTTCACTTCTTGGTTCCCTACTGCGCATGCGCGAGTTGCGGTGCGCTATCCCACTGGTTTCTGCTGTCTTCTGGGACATGTATCTCCCAGAAGACAGCGGGGGGGCGGAGGAGGCGCCAGACATGGCATAGATTGCCGTGGTGACCTATGCCTGGAAGTGGGAGCAAATACTTGGATTACACAGGTATCTGCTCCCTCCTTCCCCTGAAAGGTGATCTCTAAGGCCTCGTACACATGACCGAACATGTTTGCTGAAACTGGTCCGCGGACCAGTTTCCGCGGACATGTTCGGCCGTCTGTACGGCCGAGCGGACAGGTTTCCAGCGGACAAATGTTTCTTAGCATGCTAAGAAACATGTCCGCTGGAAGCCTGTCCGTCGGACATGTTCGATCGTCTGTACGACTCACCGGACATATCCGCTAGGCCGAAAGCCCTCGCATGCGTTGAAGTGATTCGACGCATGCGTGGAAGCATTGACCTTCCAGGGTCGCGATCGACGTGGCCACGTGGAATTTGGTCTGATGGTGTGTACAGCCATCAGACCAAATGATGCCAGCGGACATGTCCGATCGCGGACCGTTTTCATCGGACAGATCCGGTCGTGTGTACAAGGTCTAAGGCTGCATTCACACCTGAGTATTTTTACCGTGATTATTACCACGTTTTTTGCCGCGATTTTGTACAGGTCACCAATGTAAACGCAGAAAAACCCATGTAATCTGCCCCAAAGAAGCTTGTGTTCTTTTTTGAGCTGAAGGCGTTTTGCTTCAGGGGACAAAGTGTTTAGATGTGAACAGGTGCCATTGAAATGAATGGGATTTGGTTTGTTGGGTGTTTTTCGGGCGTTTTATGAGCTGAAAATGCTCAGGTGTGAATGCAGTCTAAAAGAAATAAGCCTGGGTTCACACTAAGGATGAGCTCCGGCGTGTTTGCATAGTACACATGCAGAGCCCGCCAGAAAGTCTGCACCGCGCTGCGCTAATCACAGGCAGGGAGACATTTCCTGATCTCTGCAGCCGAGCATCAGGACAATGTCTCCCTGCCTGTGATTAGCGCAGTGACAACTTCCTGGCGGGCTCTGCACGTGTACTGTGCGAACACGCCGGAGCTCATCCTTAGTTCACACTATAGCGATGCAGGAACCAGCACAATTTCTGTGCGGGTTCCCGCATCGCACCTCTCTGGCACACTGCCCTATGCGAACCGCTGCGGGTGCAACTACAATGTTAATGACATCCCCAGATCACAGTGCGAATGGTGGATTCAGACAGGAATGGGATTGAATAGGTGTGAACATGATTCCAGTGTGGGAAAAAAAAAGTCCCTGTAACTTTTTTATGCAAATCCAATGCGAGTTCAGCCATATACCTGTATAGCTGAACTCGCATTGCACAGACATGGCATGTGATCTGCACAGCAGCGCAGGCTTTTTTTTTGACAGCTTGGCTCTGTATGGTTTACATAGAATGACAGAAATGGCCGATTAGGATCGGGAGGAGGGGAGTTGAATCGAGATGGCGATTTTTAAATGATTAATCGTGCAGCTCTACAATGTAAACAAATGAATATATGATTGTACATTCGGACCATCGATATGATTTAATATTGGGAAGCCAGGAGAATGACCTCCCTGCACAACATTTCTCTGATTGCACAATGTAGAGAGGAGTAAGCATTGGCCACTACTAGATAAAGCTGAACACACACCATACAATCTGATTGTACAATCTCCATCACATCTATAGTAGTAAGTACAAGAGTATTCCTGATTGGATGCTAATGGAAAAGCAATAATACAATCAAACTATATAGTGTGGCCAGCTGAGACCTGTAGTTCCCCTCCTTTGGAGACATGCCCCATTGATCCCCTATAGATAAGGGCACACACCTGAAATTCCAGGCCGTAGATCACAGGAGCGTCATCCTCCATATCACTATAGAGAAGCTAGACGAATCTTCCTTGTAGAATGATTGCACACTGTGTCAGCTCTCCTCTCGGCCTCCGTACTCACTCTTCTTCCTGTTTTCCAGCAATGTTCGCGTGTGAATAAAGTTCATTCATTCAGCTGCGCATGCCCAGAATGAGGTTAGAGAAGTGTGGGCATGCGCATTAGTTGCCGGTAGCAGCTGGAAGTGACAGGAGGGTGTGCTGGGCAGAGCTGTGTACCTGGGGCCCTGCTGTAAGGTAAGCAGGGAGTATGGGCAGATCATTTCCTTCCTCTGTGGGGATGGAGGGTCCCCCCGGTGTCCTATCATTCCTGGGCTGCAGAGTCACCAATAGGAATGAGGAGTTGTCCCTGGAAAGGTGACTGCAGTCCTCTGTGTACAGTGTGACCGCTCACTCCTATGTCACAGTCCGCTCTAAGCCAATACCTTTGTGCAGGAGCTGCACACACTGTATAGTGATGTGTACAAATGTCTTTCTTTTACATAATTATCAGCATGGTGTGTAGACACCCGTGTCATTCTGTGAGTGGAGGAGAACCTGTGTGATCCGATGAGTAAGGGAGGGGACATGTGTGATCCCATGAGTAAGGGAGGGGGACATGTGTGATCCCATGAGTAAGGGAGGGGGGGACATGTGTGATCCCATGAGTAAGGGAGGGGGGGACATGTGTGACCCCATGAGTAAGGGAGGGGGGGGACATGTGTGACCCCATGAGTAAGGGAGGGGGGGACATGTGTGACCCCATGAGTAAGGGAGGGGGGGACATGTGTGATCCCATGAGTAAGGGAGGGGGAAAAGTGTGTTCCCATGAGTAAGGGAGGGGGGGACATGTGTGATCCCATGAGTAAGGGAGGGGGGGACATGTGTGATCCCATGAGTAAGGGAGGGGGGGACATGTGTGATCCCATGAGTAAGGGAGGGGGGACATGTGTGATCCCATGAGTAAGGGAGGGGGGGACATGTGTGATCCCATGAGTAAGGGAGGGGGGGACATGTGTGATCCCATGAGTAAGGGAGGGGGGGACATGTGTGATCCCATGAGTAAGGGAGGGGGGACATGTGTGATCCCATGAGTAAGGGAGGGGGGGACATGTGTGATCCCATGAGTAAGGGAGGGGGGGACATGTGTGATCCCATGAGTAAGGGAGGGGGGGACATGTGTGACCCCATGAGTAAGGGAGGGGGGGACATGTGTGACCCCATGAGTAAGGGAGGGGGGGACATGTGTGATCCCATGAGTAAGGGAGGGGGGACATGTGTGATCCCATGAGTAAGGGAGGGGGGGACATGTCTGATCCCATGAGTAAGGGAGGGGGGGACATGTGTGATCTTATGAGTAAGGGAGGGGGGGACATGTGTGATCTTATGAGTAAGGGAGGGGGGGACATGTGTGATCCCATGAGTAAGGGAGGGGGGGACATGTGTGATCCCATGAGTAAGGGAGGGGGGGACATGTGTGATCTTATGAGTAAGGGAGGGGGGGACATGTGTGATCCCATGAGTAAGGGAGGGGGACGACATGTGTGATCCCATGAGTAAGGGAGGGGGGGACATGTGTGATCCCATGAGTAAGGGAGGGGGACGACATGTGTGATCCCATGAGTAAGGGAGGGGGGGGACATGTGTGATCCCATGAGTAAGGGAGGGGGGGGACATGTGTGATCTTATGAGTAAGGGAGGGGGGGGGACATGTGTGATCTTATGAGTAAGGGAGGGGGGGACATGTGTGATCTTATGAGTAAGGGAGGGGGGGACATGTGTGATCTTATGAGTAAGGGAGGGGGGGGGACATGTGTGATCTTATGAGTAAGGGAGGGGGGGGACATGTGTGATCTTATGAGTAAGGGAGGGGGGGACATGTGTGATCTTATGAGTAAGGGAGGGGGGGACATGTGTGATCCCATGAGTAAGGGAGGGGGGGACATGTGTGACCCCATGAGTAAGGGAGGGGGGGACATGTGTGACCCCATGAGTAAGGGAGGGGGGGACATGTGTGATCCCATGAGTAAGGGAGGGGGGACATGTGTGATCCCATGAGTAAGGGAGGGGGGGACATGTCTGATCCCATGAGTAAGGGAGGGGGGGACATGTGTGATCTTATGAGTAAGGGAGGGGGGGACATGTGTGATCTTATGAGTAAGGGAGGGGGGGACATGTGTGATCCCATGAGTAAGGGAGGGGGGGACATGTGTGATCCCATGAGTAAGGGAGGGGGGGACATGTGTGATCTTATGAGTAAGGGAGGGGGGGGACATGTGTGATCTTATGAGTAAGGGAGGGGGGGACATGTGTGATCCCATGAGTAAGGGAGGGGGACGACATGTGTGATCCCATGAGTAAGGGAGGGGGGGACATGTGTGATCTTATGAGTAAGGGAGGGGGGGACATGTGTGATCCCATGAGTAAGGGAGGGGGACGACATGTGTGATCCCATGAGTAAGGGAGGGGGGGACATGTGTGATCCCATGAGTAAGGGAGGGGGGGGACATGTGTGATCCCATGAGTAAGGGAGGAGGGGGGACATGTGTGATCCCATGAGTAAGGGAGGGGGGGGGACATGTGTGATCTTATGAGTAAGGGAGGGGGGGGACATGTGTGATCTTATGAGTAAGGGAGGGGGGGACATGTGTGATCTTATGAGTAAGGGAGGGGGGGACATGTGTGATCTTATGAGTAAGGGAGGGGGGGGGACATGTGTGATCTTATGAGTAAGGGAGGGGGGGGGACATGTGTGATCTTATGAGTAAGGGAGGGGGGGACATGTGTGATCTTATGAGTAAGGGAGGGGGGGACATGTGTGATCCCATGAGTAAGGGAGGGGGACATGTGTGATCCCATGAGTAAGGGAGGGGGGGACATGTGTGATCCCATGAGTAAGGGAGGGGGGGACATGTGTGACCCCATGAGTAAGGGAGGGGGGGACATGTGTGACCCCATGAGTAAGGGAGGGGGGGACATGTGTGACCCCATGAGTAAGGGAGGGGGGGACATGTGTGATCCCATGAGTAAGGGAGGGGGAAAAGTGTGTTCCCATGAGTAAGGGAGGGGGGGACATGTGTGATCCCATGAGTAAGGGAGGGGGGGACATGTGTGATCCCATGAGTAAGGGAGGGGGGACATGTGTGATCCCATGAGTAAGGGAGGGGGGGACATGTGTGATCCCATGAGTAAGGGAGGGGGGGACATGTGTGATCCCATGAGTAAGGGAGGGGGGACATGTGTGATCCCATGAGTAAGGGAGGGGGGGACATGTGTGATCCCATGAGTAAGGGAGGGGGACATGTGTGATCCCATGAGTAAGGGAGGGGGGACATGTGTGATCCCATGAGTAAGGGAGGGGGGGACATGTGTGATCCCATGAGTAAGGGAGGGGGGGACATGTGTGACCCCATGAGTAAGGGAGGGGGGGACATGTGTGACCCCATGAGTAAGGGAGGGGGGGACATGTGTGATCCCATGAGTAAGGGAGGGGGGACATGTGTGATCCCATGAGTAAGGGAGGGGGTGACATGTGTGATCCCATGAGTAAGGGAGGGGGGGACATGTGTGATCTTATGAGTAAGGGAGGGGGGGACATGTGTGATCTTATGAGTAAGGGAGGGGGGGACATGTGTGATCCCATGAGTAAGGGAGGGGGGGACATGTGTGATCTTATGAGTAAGGGAGGGGGGGACATGTGTGATCCCATGAGTAAGGGAGGGGGACGACATGTGTGATCCCATGAGTAAGGGAGGGGGGGACATGTGTGATCCCATGAGTAAGGGAGGGGGACGACATGTGTGATCCCATGAGTAAGGGAGGGGGGGGACATGTGTGATCCCATGAGTAAGGGAGGGGGGGGACATGTGTGATCTTATGAGTAAGGGAGGGGGGGGACATGTGTGATCTTATGAGTAAGGGAGGGGGGGACATGTGTGATCTTATGAGTAAGGGAGGGGGGGGACATGTGTGATCTTATGAGTAAGGGAGGGGGGGGGGGGACATGTGTGATCTTATGAGTAAGGGAGGGGGGGACATGTGTGATCTTATGAGTAAGGGAGGGGGGGGGGCATGTGTGATCCCATGAGTAAGGGAGGGGGGACATGTGTGATCCCATGAGTAAGGGAGGGGGGGGACATGTGTGATCCCATGAGTAAGGGAGGGGGGGACATGTGTGATCCCATGAGTAAGGGAGGGGGGGGACATGTGTGATCTTATGAGTAAGGGAGGGGGGGGACATGTGTGATCTTATGAGTAAGGGAGGGGGGGGCATGTGTGATCCCATGAGTAAGGGAGGGGGGACATGTGTGATCCCATGAGTAAGGGAGGGGGGGGACATGTGTGATCCCATGAGTAAGGGAGGGGGGGACATGTGTGATCCCATGAGTAAGGGAGGGGGGGACATGTGTGATCCCATGAGTAAGAGAGGGGGGACATGTGTGATCCCATGAGTAAGGGAGGGGGGGGGACATGTGTGATCCCATGAGTAAGGGAGGGGGGGGGCATGTGTGATCTCATGAGTAAGGGAGGGGGGGACATGTGTGATCTCATGAGTAAGGGAGGGGGGACATGTGTGATCTCATGAGTAAGGGAGGGGGGACATGTGTGATACTATGAGTAAGAAAGGGGGGGACATGTGTGATACTATGAGTAAGGGGGGATGCATTTGATCTTATGAGTAAGGTAAGGGGACATCTTTGATCTTATACGTAAAGAAGGGGGGGGGATGCATGCAGTTCTCTGAGTAGAGGGGTATCTGTGTCACTCTGTAAGTAAAGGGGAACCTGTATGATCTTGTCACTAGAGTGGTACTTGTGTGATGTAATGAGTAAAGGAGAACCTCTGTGATCCTATGAGTAAGGGAGAACACATGCGCTCGTGTGAGTAGCGGGGAGCCTGCGCGCTCGTGTAATAGGGAAACTGTGTCACCTTCCTCTGAGTAGCGGGCATTGAATGTGATCCTCTGAGTAGAGAGGAACCTAGGAGATTGGCAACAATATGGGAGCTGCCAATATATATATATACTCAAAAACAAAAATATGTTATGACATCAGAACGCCTCTTTCTGTCCTTTGGTGAAAATACTCGCTTATCATGCTGTATCTGTGAAAGAGCAGTGTAGTCACCCCAGTAGAGTAAGGCCCTGTTCACATATCATGTATTATATGCACAATTTTCATGCCATTCTGGGCGTTGCGTATTGGGCAGTCCATTCACTATAATGAGCTGTCCTATGCGCGTTTGTCACACCAAAAGAAGCTCCTGCTTCTTTTTTGGGTGACAAGCTTAGTGTGTTTTTATTTTTTTAAACGTGTGTTTTGCCATGATTGCTGCGTGACAATAGCAGCAGAATTGCACACAACTAGCTATGGGGGCACACGCATGAAAAGGAGCGGAGAGCGCCAGCAGGGAAGGTAAGGGACCACTCTGTGCAATAACCTTGCACCTAGCAGTTAAAGCGGGGGTTCACCCAATTTTTTTTTTTTTAAATTACATCTAGCAGAGCCAGCATACTAAGGACATTACATTTCGGCAGGTCATTTTTTTTTTTTTCTCTGTACATACCTTTATATCCTGATGTTGTCCAGGGGCTTCCGGGTTCGGATGACTGCAGGACTGGGCATTCTGATCCTTCCGTTCGATGATTGACGGCTTGTGAAACAGGTGACCTGTCTAACAACGTGCGCCACCAGATGTCGGGAAATAGCCGTGCTGCGAGTCAGCACTATACGGCGCCTGCGCAGTCAGCTCTACACGGCGGGCACAGGCGCCGTATAGTGCCGATCGCAGCTCGGCTATTACCGGAAATCTGGTGACGCGCGTTGTGCGACAGGTCACCTGTTTCACAAGCCGTCAATCATCGAACTGAAGGATAGGAACGCCCAGTCCCGCAGTCATCGGAACCCTGAGGCTGGGATAGGAACGCCCAGTCCCGGAGTCATCAGAACGGGGAAGCCCTGGACAAAATCAGGATATAAAGGTAAGTACGGAGGAAAAAAAAAAAACATGCCGAAATGAAATGTCCTTACTATGCTGGCTCTAATGTAAAAAAATCGTTTTTAGGGTGAACCTCCACTTTAAGTAGAACATTTTTTTTTTAGGGGAAAATTAGGAGCCTTTAATTTCACTTTAAAGTGGAACTAGAGGCTGTAACGAACTAAGCTTAAAACTACTTCCTCTCCCCTTCTAAAACAATACTCATAAACATTGGTGGGGGCATCTTCTCAGTATACAATGTTCATGCATGTAGTCATCCAAAAGGGTTTGTATTCACAGCAAGGTCAGCAAAAAATGGATAAACGCACTGAATGGTTGCAGGATGAGGCACTCATGTGCCTCCCGCAGGAGGGGTAAATCAAGTCATTATACGCAAACAATTATATATAATAATTGTATTTTTAGTTGCACAGCACAACTTCCCCATCTACTGTTCGATTATATATGTCGTACATGAACCGGCCCTTATACACTACAACTACTCTCTAAATACCATCTTTTGTTGGTGGGATCCCTTGGAGCCCAAAGCTTTTTGAACCCCTCCTATGCTTGCATATCTTGGCAAATGACAACTCTTATACAAACTGCCTTGTAGAAGGAATGTGTATTTACTTAACGATTCTCAGGGCTCTCTGATTCAATCACGTGATTGGCATCCATTTTCCATGCTTTCCTCTCTCCCCTGAAGCGGGCTGCTGGGGAGATCATGTGACTGGAGCGGAGCTCTGAGAATAGGTAAATATAAGCATCTTCCCTTTTCAGGGTAGTTGGTATAGGAGTTAGAAGGTGGCTGGAGGCAGTTTTGTGCTTCGTTATTTCTAGCCTTGAATGCGACTTTAAAGGGGTTGTAAAGGGAAAAAAAAAATTTCATAATAAGCATCCTTTACTTGCAGATATTCCTCTTTTCACTTCCTCATTGTTCATTTTTGCTCAGAAGTTGCTCTATTTCTTCTCTGTTCTGTTCACTTCCTGCTTGTCTGATTGTTACTGACCACCGTGAAGGGAGGCTTTACTGCGGTGGTCAGTAACGTGCTCGCCCCCTCCTGGGAACTACATCTGTGCGGCAGGACGCTCTCTACGTGTTAGAGACCTCAAGGAGGTGTGAATTGCTGGGCGTGCCGCAATTCATACTGGGAAATGTAGTTCTTACATGAACGAGCGATGCAAACCAGGAAGTGAATGAGAGAACAGAAACTAGAATGCCGGAGGTGATATAGATGAAGGAATTTAATAGATATTTACTTGTTTTTTAACAGAATCATTACACTATTCTGTCTACCTTGCAGACATTAATTTTAGACAAAACATTTTTTTTCCTTTAGTGACCCTTTAAGTTGAGTTGATAAGTGTCTTAACCACTTGCCGCCCGCCAATGATAGATTGACGTCGGCAAAGTGGTTGTAGAATCCTGACCGGACGTCATATGACGGCCTCAGGATTCTGGGGGCGCGCATCACGGCGATTGTTGTTGCGGGGTGTCAGTCTGACACCCCGCAACACCGATCTCGGTAAAGAGTCTCTCACGGAGACTCTCTACCACGTGATCAGCCGTGTCCAACCACGGCTGATCACGATGTAAACAGGAAGAGCCGTTGATGGCTCTTCCTCACTCACGTCTGACAGACGCGAGTAGAGGAGAGCCGAACGGCTGCTCTCCTGACAGGGGGGGTTTGCGCTGATTGTTTATCAGCGCAGCCCCCCCTCGGATCGCCACACTGGACCACCAGGGAAGCCCACCCTGGACCACCAGGGAAGGGCAAACTGAAAAATATGCCCAAAAAAAAAAAAATGCTCAAAAAAAAAAAAACGCTGGAAAAAAAAAACAAAAAAAATAAGATGCCAATCAGTGCCCACAAATGGGCACTGACTGGCAACATAGGTGCCGCCCCACAGTGTCCGCAGAGGTGATCAAATACCACCAAAAGAAAGCTCTATTTGTGGGGGAAAAAGGACGCCAATTTTGTTTGGGTACAATGTAGCATGACCGCGCAATTGCCATTCAAAGTGCGACAGTGCTGAAAGCTGAAAATTGGCTTGGGCGGGAAGGTACGTAAGTGCCCTGTATGGAAGTGGTTAATATAACGCGGTCTTACCCCGAAGGGTCCAGACACGCATAGCAGAGTTCCTGGCAAAAGAGAACCCAGGAACCAAAAGCGACACAGAGTGGAAGAGAGGCTACGCAGGAAAGGCTTGTGTGAAGACCGGGATAGTGGGGGCCTCTTGGAGCTTGACAGAGAGGCTATTCCATAATACGACAAAGTAATTTAATGGATCTATGATATATATTATTTGACACTTGGCCAGCCAAATAACATGTTTATATTTCTTTATTCCTTTTTTTATTTATTTTTTAGGAACAATGGAGAACCCAGATAACTGCCTAGAGAATGACCTGAAAGAATCTCACAAGAGCATGGCTGAAGCTGACTTTGTAGGACTACCTCCAGACAAAGGTGAACAAGTACAAGAGGAGATCCTTCTTCACGAGGAGACCATTGATCTTGATGCCGACACCTTTGAATCTGAAGAAAATGTCACCCTGTCTGAAGATTCGGGAAACTTGCTGGACAAACTTAATGAGCAGATGATGGAAAGTGTGCTCATCTGTGACTCCCCGAACATCAGTGAAGATGATGCTGGAGATCTTGGCTGCCTTCAGGACATTGTTGATGAAATTGAAAGTAGTGACACCATTGGGATGGGGCAAGACATGGATAAGGAATACAATCAAAGTGTAAATAGCAAGAATAGCTCTGAGTTAGATGTTAGTCCTGAAAACTCTGCTTCAGACAAGTTGCCTGTGAGCGACACATCTGCCCAGCTTCAGGACCCGCTAGTTGAAATGGATGAGGCGATCGTTACCAATTTACAGACACCAGAAATTGAGCACAAAGAAGAATTTCTTATTCCAGTCATTAAATCTTCTTCTGCAGAGGAAACCATCCCGGTCTGTACCATCTTCAGCCAGGCGAATACACAACAACCCTTTTTAGTCCACCATGGCTTTGAACCTCAAATGGTCAAGTCGCCAAGTTTTGGAGCTGAATTTAAAAGCGCCATAAAGACTCAAACACAAGTTGTCCAGCCAAGTCCAAGCTTAAGCAACTTCTTCTCTGATAATGTAGGACCTAATTCTACTGCTTCAGACTTCTTTGATTCCTTTACCACCTCTTCAACGTTTATCTCGGTCAGCAATACGAATGCAGCGCCTTCTGTTGCTGAAAGAAACCCAGCGCCTATAACTCCAGATGCGGTCAATTCTCAGAACCCTCCTGCCGTTAGTTTCTTTTTGGGTAATAACTCTTTAGACTCAAGTGGCTCCCCCGCATCTGTGGAAATACCGCAGTCCCCAAAACCCTTCTCACAGATCCAGAGTGTGTTCGCTGGAATGGATGACCCGTTTGCCACTGCCCTAAACATGAGCGAGATGGACAGGAGAAACGATGCTTGGTTGTCATCTGAGGAAACGAGAAACATCCTTATCTCTGTAGCCACACAGCAGTACAACCCTGTCTTTATTGAGAAGGAGAAGCTTACTATGCCAGGTTTAAAGTTTGATAATATTCAGGTAAGTAAATCACACATAGTAAAAAACTTGTTCCCCTTTTCTACAGAGAAAAGACAATGATACAGTGGGGATCAAAAGTTTGGGCACCCCAGGTAAAAATTTGTATTAATGTGCATAACGAAGCCAAGGAAAGATGGAAAAATCTCCAAAAGGCATCAAATTACAGATTAGACATTCTTATAATATGTCCAAAAAAGTTAGATTTTATTTCCATCATTTACACATTCAAAATTACAGAAAACAAAAAAATGGAGTCTGCAAAAGTTTGGGCACCCTGCAAAGTTAATATCTTGTACTGCCCCCTTTGGCAAGTATCACAGCTTGTAAACGCTTTTTGTAGCCAGCCAAGAGTCTTTCAATTCTTGTTTGAGGTATCTTTGCCGATTCTTCCTTACAAAAGTCTTCCAGTTCTTTTGAGATTTCTGGGCTGTCTGTTACGCACTGCTCTTTTAAGGTCTATCCATAGATTTTTCAATTATATTGAGGTCAGGAGATTGTGAAGGCCATGGCAAAACCTTCGGTTTACGCCTTTTGATGGACTATGCAAATGCCCTTTACCTCGGACTCCCCAAGTACCAAATAGCTTGTCTACAAGTCGTTCAAAATACGGCCGCTAGACTTGTGACTGGGAAAAAAACATGGGAATCAATCTCACCTTCACTGAGAACCCTTCACTGGTTACCAGTAAAAGACAGAATCACTTTTAAAGCACTCTGTCTAACGCATAGATGTATCTATGGGAATGCTCTCCATTATCTATGCGAAAAAATAAAAGCTCATAATCCCAATCGCGTTCTGCGATCCACCAATCAAAATCTCCTCCATATACCCAAAGCCAGATACAAGTCCAAAGGAGAAAAGAGGATTCGCGGTCCAAGGGCCTAGACTATGGAACGCTTTACCAACCAGCATTCGGTTGGAGGAGAACCACTTGACGTTCAGGAGAAAGATCAAGACTCATCTCTTTTGATACCAAAGGAGACAGGAACAACAAGCGCCCAGAGGCGATTAAGTTCGCATGTGCTGCGCTATATAAGTTTTCATTCATTCATTCATTCATTCAATCCCTCGTGGATTTTGAGGTGTGTTTAAGATCATTATCCATTTGTAGAAGCCATCCTCTCTTTAACTTCAGCTTTTTCACAGATGGCATCAAGTTACCATCCAAAATTTGCTGAAATTTTATTGAATCCATTTTTCCTTCTACTCGTGAAATGTTCCCTGTGCCACTGGCTGCAATACAACCCCAAAGCATGATTGATCCACCCCCATGCTTAACAGTTGGACAGAGGTTCTTTTCATTAAATTCTGTGCCCTTTCTTATCCAAACGTACCTTTGCTCATTCCGGCCAAATAGTTCTATTTTAACCTCATTAGTCCACAGAACTTGTTTCCAAAATGCATCAGGCTTGTCTATATGTTCATTTGCAAAGTTCAAACGCTGATTTTTGTGGTGAGGACGTAGAGGAGGTTTTCTTCTGATGACTCTTCCATGAAGACCATATTTGTACAAGTATCTCTTTATAGTGGAATAGTGTACCACAACTCCAGTGTCTGCCAGATCTTTCTGGAGGGATTGTGCAGTCAAACGTGGGTTTTGAATTGCTTTTCTCACAATCCTGCGAGCTGTTCTGTCTGATATTTTTCTTGGTCTTCCAGAACTTGCTTTAACTTCCACTGTTCCTGATGACTGCCATTTCTTAATTACATTCCGAACAGAGGATATTGACATCTGAAAATGCTTTGCTATCTTCTTATAGCCTTCTCCAGCTTTGTGAGCGTCAACTATTTTCAGTTTCAGTTTTCTAGACAACTTCTTAGAAGAACCCATGGTGCGGATTGTTGGGGCAAGGTCAGATGAGTCTGGGCATTTAAAACCTTTGATATTGACATCACCTGGTCTTCCCAGACGATGATTGAGAACAATCCATGACACTGGCAGGTCTCGGCTTTGCAAAGGGGGCAGTGCATGCTATAAATTCTACAGGGTGCCCAAACTTTTGCAGACGCCCATTTTTTTTTTTTTTTCTTTAATTTTTAAAGTGTAAATGATGGAAATAAAATCTAACTTTTTTTGACATATTATAAGAATGTCTAATCTGTAATTTGATGCCTTTTGGAGATGTTTCCATCTTTCCTTGGCTTTGTTATGCACATTAAAGGGGTGTTCCAGCCTGTTAAGTTTATTAAAAGTCAGCAGCTACAAAAAGTTTTGGCTTTTAATAAAAAGACACTTACCTGCTCCACGGTTCCAGCGTCTTCATTCCTAGTGTGGGCACCCTGGAGTTACAGAGTTCCACTTCACGGCCGGGAACCCACTGCGCATGCGCGAGCGGCACTGCGCATGCGGCGCCGTCCGATTGGACAGGCGCTCGCCTACAGGGAGGGGCTGCAATAAGGCGATTAAGCTATTCGCCCTAAAAGACCCTCGGCGGAAGTGGGAAGCGGAAGTCCCACTCCTCCTGAAGCCCCCACTCCCCCCCAAAAAAATTACATGCCAAATGTGGCATGTAAGGGGGCAAGGAGTGGATTAAGCGGAAGTTCCATTTTTAGGTGGAACTCCGCTATAATACAATTTTTTTTTACCTGGGGTGCCCAAACTTTCTATCCCCACTGTAGGTATTTGTATATAGGAAAAGCGGTTTGCAAAAAAGTGTTTCCAGTGTTTGGTAGCTCTTGGTATTACTGTTCTGTAAGTGTATCTGAAGCCAAAATCAAGAAAAGTATATATTTCCTGTGTCTCCATGCCAGTGTTTTTCAACTCCAGTCCTCAAGGCGCACCAACAGGTCATGTTTTCAGGCTTTCCATTATTTTTCACAGGTGATTTGATCAGTTTCACTGCCTTAGTAATCACCACAGCCTTTTCATCTAAAGGAAATCCTGAAAACATGACCTGTTGGGGCGCCTTGAGGACTGGAGTTGAGAAACACTGCTCCATGCGCCCCCGCCGGTAATTGAGGCCGCGGCTTTGCGGCCTTCTGCAGGCCTAAGCTTCCTTCTGTGATCTGGCGCCATCTTGTGGTGGCCATTGGCATTACAAGTAAAACAGCAGTTCTAATGTGTTTTTCACTGCCATCTCCTTCCCTCTAATTAGAACCCCCAAACATATTATATAATACAGAGGTTGACAAATTTGCTTGGAATCTAGGAGCCAGCTAAAAAAGTTAGGAGCCAGAAAACGCGCCCGTCCCGACGAGCTTGCGCGCAGAAGCGAACACATACGTGAGCAGCGCCCGCATATGTAAACGGTGTTCAAACCACACATGTGAGGTATCACCGCGATTGGTAGAGCGAGAGCAATAATTCTAGCTCTAGACCTCCTCTGTAACTCAAAACTTGCAACCTGTCGCCTATGAAGATTTTAAAGGGTAAAAGTTTGTCGCCATTCCACGACCGGACGCAATTTTGAAGCGTGACATGTTGGGTATGAATTTACTCGGCGTAACATTATCTTTCATAATATTAAAGAAAATGGGGATAACTTTACTGTTGTCTTATTTTTTTAATTAAAAAAAGTGTAATTTTTTCCCAAAAAAGTGAGCTTGTAAGACCGCTACGCAAATACGGCATGACAGAAAGTATTGCAACGATCGCCATTTTATTCTCTAGGGTGTTAGGATAAAAAATATATATAATGTCTGGGGGTTCTAATTAGAGGGAAGAAGATGACAGTGAAAATAGTGAAAAATTACATTAGAATTGCTGTTTAACTTGTAATACCAACGGCCACCACCAGATGGCGCCAGCTTACACATCTGGTGGTAATTTTTTTTTTTTTTTTTTTTTTTTTTGCCCTCCCTTCCAAGCCAAGTCGCCAGGAGCCTATTTCTAGTCGCCATGGCGACCTGGTGCCTGGGATTTGTCGAGCCCTGAGGAATGGAGGGTATATGTGTATATAGGGGATGGAGGAATGGGGGTATATGTGTATATAGGGAATGGAGGGTATATGTGTATATGGGGGGGATGGAGGAATGGAGGGTATATGTGTATATAGGGGGATGGACAAAGTCACATGACTGACCGAGGTCACCAACTGACAAAGTCACATGACTGACCGAGGTCACCAACTGACAAAGTCACATGACTGACCGAGGTCACCAACTGACAAAGTCACATGACTGACCGAGGTCACCAACTGACAAAGTCACATGACTGACCGAGGTCACCAACTGACAAAGTCACATGACTGACCGAGGTCACCAACTGACAAAGTCACATGACTGACCGAGGTCACCAACTGACAAAGTCACATGACTGACCGAGGTCACCAACTGACAAAGTCACATGACTGACCGAGGTCACCAACTGACAAAGTCACATGACTGACCGAGGTCACCAACTGACAAAGTCACATGACTGACCGAGGTCACCAACTGACAAAGTCACATGACTGACCGAGGTCACCAACTGACAAAGTCACATGACTGACTGAGGTCACCATGTATGGAAGTCGCATGCCTGACCGAGGTCACCAACTGACAGTCACATGACTGACCGAGGTCACCAACTGACATTCACATGACTGACTGAGGTCACCATGTATGGAAGTCGCATGACTGACCGAGGTCACCAACTGACAGTCACATGACTGACCGAGGTCACCAACTGACATTCACATGACTGACCGAGGTCACCAACTGACAGTCACATGACTGACTGAGGTCACCATGTATGGAAGTCGCATGCCTGACCGAGGTCACCAACTGACAGTCACATGACTGACCGAGGTCACCAACTGACATTCACATGACTGACCGAGGTCACCAACTGACAAAGTCACATGACTGACTGAGGTCACTATGTATGGAAGTCACAAGGAGAATCGGAGGCTGACTGTTCAATAACTGGAAAAAGCAACAATAATGTGCAAAATACACATTATTGTCAGAAAATAAAGTTTTAGCAAAGTGACGGATATACAGAATGAATGGAAAATATTGATATAGAAGAATGGAGGGTATATGTGTATATAGAGGATGGACAGTACAGTGTATATAGGGGATGGAGGAATGGAGGGTATATGTGTATATAGAGGATGGACAGTACAGTGTATATATGGGATGGAGGAATGGAGGGTATATGTGTATTAGGGGTGTTGAATATAATCGTTGCATCGATGCATCGCGATTCTGGGCCCCCCGCTTCGGCATCGATGCATGTGACCCCAATAATCGATGTCGGGTGACGTCATCCCGACTTGCCCCTCCCGGGAGATCGCTCCGAGCAGGTCTTTTAAAATGCTTTTTTTTGTAATGAATGCGCGTTGTAATATATTAAGTGGCCGGCGTTGTGTGTGTGCTTTTTTTAAATATATGCAGATTCATACCTCATAGCTCCGTGTGTAGTAACTGTACATGCGATCATGTGACTCCATGTAATGATTCAAAGAGGGGAGGGGTTGGTTAGAGAACCTGGGGAAAGAGTAGAGAGGAGAGAGGAAAAGAGGAGAGAAAAGAGAAATAAGAAAGAAGAAAGGAAAGGGAGAGGAGAAGAAAAAAAAGGGGGGCGTAGGGGGAAAAAAAAGAAAATTAAAGTGGAAACACAAGGATAGCACTCACATGGGCCACATCTGTAATAATATTAGGGGAGAAACAATATCAAGCAAGTGGACATTGATGGTCAGACTTTAAGGCCAAGGAAGTATGGTTTTGTAAAAATATATAATTTAATAGCATATAAATAAATTAAACAGGATATACATAAAATAAATAAGTTCAAGAAAAATTATCACAAATTCATCAACAGCAGATGACCACTGTACATTCCTCCGAAGTCGCCAACGCACGTTTCGCCGTGGGGCTTCTTCAGGGCGAGGATGAGGAATATAGAGTTAGCAGAGAGATAGAAACTTATCTGCAATGATACAGTGTGGCATATTAGTCAAACAAAAATATTAATCAAAATACAGAATTAAAATGAAATGAATAAAAGTGTCATAGTGTGTATTTACATGGCTGGTGGTCCCTCGATGGGTGCGTCCACAGGGCATATAAGATATAGATGGAAATATACCAAGTCGGGAGGTAAGCTTTAAGCACAAGCTTCCATATATCGAAAATCTGGTTGACAAAAATATATATTTGTATATATATATATATAACAGTACCTCAATATAATATATGAATTCTTATTATAGCTGCCATCAACGCGCAGACACAGATACCATATAGAAAATTATAATAACGATGGAGTAAATAATAATAAAGATGAAGGATGAAACAGAGAAAACACTAAGAACCTACATATGTGTATATGCATGCACAAGCCTAGATGCACATACATGCACGCACACACATGAGAGAAAGAGGGGGGAAGGAAAAAAGAGAAAATGAAAAAAATGAAAAAAATGATGATGAAAAGAATGTGTTAAATATAGTAGGTAATAAGGGGGAAAGAAAATCATGTGAACAAATGCATTGGATATAATTGCTACATAGTTCCTGCGGTGTTAGTAAAAAGACGAGACCAAACGGCCACCATAATCACCTTAGGTGAGTCGAAAGAGTCAAGACTACAAGTCCAAGAGGTGGAAGATATGTACCACAGGAAAAGTTGATACTCGGACTGTAATAGTAAAAAAATAAAAAATATATATATATATAACGAAAGGAGCTATTAAACAGCCTTTAAGGACTAGCATTTATGATCGAAATAAAGAGTTAATCAAAAACTCCAGGTTACCTATTTTTATGAAGTCCTGAGCACACTGGGACAGCAGATGGCAGTATAACAGCAATGTGGAGGGGCTTACATAAAGAAACCCTTTCTGTAGCAGCCTTTGTATGGGGCTTTTGTACAGGCCTGTTGAGATGAAACAATGTGTCCATTCAAAAGGTCATTCTCGAGTGTGGTGAAATTAAGGGAACAAATTTGGAGCAGAAGAAGTGACTTACCCTATAACTGATTGCAGCAATGCGTCTGTGTCCCAGGGTGTACACACGGTAACACAGCGCCATTGCATGAGCATCAGGTTTATATAGGCTGTGGGATCACATGGACGTATGACGTGATGACGTCATAGATGCGCGCCGTTTCGATAGTGCGGCGCATAAACAAAGATCCCACTGAGGCGGACTAATATGGCATATCGCCCAAAAACGGCCCACAAAGTCCAGGGCACAAAGCAAAAATTCCCCATGCCCAGACAGAAAACGCACAAGAATAGCCATCACGGCACAAACACCCAATGAATATTAGGTACACAGTAGTGAATTAGAATTTTTAGCATGGCTTAACTATGATGATTAGTATTGATGCTAGGGCTGCCATCTAGCGGTTATAAAGGGGAATTCATCCCCAGTAGTGAACTGGATGAAAAAAGCCCCGTTAATGGTCCATTGGGTATAGTATGTAGTAGTGTGTTTGGTGTCACTAGTGTGGGTGAAGAGACGGTGCACATGATATTTACAGATAAGAAGAGGAAACAAAAAGGGAGAAAAGAGAAAAGGAAAATGGAAACTGTATCTGCACATCGAAAGCAGCACATGTCAATTATCAAAAATATTGACCAATACCGCTGTCAACCGGATATCAAATAAGAGAGCCTGCAGGTTTGATGGATATGTTGTGAGGGGAACATTAGTTAGCGTAAATTAACCCTCACAGACCGACAATACTGATCATACAGGTACCCGGTGCATCCACAGAGGGGCGTCTGAGCAAAAAACACACACAAAGATACACTTTCATTGCATAAAATAGAAAAAATATATATACATAATGAATATACAGAGGTAAATATCTACAAATAAGTAGTTACAGAGTACTTCCTGTGTGGGTATGGAGATTCCATCCCAATGTATCAATATTAACATATCTTCAGATGTATAAGGTTAACAATAGCAAATGTAAAAAAGAAAAGAAAAAAACCATTGTAATAATTATAGCGATAGCAAAAAAAGCAGTTTGCTAACCCATAGATACCCTCGAATCACTATTAAAGTCAGCATTGATGAACGAGTTGGCCGACAGCCTGTAGCAATCCTATCCTATCATGGGGATATATTAAAGGTAAAAGAATGATGATTAGTATAAGTGATATGAACATATATGTCTAAGAGCACCTATTCTTTTTCGATCACAAATATTTTATTCCTCACGAAAAGGCGGAGACATGGTCAAGGAATTCAAATATTCAAGAACGGTTTGAAACTCAATGAGTCGTTCAATCCTGGCCAGAAATTCGCCTTGAGGCGATAGATCCATTGAGTCTCACGCTGTAGCACTTTCTGATCATGATTACCACCTCTAGGGTCCTCTGTAATATGGTCCAACACGGCAAACTGAACTGATGGAATTATATATTTGTGTGAAAAGGCAACATGGTGTCCCATGGTCTTGTTGAGCAGACCGTTAGTAATATAGTACATGTCGTCTTTCACCCGTTTCCAAAATGGGCGGATGGTTTTACCTATATAAAAGCAGCCGCATGAGCAGAAAATAATGTATACCACCCCATGTGTTTGACATGTGACATGTTTATATAGTCTATGTGTTCCACCGTTGGGGAGGTGGATGATATGACCTTCTTTCATAAGGTGGCAAAAATTACATTGACCGCATCTAAACAGGCCCGGTGTCTCTGGGGTGCTTGTTGAAGGTTTATAGTAGTTACTTTTCACTAGGCGATCCCTGATTGACGTAGACCGTCTAAAGGTGATACTAGGATTTTTGCCCACATATTTTGATAATGTTAAATCCGTGGTAATAAGGTGCCAATGTTTTTGTAATAGCTGGCGGATTTGGGTGTGTTGATCCGAAAATGTAGTGATAAATCGCGTAACAGTACTATCGGGTATTTTTTTGTTACTTTTGATAAGTGTGCTAGCTCTTTCTCGTCCGGCCGCTCGATTATATGCCTTTTTGAGGCAGGATTTACTGTATCCTCTCATAATAAGTCTGGTATAGAGTTTGTCTGATTCAAGTTTGAATCCATTATCGTCTGAGCAGTTGCGTCGCAACCGAAGGTACTGACTGTAGGGTATGGATCGTAGTAGTGGAGTAGGATGAGCACTTGCTGCGTGTAGAAGGGTGTTACCCGCCGTGGGTTTGCGGTAAAGGGATGTTTGAATGCCATTGGATTCATCGACATATATCAATATGTCCAGGAATGCAATAGCAGAGTTACTGTAGTTCATCGTAAATTTTAAATTAAACTCATTACGGTTCAAGAATTTCATGAATGCATGTAAGTCATCTACTGTACCCGTCCAGAACATCAGTACATCATCGATGTATCTAAACCAGCTTAAAATAAACGACAAAAAATACAGATTAGACTCAGATGAAAAAAGTTTTCGCTCCCACCCCCCCAGGTACAGGTTCGCGTAGCTAGGGGCACAAGAGGTGCCCATAGCGACGCCCTGTACCTGGAGGAGGTGGGACCCGTCAAAAGAAAATACATTTTTAGTGAGGATGTGGGAGAGACATTTGAGCACAAAGCAATTAAGTTTGTCCATTTTAGGTCCTTTCTCAACAAGGAAACCAGAGACCATTTCCAGTCCCTTTTTATGGGGTATTGAGGAGTAGAGGGCTTCCACATCTATTGACACCAAGAGGCATCCAATAGGTACTGAAAGTCCGTCAATGGTCCTGAGTAGGTCCGGTGTATCCTGGATATAGGATGGCAAGGAGGTTACATGGGGCCTAAGGTATTGGTCAATGAATATGCTAGCTCTTTCGGTTTTGGAGCCGACCCCAGATATTATAGGGCGGCCTGGAGGTTGTATTACATTTTTGTGTGTTTTTGGGAGGGCATAAAAAGTTGGAATTCTGGGATGGGGAACTTGAATGCCATCAAAAATAGCTTTAGTAATTGACCCATCAAAGAGTGCTAGTTGGATTAGATCATCAAATTGTTGATTGAATTTAGTAATAATTTCTTTGTTAATAGGTAGATACCAGGTGCGGTTTTTTAGGATGTCCCAACACATATTCCTGTATTGTAGGTCATCCATTATAACCACATTTCCGCCTTTGTCAGACGGTTTAACAATTATTTCAGAATTTTTGCTAAGTGTGTCTAAAGCTAGTTCGTGTTTGGCGACAAATTTAGAGTTTGTACGTTTGACCAGGGAGAGTAATTCTACTTCTTTTATTGTCTGGATGAGAAACGCCCAGATATTAGAGTTTGTATGGAGGGAGGGGAAGTTGAGAGATTTTTTCTTTACTGCTTTTTCCAATATTTCTAGGTCCTGCTTGTACATAGAAAGCTGCAATCTCTCTCCCCTCACTTCATATGTCTCAGATACAATCTCCTGTTCTGGAGGGACATCGTTCTCATCCAGTAAGGAAATGAGGGTTTTGAGAGCTCGAAAGTCGGCAACTGTGAAGTTTTTCCAGATCTCCTGGTTGACGACTTCGGCCAATTTCTCTTTTCTTTCCCTGTCGTACATAAATTTCAATGTAAGTTTTCGTGCAAACAAATATAGGTCTTTAATAAGGTTAAATTTATTTGTTACGCTATTTGGACAAAAATTTAGACCTAGGCCGAGGAGTTCCTCCTCGGGTTGGTCCAAAGCAAATTTAGATAGGTTAATCATTTCAAGTTTAGGTGCATCGTTGGTTACTACCGGTGGTCTAGAAAGGGTAAGAAAGGGTGGTCTCTGGGCATTGAAATCAGGAATAACCTCGTGTGTATTCTGAGTATTCTTGGTTATTGGTCCAAAATAATGATCTATCTGTCATTTTTTGGTAGTGTCTTTTGATATTGCACCTGACAGATTTATATTATGAGATCTGACTAGTGTTTGTGCCGAATCTAAGATGTTTTGGCGTAGGGTCGGGTCCATTCTAGGAATGAGAGAAGAGAGACAGCTAGAATTCTCAGATGAGACACCCGGTGAAGAGGCGGGAAACATAGGCGTCAAGTTGGTTGTAGATGGTAATTGACTAGATAAAGTAGCCTCCAATGAGTTACTTACACTTTGTGCATCATCAGTGTCCGTAATTCGTTTTTTCATAAGTGCGCCGTTTAAGTACCCACCACCTTGTTGTGTTCTCTTTCTGTTACTACGTCCTTGTCGTTGGCCTCTCTCGCCAGTCTTCGAACTCTGTGAAACATGAGAGTTAGTAGAAGAATCAGAATCAGTTTTATCTTTATTATTGACTGTTCTTCTCTTTTCTCTAAAAGGGCCAGGGTTCCTACGTCCTATTTTAGGGCCATTCATAACTGGCCAGGAATATGCATAGAGACCGGCAAATGCCATTTTGTCTCGTGCTAATTTCTCTTCTTTTTTGACCAAACATTCTTTAGTAAAACTCTGAATGTTTTCTTTAAGTCGCGCATCATATGTTGCAAAACCTTCCTTATTGAGAGTAATAATATTATCATCGTAGATTCTTTTAATTTCGCAGTCTACTACTTTTAGTTCTTTCATGTAGTATTCAACCATCAGTTCCATCATTTTTTTCGAGCAGACTAAAAGGTTTTGTTCCCATCTGGTCTTGAATTCTGTATCAATAGACCAGATATTGGGAAAAACCTGTACCCGTAAACCTTTAGGGTTCATATTTTCAGTAATGTATTGCTCGAAATATCTGATGTGCCAAAAAAGGCTAGATTTTCTCTCGAAGGTTTGAAGCAGCTTATGATAGACAATCTCGAATTCAACCTCAGAGTTCGCATTGGCAGAACACGTCTTCTGAATGTCCAGCATAAATCCTTCCCAATTATTCCCTGTAAAGTCAGCCATCAGTGTCACCCTGCTAACTTGTCAAGCAAAAAAAAGGGGGATTATATAGGAAAATTTCTTTTTTGATTAGAGGTTATTATATAACCGATAAAATAAAAGGAGATAAGTTATTACACTGAAGAAAGAGGGGAGTGGTAGCCTCAAGAACAGAGGACTTAAAACACCCCTGAGTGCGAAAAGACAATAGGTGTTTGCCACCTGATATATATATAATGATTCAAAGAGGGGAGGGGTTGGTTAGAGAACCTGGGGAAAGAGTAGAGAGGAGAGAGGAAAAGAGGAGAGAAAAGAGAAATAAGAAAGAAGAAAGGAAAGGGAGAGGAGAAGAAAAAAAAGGGGGGCGTAGGGGGAAAAAAAAGAAAATTAAAGTGGAAACACAAGGATAGCACTCACATGGGCCACATCTGTAATAATATTAGGGGAGAAACAATATCAAGCAAGTGGACATTGATGGTCAGACTTTAAGGCCAAGGAAGTATGGTTTTGTAAAAATATATAATTTAATAGCATATAAATAAATTAAACAGGATATACATAAAATAAATAAGTTCAAGAAAAATTATCACAAATTCATCAACAGCAGATGACCACTGTACATTCCTCCGAAGTCGCCAACGCACGTTTCGCCGTGGGGCTTCTTCAGGGCGAGGATGAGGAATATAGAGTTAGCAGGCTAAAGGCTGCTACAGAAAGGGTTTCTTTATGTAAGCCCCTCCACATTGCTGTTATACTGCCATCTGCTGTCCCAGTGTGCTCAGGACTTCATAAAAATAGGTAACCTGGAGTTTTTGATTAACTCTTTATTTCGATCATAAATGCTAGTCCTTAAAGGCTGTTTAATAGCTCCTTTCGTTATATATATATATATATATATATATATTTTTTATTTTTTTACTATTACAGTCCGAGTATCAACTTTTCCTGTGGTACATATCTTCCACCTCTTGGACTTGTAGTCTTGACTCTTTCGACTCACCTAAGGTGATTATGGTGGCCGTTTGGTCTCGTCTTTTTACTAACACCGCAGGAACTATGTAGCAATTATATCCAATGCATTTGTTCACATGATTTTCTTTCCCCCTTATTACCTACTATATTTAACACATTCTTTTCATCATCATTTTTTTCATTTTTTTCATTTTCTCTTTTTTCCTTCCCCCCTCTTTCTCTCATGTGTGTGCGTGCATGTATGTGCATCTAGGCTTGTGCATGCATATACACATATGTAGGTTCTTAGTGTTTTCTCTGTTTCATCCTTCATCTTTATTATTATTTACTCCATCGTTATTATAATTTTCTATATGGTATCTGTGTCTGCGCGTTGATGGCAGCTATAATAAGAATTCATATATTATATTGAGGTACTGTTATATATATATATACATATATATTTTTGTCAACCAGATTTTCGATATATGGAAGCTTGTGCTTAAAGCTTACCTCCCGACTTGGTATATTTCCATCTATATCTTATATGCCCTGTGGACGCACCCATCGAGGGACCACCAGCCATGTAAATACACACTATGACACTTTTATTCATTTCATTTTAATTCTGTATTTTGATTAATATTTTTGTTTGACTAATATGCCACACTGTATCATTGCAGATAAGTTTCTATCTCTCTGCTAACTCTATATTCCTCATCCTCGCCCTGAAGAAGCCCCACGGCGAAACGTGCGTTGGCGACTTCGGAGGAATGTACAGTGGTCATCTGCTGTTGATGAATTTGTGATAATTTTTCTTGAACTTATTTATTTTATGTATATCCTGTTTAATTTATTTATATGCTATTAAATTATATATTTTTACAAAACCATACTTCCTTGGCCTTAAAGTCTGACCATCAATGTCCACTTGCTTGATATTGTTTCTCCCCTAACATGTGACTCCATGGTCCGGCCCGCCTCTCTCTTCCTCTCACATCCCTTGTCTCAAAGTCTCTTCTGATGTCAGCCCCGCCCGCCTGTCTTGTGATCTGTTACTTTAGCTATAGACGATGGGCGGGGCTGAGAACGGACATCGGGGGAGATGAGAGGCAGGTCTGAGCATGGAGTCACATGAGGGGAATAGAATACAGTTATATACACACGGAGACATGAGGTATGATTCTGCATATGTTTTAAAAAGCACATTACAGCAGTGGCTATAACAGCATTTAGTATCACAGGTATTTTATCAGCAGTCTGACTCTAAACACGTGCTCTGCTTCTGCTGACATTTCTTTGCTTTGCACATTCCACTGTGTTAACTCCTAGTGTGCTGGAATGTGCAAAGAGTCAGAGAAATTTCAGCAGGGCTGTCAGTTGTGGAATCTAATCCCTGAGTCCTGCCCCCCCCCCCCCCCCCGAGCAGCCATGTGTGTATTCCTGTGCACTTTTTAAAGGGGAGTTTCACCCTATTTACACCCTTTAAAAATGAACAGATGACAATGAACCCTCAATAAAAAATATCAGCGAGGATTTGGAAATGTGTCAATTGTAATAGAAAATAAATAACACGGTAGTCCTCGCTGTACTGATATTTTTATTGAGGGTTCATTGTCATCTGTGCATTTTTAAAGGGCGTATTGATGACAATGGCAGTACATAAAAACACACTGAAAATGCACAGGCAAAATCATGTATTTTCTTCATTGTTCCCTCCAATCATCCTGTGTGTGCAGAACAGCATGCAAGTACAGAGGAGGAGGGGCTGCTGTTATCCGGGGACACAGGGGGGGTACGGGCATGTAGTGGAATCTGATGTGTCACCTGTGATAAGTCATTGTCACTTCAGGGACTGGGCTGTATGGAGGAGAAATATAGGCCATGTCTGCAGTCTCTGATCACCTACTGTACTTATGTCTGCAGTCTCTGATCATCTACTGTACTATGTCTGCAGTCTCTGATCATCTACTGTACTATGTCTGCAGTCTCTGATCATCTACTGTACTATGTCTGCAGTCTCTGATCATCTCCCTGTACTATGTCTGCAGTCTCTGATCATCTCCTGTACTATGTCTGCAGTCTCTGATCATCTCCTGTACTATGTCTGCAGTCTCTGATCATCTCCTGTACTATGTCTGCAGTCTCTGATCATCTCCTGTACTATGTCTGCAGTCTCTGATCATCTCCTGTACTATGTCTGCAGTCTCTGATCATCTCCTTTACTATGTCTGCAGTCTCTGATCATCTCCTGTACTATGTCTGCAGTCTCTGATCATCTCCTGTACTATGTCTGCAGTCTCCGATCATCTCCTGTACTATGTCTGCAGTCTCTGATCATCTCCTTTAGTATTTTGGGGGGAGAGCCATGCGCACTTGGGCTGCAATCGTGATGCATCGCCAAATCGTGGACTTGATAATCGTAATCGCATCGAATCGTGAGACCGGTGAAGATGCGCAGCCCTAATGTGTATATAGGGGATGGAGGAATGGAGGGTATATGTGTATATGGGGGATGGAGGAATGGAGGGTATATGTGTATATAGGGGATGGACAAAGTCACATGACTGACCGAGGTCACATGACTGACCGAGGTCACATGACTGACCGAGGTCACCGACTGACAAAGTCACATGACTGACCGAGGTCACCGACTGACAAAGTCACATGACTGACCGAGGTCACCAACTGACAAAGTCACATGACTGACCGAGGTCACCAACTGACAAAGTCACATGACTGACCGAGGTCACCAACTGACAAAGTCACATGACTGACCGAGGTCACCAACTGACAAAGTCACATGACTGACCGAGGTCACCAACTGACAAAGTCACATGACTGACCGAGGTCACCAACTGACAAAGTCACATGACTGACCGAGGTCACCAACTGACAAAGTCACATGACTGACCGAGGTCACCAACTGACAAAGTCACATGACTGACCGAGGTCACCAACTGACAAAGTCACATGACTGACTGAGGTCACCATGTATGGAAGTCGCATGCCTGACCGAGGTCACCAACTGACAGTCACATGACTGACCGAGGTCACCAACTGACATTCACATGACTGACCGGGGTCACCAACTGACAAAGTCACATGACTGACTGAGGTCACTATGTATGGAAGTCACAAGGAGAATCGGAGGCTGACTGTTCAATAACTGGAAAAAGCAACAATAATGTACAAAATACACATTATTGTCAGAAAATAAAGTTTTAGCAAAGTGACGGATATACAGAATGAATGGAAAATATTGATATAGAAGAATGGAGGGTATATGTGTATATAGAGGATGGAGAGTACAGTGTATATAGGGGATGGAGGGTATATGTGTATATAGGGGATTGAGGAATGGAGGGTATATGTGTATATAGGGGATGGAGGGTATATGTGTATATAGAGGGTGGAGGAATGGAGGGTATATGTGTATATAGGTGATGGAGGAATGGAGGGTATATGTGTATATAGAGGGTGGAGGAATGGAGGGTATATGTGTATATAGGGGATGGAGGAATGGAGGGTATATGTGTATATAGGGGATGGAGGAATGGAGAGTATATGGGGGAAGGAGGAATGGAGGGTATATGTGTATATAGGGGATGGACAAAGTCACATGACTGACCGAGGTCACCAACTGACAAAGTCACATGACTGACCAAGGTCACCATGTATGGAAGTCACATGACTGACCGGGGTCACCAACTGACAAAGTCACATGACTGACTGAGGTCACTATGTATGGAAGTCACAAGGAGAATCGGAGGCTGACTGTTCAATAACTGGAAAAAGCAACCATAATGTGCAAAATACACATTATTGTCAGAAAATAAAGTTTTAGCAAAGTGACAGATATACAGAATGAATGGAAAATATTGATATAGAAGAATGGAGGGTATATGTGTATATGGAGGATGGAGAGTACAGTGTATATAGGGGATGGAGGGTATATGTGTATATAGGGGATTGAGGAATGGAGGGTATATGTGTATATAGGGGATGGAGGGTATATGTGCATATAGAGGGTGGAGGAATGGAGGGTATATGTGTATATAGGTGATGGAGGGTATATGTGTATATAGAGGGTGGAGGAATGGAGGGTATATGTGTATATAGGGGATGGAGGAATGGAGGGTATATGTGTATATAGGGGATGGAGGAATGGAGGGTATATGTGTGTGTGTGTGTGTGTGTATATAGGGGATGGACAAAGTCACATGACTGACCGAGGTCACCATGTATGGAAGTCACATGCCTGACCTTGGTCACCATGTATTTAAGTCACATGCCTGACCGAGGTCACCATGTATTTTAAGTCACATGACTGACCGAGGTCACCAACTGACAAAGTCACATGACTGACCGAGGTCACCAACTGACAAAGTCACATGACTGACCGAGGTCACCAACTGACAAAGTCAACAAACAATAGTCACTGCCCCTACCTATGAATGGTATAATAAGGAGCGCTGGAATGGGCGTATAAACATACAAAAACATAGAATATCCAGGCTCAAACTTACCGACCAATCAGCAACCAACCAAATTCCCCTGTCTAACTGGTGCGTTAAAAACAGAGGCTTAGTTGCACACATCTGCAAATGCATGTGTAAGCTGCAGGCCCCGTCAAGGCGCTCTGTGTAAACTGCAGTCCTAACTGCAACATTGCATTTTATGTCTCCTCAGTGGGAGCACATGACTGCTGATGGATAGATAAGGGGCAGGTGACTGGAGGAGCCCAGCCCTCAATAAAGGGGCAGGAACACACTGCACACTAAGCACATGGAAGCAAAGGTGCTAGTGCGTTGCCTGACCACAATGACAAAAATTCAACAAACAATAGTCACTGCCCCTACCTATGAATGGTATAATAAGGAGCGCTGGAATGGGCGTATAAACATACAAAAACATAGAATATCCAGGCTCAAACTTACCGACCAATCAGCAACCAACCAAATTCCCCTGTCTAACTGGTGCGTTAAAAACAGAGGCTTAGTTGCACACATCTGCAAATGCATGTGTAAGCTGCAGGCCCCGTCAAGGCGCTCTGTGTAAACTGCAGTCCTAACTGCAACATTGCATTTTATGTCTCCTCAGTGGGAGCACATGACTGCTGATGGATAGATAAGGGGCAGGTGACTGGAGGAGCCCAGCCCTCAATAAAGGGGCAGGAACACACTGCACACTAAGCACATGGAAGCAAAGGTGCTAGTGCGTTGCCTGACCACAATGACAAAAATTCAACAAACAATAGTCACTGCCCCTACCTATGAATGGTATAATAAGGAGCGCTGGAATGGGCGTATAAACATACAAAAAGTTTAAACTGACAAAGTCACATGACTGACCGAGGTCACCAACTGACAAAGTCACATGACTGACCGAGGTCACATGACTGACCGAGGTCACCAACTGACAAAGTCACATGACTGACCGAGGTCACCATGTATGGAAGTCACATGCCTGACCTTGGTCACCATGTATTTAAGTCACATGACTGACCGAGGTCACCATGTATGGAAGTCACATGCCTGACCGAGGTCACCAACTGACAAAGTCACATGACTGACCGAGGTCACCAACTGACAAAGTCACATGACTGACCGAGGTCACTATGTTTGGAAGTCGCAAGGAGAATCGGAGGCTGACTGTTCAATAACTGGAAAAAGCAACAATAACGTGCAAAATACACATTATTGTCAGAAAATAAAGTTTTAGCAAAGTGACAGATATACAGAATGAATGGAAAATATTGATATAGAAGAATGAAGGGTATATGTGTATATAGAGGATGGAGAGTACAGTGTATATAGGGGATGGAGGAATGGAGGGTGTATGTGTATATAGAGGGTGGAGGAATGGAGGGTATATGTGTATATAGAGGGTGGAGAAATGGAGGGTATGTGTGTGTATATAGAGGATGGAGGAATGGAGGGTTTATGTGTATATAGGGGATGGAGGAATGGAGGGTATATGTGTATATAGGGGATGGAGGGTATATGTGTATATAGGGGATGGAGGAATGGAGGGTATATGTGTATATAGGGAATGGAGGGTATATGTGTATATAGGGAATGGAGGGTATATGTGTATATAGGGGATGGAGGGTATATGTGTATATAGGTGATGGAGGAATGGAGGGTATATGGGGGATGGAGGGTATATGTGTGTGTGTATATAGGGGATGGACAAAGTCACATGACTGACCGAGGTCACCATGTATGGAAGTCACATGCCTGACCGAGGTCACCAACTGACAAAATCACATGCCTGACCGAGGTCACCAACTGACAAAGTCACATGACTGACCGAGGTCACCAACTGACAAAGTCACATGACTGACCGAGGTCACCAACTGACAAAGTCACATGACTGACCGAGGTCACCAACTGACAAAGTCACATGACTGACCGAGGTCACCAACTGACAAAGTCACATGACTGACCGAGGTCACCATGTATGGAAGTCACATGCCTGACCGAGGTCACCAACTGACAAAGTCACATGACTGACCGAGGTCACCAACTGACAAAGTCACATGACTGACCGAGGTCACCATGTATGGAAGTCACATGCCTGACCGAGGTCACCAACTGACAAAGTCACATGACTGACCGAGGTCACCATGCATGGAAGTCACATGACTGACCGAGGTCACCAACTGACAACGTCACATGACTGACCGAGGTCACCAACTGACAACGTCACATGACTGACCGAGGTCACCAACTGACAACGTCACATGACTGACCGAGGTCACCAACTGACAACGTCACATGACTGACCGAGGTCACCAACTGACAACGTCACATGACTGACCAAGGTCACCAACTGACAACGTCACATTACTGACCGAGGTCACCAACTGACAAAGTCACATGACTGACTGAGGTCACTATGTTTGGAAGTCGCAAGGAGAATCGGAGGCTGACTGTTCAATAACTGGAAAAAGCAACAATAATGTGCAAAATACACATTATTGTCAGAAAATAAAGTTTTAGCAAAGTGACAGATATACAGAATGAATGGAAAATATTGATATAGAAGAATGAAGGGTATATGTGTATATAGAGGATGGAGAGTACAGTGTATATAGGGGATGGAGGAATGGAGGGTGTATGTGTATATAGAGGGTGGAGGAATGGAGGGTATATGTGTATATAGAGGGTGGAGGAATGGAGGGTATGTGTGTGTGTGTATATAGAGGATGGAGGAATGGAGGGTTTATGTGTATATAGGGGATGGAGGAATGGAGGGTATATGTGTATATAGGGGATGGAGGGTATATGTGTATATAGGGGATGGAGGAATGGAGGGTATATGTGTATATAGGGAATGGAGGGTATATGTGTATATAGGGGATGGAGGGTATATGTGTATATAGGGGATGGAGGGTATATGGGGGATGGAGGGTATATGTGTGTGTGTGTATATAGGGGATGGACAAAGTCACATGACTGACCGAGGTCACCAACTGACAAAGTCACATGACTGACCGAGGTCACCAACTGACAAAGTCACATGACTGACCGAGGTCACCATGTATGGAAGTCACATGACCGAGGTCACCAACTGACAAAGTCACATGACTGACCGAGGTCACCAACTGACAGTCACATGACTGACCGAGGTCACCAACTGACAAAGTCACATGACTGACCGAGGTCACCAACTGACAAAGTCACATGACTGACCGAGGTCAACAACTGACAAAGTCACATGACTGACTGAGGTCACTATGTTTGGAAGTCGCAAGGAGAATCGGAGGCTGACTGTTCAATAACTGGAAAAAGCAACAATAATGTGCAAAATACACATTATTGTCAGAAAATAAAGTTTTAGCAAAGTGACAGATGTACAGAATGAATGGAAAATATTGATATAGAAGAATGGAGGGTATATGTGTATATAGAGGATGGAGAGTACAGTGTATATAGGGGATGGAGGAATGGAGGGTATATGTGTATATAGGGGATGGAGGGTATATGTGTATATGGGGGAAGGAGGAATGGAGGGTATATGTGTATATAGAGGGTGGAGGAATGGAGGGTATATGTGTATATAGGGGATGGAGGAATGGAGGGTATATGTGTATATAGGGGATGGAGGGTATATGTGTATATGGGGGAAGGAGGAATGGAGGGTATATGTGTATATAGGGGATGGACAAAGTCACATGACTGACCGAGGTCACCAACTGACAAAGTCACATGACTGACCGAGGTCACCAACTGACAAAGTCACATGACTGACCGAGGTCACCAACTGACAAAGTCACATGACTGACCGAGGTCACCAACTGACAAAGTCACATGACTGACCGAGGTCACCAACTGACAAAGTCACATGACTGACCGAGGTCACCAACTGACAAAGTCACATGACTGACTGAGGTCACTATGTATGGAAGTCACAAGGAGAATCGGAGGCTGACTTTTCAATAACTGGAAAAAGCAACAATAATGTGCAAAATACACATTATTGTCAGAAAATAAAGTTTTAGCAAAGTGACAGATATACAGAATGAATGGAAAATATTGATATAGAAGAATGAAGGGTATATGTGTATATAGAGGATGGAGAGTACAGTGTATATAGGGGATGGAGGAATGGAGGGTGTATGTGTATATAGAGGGTGGAGGAATGGAGGGTATATGTGTGTATATAGAGGGTGGAGAAATGGAGGGTATGTGTGTATATAGAGGATGGAGAAATGGAGGGTTTATGTGTATATAGGGGATGGAGGAATGGAGGGTATATGTGTATATAGGGGATGGAGGGTATATGTGTATATAGGGGATGGAGGAATGGAGGGTATATGTGTATATAGGGAATGGAGGGTATATGTGTATATAGGGGATGGAGGGTATATGTGTATATAGGGGATGGAGGGTATATGGGGGGATGGAGGGTATATGTGTGTATATAGGGGATGGACAAAGTCACATGACTGACCGAGGTCACCAACTGACAGTCACATGACTGACAGAGGTCACCAACTGACAAAGTCACATGACTGACCGAGGTCACCAACTGACAAAGTCACATGACTGACCGAGGTCACCAACTGACAAAGTCACATGACTGACCGAGGTCACCAACTGACAAAGTCACATGACTGACCGAGGTCACCAACTGACAAAGTCACATGACTGACCGAGGTCACCAACTGACAAAGTCACATGACTGACTGAGGTCACCATGTATGGAAGTCACATGACCGAGGTCACCAACTGACAAAGTCACATGACTGACCGAGGTCACCAACTGACAAAGTCACATGACTGACCGAGGTCACCAACTGACAAAGTCACATGACTGACCGAGGTCACCAACTGACAGTCACATGACTGACTGAGGTCACTATGTATGGAAGTCACAAGGAGAATCGGAGGCTGACTTTTCAATAACTGGAAAAAGCAACAATAATGTGCAAAATACACATTATTGTCAGAAAATAAAGTTTTAGCAAAGTGACAGATATACAGAATGAATGGAAAATATTGATATAGAAGAATGGAGGGTATATGTGTATATGGAGGATGGAGAGTACAGTGTATATAGGGGATGGAGGGTATATGTGTATATAGGGGATTGAGGAATGGAGGGTATATGTGTATATAGGGGATGGAGGGTATATGTGCATATAGAGGGTGGAGGAATGGAGGGTATATGTGTATATAGGGGATGGAGGAATGGAGGGTATATGTGTATATAGGGGATGGAGGAATGGAGGGTATATGTGTGTGTGTGTATATAGGGGATGGACAAAGTCACATGACTGACCGAGGTCACCATGTATGGAAGTCACATGCCTGACCGAGGTCACCATGTATTTAAGTCACATGCCTGACCGAGGTCACCATGTATTTTAAGTCACATGACTGACCGAGGTCACCAACTGACAAAGTCACATGACTGACCGAGGTCACCAACTGACAAAGTCACATGACTGACCAAGGTCACCAACTGACAAAGTCACATGACTGACCGAGGTCACCAACTGACAAAGTCACATGACTGACTGAGGTCACTATGTTTGGAAGTCGCAAGGAGAATCGGAGGCTGACTGTTCAATAACTGGAAAAAGCAACAATAATGTGCAAAATACACATTATTGTCAGAAAATAAAGTTTTAGCAAAGTGACAGATATACAGAATGAATGGAAAATATTGATATAGAAGAATGGAGGGTATATGTGTATATAGAGGATGGAGAGTACAGTCTATATAGGGGATGGAGGGTATATGTGTATATAGGGGATGGAGGAATGGAGGGTATATGTGTATATAGAGGGTGAAGGAATGGAGGCTATATGTGTATATAGGGGATGGAGGAATGGAGGGTATATGTGTATATGGGGGATGGAGGGTATATGTGTATATAGGGGATGGACAAAGTCACATGACTGACCGAGGTCACCAACTGACAAAGTCACATGACTGACCGAGGTCACCGTGTATTTAAGTCACATGCCTGACCGAGGTCACCATGTATTTTAAGTCACATGACTGACCGAGGTCACCAACTGACAAAGTCACATGACTGACCGAGGTCACCAACTGACAGTCACATGACTGACCGGGGTCACCAACTGACAAAGTCACATGACTGACCGAGGTCACCAACTGACAAAGTCACATGACTGACTGAGGTCACTATGTATGGAAGTCACAAGGAGAATCAGAGGCTGACTGTTCAATAACTGGAAAAAGCAACAATAATGTACAAAATACACATTATTGTCAGAAAATAAAGTTTTAGCAAAGTGACAGATATACAGAATGAATGGAAAATATTGATATAGAAGAATGGAGGGTATATGTGTATATAGAGGATGGAGAGTACAGTGTATATAGGGGATGGAGGGTATATGTGTATATAGGGGATTGAGGAATGGAGGGTATATGTGTATATAGGGGATGGAGGAATGGAGGGTATATGTGTATATAGAGGGTGGAGGAATGGAGGGTATATGTGTATATAGGTGATGGAGGAATGGAGGGTATATGTGTATATAGAGGATGGAGGAATGGAGGGTATATGTGTATATAGGGGATGGAGGAATGGAGGGTATATGGGGGAAGGAGGAATGGAGGGTATATGTGTATATAGGGGATGGACAAAGTCACATGCCTGACCGAGGTCACCAACTGACAAAGTCACATGACTGACCGAGGTCACCAACTGACAAAGTCACATGACTGACCGGGGTCACCAACTGACAAAGTCACATGACTGACTGAGGTCACCAACTGACAAAGTCACATGACTGACTGAGGTCACCAACTGACAAAGTCACATGACTGACTGAGGTCACCAACTGACAAAGTCACATGACTGACTGAGGTCACCAACTGACAAAGTCACATGACTGACCGAGGTCACCAACTGACAAAGTCACATGACTGACCAAGGTCACCAACTGACAGTCACATGACTGACCGGGGTCACCATGTATGGAAGTCACATGCCTGACCGAGGTCACCAACTGACAAAGTCGCATGCCTGACCGAGGTCACCAACTGACAGTCGCATGACTGACCGAGATCACCAACTGACAGTCACATGACTGACCGGGGTCACCAACTGACAAAGTCACATGACTGACTGAGGTCACTATGTATGGAAGTCACAAGGAGAATCGGAGGCTGACTGTTCAATAACTGGAAAAAGCAACCATAATGTGCAAAATACACATTATTGTCAGAAAATAAAGTTTTAGCAAAGTGACAGATATACAGAATGAATGGAAAATATTGATATAGAAGAATGGAGGGTATATGTGTATATAGAGGATGGAGAGTACAGTGTATATAGGGGATGGAGGGTATATGTGTATATAGGGGATTGAGGAATGGAGGGTATATGTGTATATAGGGGATGGAGGAATGGAGGGTATATGTGTATATAGAGGGTGGAGGAATGGAGGGTATATGTGTATATAGGTGATGGAGGAATGGAGGGTATATGTGTATATAGGGGATGGAGGAATGGAGGGTATATGGGGGAAGGAGGAATGGAGGGTATATGTGTATATAGGGGATGGACAAAGTCACATGACTGACCGAGGTCACCAACTGACAAAGTCACATGCCTGACCGAGGTCACCAACTGACAAAGTCACATGACTGACCGAGGTCACCAACTGACAAAGTCACATGACTGACCGGGGTCACCAACTGACAAAGTCACATGACTGACCGGGGTCACCAACTGACAAAGTCACATGACTGACCGGGGTCACCAACTGACAAAGTCACATGACTGACCGAGGTCACCAACTGACAAAGTCACATGACTGACTGAGGTCACTATGTATGGAAGTCACAAGGAGAATCGGAGGCTGACTGTTCAATAACTGGAAAAAGCAACAATAATGTGCAAAATACACATTATTGTCAGAAAATAAAGTTTTAGCAAAGTGACAGATATACAGAATGAATGGAAAATATTGATATAGAAGAATGGAGGGTATATGTGTGTATATAGAGGATGGAGAGTACAGTGTATATAGGGGATGGAGGGTATATGTGTATATAGGGGATTGAGGAATGGAGGGTATATGTGTATATAGGGGATGGATGGTATATGTGTATATAGAGGGTGGAGGAATGGAGGGTATATGTGTATATAGGTGATAGAGGCATGGAGGGTATATGTGTATATAGAGGGTGGAGGAATGGAGGGTATATGTGTATATAGGGGATGGAGGAATGGAGAGTACAGTGTATATAGGGGATGGATGAATGGAGGGTATATGTGTATATAGGGGATGGAGGGTATATGTGTATATAGAGGGTGGAGGAATGGAGGGTATATGTGTATATAGGGGATGGAGGGTATATGTGTATATGGGGGAAGGAGGAATGGAGGGTATATGTGTATATAGGGGATGGACAAAGTCACATGACTGACTGAGGTCACCAACTGACAAAGTCACATGACTGACCAAGGTCACCAACTGACAGTCACATGACTGACCGGGGTCACCATGTATGGAAGTCACATGCCTGACCGAGGTCACCAACTGACAAAGTCGCATGCCTGACCGAGGTCACCAACTGACAAAGTCGCATGACTGACCGAGGTCACCAACTGACAAAGTCACATGACTGACCGAGGTCACCAACTGACAAAGTCACATGACTGACCGAGGTCACCAACTGACAAAGTCACATGACTGACCGAGGTCACCAACTGACAAAGTCACATGACTGACTGAGGTCACCAACTGACAAAGTCACATGACTGACTGAGGTCACTATGTATGGAAGTCACAAGGAGAATCGGAGGCTGACTGTTCAATAACTGGAAAAAGCAACCATAATGTGCAAAATACACATTATTGTCAGAAAATAAAGTTTTAGCAAAGTGACAGATATACAGAATGAATGGAAAATATTGATATAGAAGAATGGAGGGTATATGTGTATATAGAGGATGGAGAGTACAGTGTATATAGGGGATGGAGGGTATATGTGTATATAGGGGATTGAGGAATGGAGGGTATATGTGTATATAGGGGATGGAGGAATGGAGGGTATATGTGTATATAGAGGGTGGAGGAATGGAGGGTATATGTGTATATAGGTGATGGAGGAATGGAGGGTATATGTGTATATAGAGGATGGAGGAATGGAGGGTATATGTGTATATAGGGGATGGAGGAATGGAGGGTATATGGGGGAAGGAGGAATGGAGGGTATATGTGTATATAGGGGATGGACAAAGTCACATGCCTGACCGAGGTCACCAACTGACAAAGTCACATGACTGACCGAGGTCACCAACTGACAAAGTCACATGACTGACCGGGGTCACCAACTGACAAAGTCACATGACTGACTGAGGTCACCAACTGACAGTCACATGACTGACTGAGGTCACCAACTGACAAAGTCACATGACTGACTGAGGTCACCAACTGACAAAGTCACATGACTGACTGAGGTCACCAACTGACAAAGTCACATGACTGACTGAGGTCACCAACTGACAAAGTCACATGACTGACTGAGGTCACCAACTGACAAAGTCACATGACTGACTGAGGTCACCAACTGACAAAGTCACATGACTGACTGAGGTCACCAACTGACAAAGTCACATGACTGACTGAGGTCACCAACTGACAAAGTCACATGACTGACTGAGGTCACCAACTGACAAAGTCACATGACTGACTGAGGTCACCAACTGACAAAGTCACATGACTGACTGAGGTCACCAACTGACAAAGTCACATGACTGACTGAGGTCACCAACTGACAAAGTCACATGACTGACTGAGGTCACCAACTGACAAAGTCACATGACTGACCAAGGTCACCAACTGACAGTCACATGACTGACCGGGGTCACCATGTATGGAAGTCACATGCCTGACCGAGGTCACCAACTGACAAAGTCGCATGCCTGACCGAGGTCACCAACTGACAGTCGCATGACTGACCGAGATCACCAACTGACAGTCACATGACTGACCGGGGTCACCAACTGACAAAGTCACATGACTGACTGAGGTCACTATGTATGGAAGTCACAAGGAGAATCGGAGGCTGACTGTTCAATAACTGGAAAAAGCAACCATAATGTGCAAAATACACATTATTGTCAGAAAATAAAGTTTTAGCAAAGTGACAGATATACAGAATGAATGGAAAATATTGATATAGAAGAATGGAGGGTATATGTGTATATAGAGGATGGAGAGTACAGTGTATATAGGGGATGGAGGGTATATGTGTATATAGGGGATTGAGGAATGGAGGGTATATGTGTATATAGGGGATGGAGGAATGGAGGGTATATGTGTATATAGAGGGTGGAGGAATGGAGGGTATATGTGTATATAGGTGATGGAGGAATGGAGGGTATATGTGTATATAGGGGATGGAGGGTATATGGGGGAAGGAGGAATGGAGGGTATATGTGTATATAGGGGATGGACAAAGTCACATGACTGACCGAGGTCACCAACTGACAAAGTCACATGCCTGACCGAGGTCACCAACTGACAAAGTCACATGACTGACCGGGGTCACCAACTGACAAAGTCACATGACTGACCGGGGTCACCAACTGACAAAGTCACATGACTGACCGGGGTCACCAACTGACAAAGTCACATGACTGACCGGGGTCACCAACTGACAAAGTCACATGACTGACCGAGGTCACCAACTGACAAAGTCACATGACTGACTGAGGTCACTATGTATGGAAGTCACAAGGAGAATCGGAGGCTGACTGTTCAATAACTGGAAAAAGCAACAATAATGTGCAAAATACACATTATTGTCAGAAAATAAAGTTTTAGCAAAGTGACAGATATACAGAATGAATGGAAAATATTGATATAGAAGAATGGAGGGTATATGTGTGTATATAGAGGATGGAGAGTACAGTGTATATAGGGGATGGAGGGTATATGTGTATATAGGGGATTGAGGAATGGAGGGTATATGTGTATATAGGGGATGGATGGTATATGTGTATATAGAGGGTGGAGGAATGGAGGGTATATGTGTATATAGGTGATAGAGGCATGGAGGGTATATGTGTATATAGAGGGTGGAGGAATGGAGGGTATATGTGTATATAGGGGATGGAGGAATGGAGAGTACAGTGTATATAGGGGATGGATGAATGGAGGGTATATGTGTATATAGGGGATGGAGGGTATATGTGTATATAGAGGGTGGAGGAATGAAGGGTATATGTGTATATACTGGATGGAGGAATGGAGGGTATATGTGTATATAGGGGATGGAGGGTATATGTGTATATGGGGGAAGGAGGAATGGAGGGTATATGTGTATATAGGGGATGGACAAAGTCACATGACTGACCGAGGTCACCAACTGACAAAGTCACATAACTGACCAAGGTCACCAACTGACAAAGTCACATGACTGACTGAGGTCACCAACTGACAGTCACATGACTGACCGGGGTCACCATGTATGGAAGTCACATGCCTGACCGAGGTCACCAACTGACAAAGTCGCATGCCTGACCGAGGTCACCAACTGACAAAGTCGCATGACTGACCGAGGTCACCAACTGACAAAGTCACATGACTGACCGAGGTCACCAACTGACAAAGTCACATGACTGACCGAGGTCACCAACTGACAAAGTCACATGACTGACCGAGGTCACCAACTGACAAAGTCACATGACTGACCGGGGTCACCAACTGACAAAGTCACATGACTGACTGAGGTCACTATGTATGGAAGTCACAAGGAGAATCGGAGGCTGACTGTTCAATAACTGGAAAAAGCAACCATAATGTGCAAAATACACATTATTGTCAGAAAATAAATTTTTAGCAAAGTGACAGATATACAGAATGAATGGAAAATATTGATATAGAAGAATGGAGGGTATATGTGTATATAGAGGATGGAGAGTACAGTGTATATAGGGGATGGAGGGTATATGTGTATATAGGGGATTGAGGAATGGAGGGTATATGTGTATATAGGGGATGGAGGAATGGAGGGTATATGTGTATATAGAGGGTGGAGGAATGGAGGGTATATGTGTATATAGGTGATGGAGGAATGGAGGGTATATGTGTATATAGAGGATGGAGGAATGGAGGGTATATGTGTATATAGGGGATGGAGGAATGGAGGGTATATGGGGGAAGGAGGAATGGAGGGTATATGTGTATATAGGGGATGGACAAAGTCACATGCCTGACCGAGGTCACCAACTGACAAAGTCACATGACTGACCGGGGTCACCAACTGACAAAGTCACATGACTGACCGGGGTCACCAACTGACAAAGTCACATGACTGACCGAGGTCACCAACTGACAGTCACATGACTGACTGAGGTCACCAACTGACAAAGTCACATGACTGACTGAGGTCACCAACTGACAAAGTCACATGACTGACCGAGGTCACCAACTGACAAAGTCACATGACTGACCAAGGTCACCAACTGACAGTCACATGACTGACCGGGGTCACCATGTATGGAAGTCGCATGCCTGACCGAGGTCACCAACTGACAGTCGCATGACTGACCGAGATCACCAACTGACAGTCACATGACTGACCGGGGTCACCAACTGACAAAGTCACATGACTGACTGAGGTCACTATGTATGGAAGTCACAAGGAGAATCGGAGGCTGACTGTTCAATAACTGGAAAAAGCAACCATAATGTGCAAAATACACATTATTGTCAGAAAATAAAGTTTTAGCAAAGTGACAGATATACAGAACGAATGGAAAATATTGATATAGAAGAATGGAGGGTATATGTGTATATAGAGGATGGAGAGTACAGTGTATATAGGGGATGGAGGGTATATGTGTATATAGGGGATTGAGGAATGGAGGGTATATGTGTATATAGGGGATGGAGGAATGGAGGGTATATGTGTATATAGAGGGTGGAGGAATGGAGGGTATATGTGTATATAGGTGATGGAGGAATGGAGGGTATATGTGTATATAGAGGGTGGAGGAATGGAGGGTATATGTGTATATAGGGGATGGAGGAATGGTGGGTATATGTGTATATAGGGGATGGACAAAGTCACATGACTGACCGAGGTCACCAACTGACAAAGTCACATGCCTGACCGAGGTCACCAACTGACAAAGTCACATGACTGACCGAGGTCACCAACTGACAAAGTCACATGACTGACCGGGGTCACCAACTGACAAAGTCACATGACTGACTTGGGTCACCAACTGACAAAGTCACATGAGTGACCGAGGTCACCAACTGACAAAGTCACATGACTGACCGAGGTCACCAACTGACAAAGTCACATGACTGACTGAGGTCACTATGTATGGAAGTCACAAGGAGAATCGGAGGCTGACTGTTCAATAACTGGAAAAAGCAACAATAATGTGCAAAATACACATTATTGTCAGAAAATAAAGTTTTAGCAAAGTGACAGATATACAGAATGAATGGAAAATATTTGATATAGAAGAATGGAGGGTATATGTGTATATAGAGGATGGACAGTACAGTGTATATAGGGGATGGAGGAATGGAGGGTGTATGTATATATAGAGGGTGGAGGAATGGAGGGTATATGTGTATATAGAGGGTGGAGGAATGGAGGTTGTATGTGTATATAGGGGATGGAGGAATGGAGGGTATATGTGTATATAGGGGATGGAGGGTGTATGTGTATATAGGGGATGGAGGAACGGAGGGTATATGTGTGTGTATATAGGGGATGGAGGAATGGAGGGTATGTGTGTGTGTGTATATAGGGGATGGAGGGTATATGTGTATATAGGGGATGGACAAAGTCACATGACTGACCGAGATCACCAACTGACAGTCACATGACTGACCGAGGTCACCAACTGACAAAGTCACATGACTGACTGAGGTCACTATGTATGGAAGTCACAAGGAGAATCGGAGGCTGACTTTTCAATAACTGGAAAAAGCAACAATAATGTGCAAAATACACATTATTGTCAGAAAATAAAGTTTTAGCAAAGTGACAGATATACAGAATGAATGGAAAATATTGATATAGAAGAATGGAGGGTATATGTGTATATGGAGGATGGAGAGTACAGTGTATATAGGGGATGGAGGGTATATGTGTATATAGGGGATTGAGGAATGGAGGGTATATGTGTATATAGGGGATGAAGGGTATATGTGCATATAGAGGGTGGAGGAATGGAGGGTATATGTGTATATAGGTGATGGAGGAATGGAGGGTATATGTGTATATAGAGGGTGGAGGAATGGAGGGTATATGTGTATATAGGGGATGGAGGAATGGAGGGTATATGTGTATATAGGGGATGGAGGAATGGAGGGTATATGTGTGTGTGTATATAGGGGATGGACAAAGTCACATGACTGACCGAGGTCACCATGTATGGAAGTCACATGCCTGACCGAGGTCACCATGTATTTAAGTCACATGCCTGACCGAGGTCACCATGTATTTAAGTCACATGCCTGACCGAGGTCACCATGTATTTTAAGTCACATGACTGACCGAGGTCACCAACTGACAAAGTCACATGACTGACCGAGGTCACCAACTGACAAAGTCACATGAGTGACCGAGGTCACCAACTGACAAAGTCACATGACTGACCGAGGTCACCAACTGACAAAGTCACATGACTGACTGAGGTCACTATGTTTGGAAGTCGCAAGGAGAATCGGAGGCTGATTGTTCAATAACTGGAAAAAGCAACAATAATGTGCAAAATACACATTATTGTCAGAAAATAAAGTTTTAGCAAAGTGACAGATATACAGAATGAATGGAAAATATTGATATAGAAGAATGGAGGGTATATGTGTATATAGAGGATGGAGAGTACAGTCTATATAGGGGATGGAGGGTATATGTGTATATAGGGGATGGAGGAATGGAGGGTATATGTGTATATAGAGGGTGAAGGAATGGAGGCTATATGTGTATATAGGGGATGGAGGAATGGAGGGTATATGTGGGATGGAGGGTATATGTGTATATAGGGGATGGACAAAGTCACATGACTGACCGAGGTCACCAACTGACAAAGTCACATGACTGACCGAGGTCACCAACTGACAAAGTCACATGCCTGACCAAGGTCACCAACTGACAAAGTCACATGACTGACCGAGGTCACCAACTGACAAAGTCACATGACTGACCGAGGTCACCAACTGACAAAGTCACATGACTGACCGAGGTCACCAACTGACAAAGTCACATGACTGACCGAGATCACCAACTGACAAAGTCACATGACTATGTATGGAAGTCACAAGGAGAATCAGAGGCTGACTGTTCAATAACTGGAAAAAGCAACAATAATGTACAAAATACACATTATTGTCAGAAAATAAAGTTTTAGCAAAGTGACAGATATACAGAATGAATGGAAAATATTGATATAGAAGAATGGAGGGTATATGTGTATATAGAGGATGGTGAGTACAGTGTATATAGGGGATGGAGGGTGTATGTGTATGTAGAGGGTGGAGGAATGGAGGGTATGTGTGTATATAGGGGATGGAGGGTATATGTGTATATAGGGGATGGAGGAATGGAGGGTATATGTGTATATAGGGGATGGAGGGTATATGTGTATATAGGTGATGGAGGAATGGAGGGTATATGGGGGATGGAGGGTATATGTGTGTGTGTATATAGGGGATGGACAAAGTCACATGACTGACCGAGGTCACCATGTATGGAAGTCACATGACTGACCGAGGTCACCAACTGACAAAGTCACATGACTGACCGAGGTCACCAACTGACAAAGTCACATGACTGACCGAGGTCACCAACTGACAAAGTCACATGACTGACCGAGGTCACCAACTGACAGTCACATGACTGACCGGGGTCACCAACTGACAAAGTCACATGACTGACCGAGGTCACCAACTGACAAAGTCACATGACTGACTGAGGTCACTATGTATGGAAGTCACAAGGAGGGCGGTGCGCATGCGCGGGCTGCGGGGATGGACGCCTGAGCCGTCAGCTCCGCTCCAGGCTGTCACCGCGGCGCCCGTTTTCCGGTACACAGCTGTCCGGGATTGCTGAAAACAGCACGGACTAGCTCCTCAGAGTAGCGGGCACATATCTACACGGCTTGCCCCGAGTTTAACCGAGGATTTTAAGCCATTTTAGACCTCTGAAGATCTGTGAGGTAAATCCAAGATGGCCGCCGCACCGCTGCTTCAGGCACTAGCACATAGCCTGACTGAACAAGGGCAGCTATGCAGGTCAGAACCAGCCTTATTTCAACCACACATCATACCTGACTCGGTGGGATCTCATATTCAGGTATCCTCTTTGTCCTCTGCCCCAGGGGATTCCCTAACTAATAATCTGTTGGGATCTGAATTAACCCCTTCATATAGGGGAATAACTGTACCATTACAGCAAGGTGTCCTTATCAGTGACGCACGTCCCATGGATCCTGCTCTCCTCATGGAGGACCTGTTTATTAAATTTTCAGTTTTGCTGGATAAGGGTCTGGCCCAAACGGCAGCTAAGATAACAAATGATTTAAAAGCAGATTTCCAATCCCTGGGCACTAGGATTGAAACCATTGAGAACAAAATGGAGGAAACTATAGCTGCCACAACCCAGAATTTTCACCACATTCATTCGCTTCAAGATCAATTGGACGTAGCGATGTCCCGCATTGACGACCTCGAGAACAGATCTAGGAGGTCTAATATTAGAATTCGCGGTCTCCCAGAAACTATCCTTAATGTGCCTGAGGCAGTACAGGACCTGATTAAAAATCTCCTCCCTAGTATATCTCCACAGCATTTAGAACTGGATAGGGCTCATAGAGCATTGGGGCCCCCTAGGAAAGATGGTTCCCCGAGAGACATCATCGCCAAACCCCATCATTACTACATTAAGGAGGAGGTCATGAGACAAGCGAGGGCTGCTCAGGCGGTAATGTGCCAGGGACATCAGGTACAACTTTTTGCAGACCTTTCTCCGTCCACGATCCAAAGAAGAAGATCTCTTAAGCCACTGCTTCAGGCCTTGTCCCAAAAAGCCATCAAGTACAAATGGGCCTTTCCCTTTGCGGTCAAATTTGCAGTCAATGGTAAACCGTTTGCTTTTTCCACCTTTCATGAAGGAGAAAATTTACTTCGACGTTTGAAGCTCATCGCACAAGAAGCTGATATGGAGACTACATCTGTGGGGCAGGGATCCAACAAACGAGCTGTCCCTACCAGTCCTCAATCTCCCCTTTGGCAGAGGGGCAACTCTAAAAAAGCAAGGGAAAATGGAACAACCTGAAGATTAATCTTTCCTGCTCTCCCAGCAGGGAAATGTCTTGCCGGATGGTCATGGATCTGAGGATCATTCCAATGTGATTCTCTCCTCCTTTTGACTTGGCTGCTTTTGGGGGTTCCTTCCCATACTGGTTCTTGACTTTCTTGGCTGTTTTGACTTTTATTTTTATTTCTTATTTTTCCTCATCTGATCATCCCAGATGGCTTTAGTGCTGTGTGGTCAGAATTTTTCATTATCTGTTAAACCTAGCAGCTGTGTTGGGGCAATGGGAGGGCTCCCTTCCTGTTGCTCCTGTTAAGTATTTGGGGCTATCCTTTTTTCTTCCCACTGATCAGCGCATTTTTTGTTTTTCGACTAGGAGGAGTGATGCCTTTTGTGTCGCTGTCGCGCTGATTCGGTCCCTTGGGGCCCCCGTCTTCTCACTAGGTGGGAGGGCGGGGGCTCGGGGCGATCGGTTGGGGTGGTTAGTTTACGCAAATAGAATTTTTATTTCTATGCTGTGTACCTTTCTTATGCTTATTAGAATATATTTGTGTGATTTTGGGCGCCCGGTTCCAGCTTGGTTCCAATGCGCCTCAATCCTTCCTTGGGACACCTGATGGTCTCCGAGGGATGGACAGCTCTCCCTTGTTTAGGGGAAGCTGATTCTACTTTCACTTCTCAGAGCTTCCGGGGTTTCTCCCACCCGGAGCTCCACTTTTCTTTTCAGGGAGACCTACTTTTCTCTTTTCTTTTCTGTCTTTCCTTACCTTACCCAGTGATTCCTAGCTACACTCGATTGTGCCTAAAATATGCTTTATTTACAGGTTATGCACTCCTACACTCTATCCTCAGGGACTCAACCTTTGCGGTTATGGAAGCTGCTGTTCTTGGTCTCGTTTGGGACCTGGGTCTGCTACTGGTGAGTGAGGGCTGCCTTGGACGTGGTCCAGATTCTGAGATCCATGGCTGATTCACTAGATGTTAGGCTCCGCATTGCCTCTCATAATGTGCAAGGCATTAACTCTCCAATTAAACGAAGAAAGGTAATGGACCACTATAAATCTCTACATCTAGACATCATCATGCTTCAGGAAACTCACTTTCCTGTCCGGTATAGCCCCACTTTTATTCACTCATACTTTCCTCAATTTTATCTAGCCAGTGCTGAAAACAAAACCAAAGGGGTTGCAATCCTGATCTCTAAGAAATGCACTTTTGTTAAAATATCTGATACTGTTGACCCAGAAGGGAGGTTTATCCTGGTGAAAGGCAAAATAGGAGATCAACTCTTCTCTTTGGTCTCGTATTATGCACCTAATAGAGGTCAGGCTAAATTTTTCAAATCGTTATTAGACACACTATCCCCCGAATTGGAGGGCACCATAGTCTTTGGGGGAGATTCCAATACAGCTCTAGACCAGGGTTTGGACAAATCAAAACCGCCAGGGTCCAGGGTATTACGTCCCACAAAAGAAAGCCTTAAAATCGCTAAAATCCTTCACGAATTTGGTTTAGCTGACACATGGAGAGAACTTAACCCCTCCAAAAGGGATTTCACTCATTTTTCCCACCCTCACCTTACGTATGCTCGCATAGACCATATTCTCATTCCTTCTACCAGTCTACCGACAGTACTATCCGCCTCGATCAGAGATTCTGCTCTATCCGACCATTCCTTGGTAATTATATCCCTTGCACTGGGTCCTCCGGAAGGGTCGCGCTTGTTTTGGAGGCTAAATGAATCTTTGCTCTCAGACCCCGTCAGAGTCGCGGAGATTGAAAAGGCCCTGACAGAGTACTTTTCATTTAATGACACAGGAGAAGTTTCAGTTGAAACACTTTGGGCTGCTCACAAAGCTTTCATTAGGGGTAGGCTCATACAGATCTCCTCGCAAGTAAAAAAGGGAAGAAAAGCTGAAATTGAAAGATTAGAATCTGATTTTCTTTCCCTTAAAGCTTTGCATAAACAAGATCCCTCCGGAACACCCATAAGTCAACTGGATAACGCCAGGTTGGCTCTTAATCTCGCTCTCACTACCCGGGCTGAGAAAGCAATTAGGTGGAATAAACATAAATTTTATACTCAGGCAGACAAATTCGGCCCCCTTCTTGCGTCCAAATTGACCCCTAAGCCTAAATTACTTTCAATGCCCAAGATTAAAATTGGTGGTCTTCCTCCTACAACCAATCCGACCAAAATCTTAGATGCTTTTCAGGGTTTCTACTCGAAACTTTATGAAGCTCCTACCCTTCCCTCCTCTGACTTATCCTCACGATTCCTTGAGGGACTTCCTATCCCTTCCTTGTCTGACACCCACAGGGATATAATGGACTCTCCAATAACGGAGGAGGAAGTAAGGGGTGTGGTTAAGAGTCTCCGAAGCGGTTCGGCCCCTGGCCCTGATGGTCTTTCTGTCCCCTATTACAAAAAATTTATAGACATTTTGACGCCTCAATTAACGAAATTTTTTAATTTTAAAGCCAAAGGAGACCCCTTTGACTCCCAAATTAATACAGCATTTATCACGGTGATACCAAAGCCAGACAAGAATCCTGAGGATGTCTCTAATTATCGGCCAATTTCCCTTATTAACAATGACCTCAAGATCCTAACTAAAATTTTAGCCAATAGGTTGGCTGGATTCATTGGGCACTATGTGCATAAAGACCAAGTGGGATTTATACCCGGCAGGCAAGGCCCTGACCAAATTAGACGTGCAATTGATCTGGTATCAATTCTGCAAACCAATTGGGCGGGAGGGAGCCACCAAAAAGGATTTCTGTTATCTCTGGACCTTCAGAAGGCCTTTGACTCCGTGTCCTGGCCCTATATCTTTGATATTCTAGAGAAGTGGGGTTTTGGTACAAGATTCATGGGTATTATTAAGGCCCTGTACTCAAACCCTAGAGCTCTAGTTAGGATCAAGGGACATTACTCCTCCCCTTTCGGAATCAAACGAGGTACTCGACAAGGATGTCCGTTGTCCCCACTTATTTTTGCCATTGCAATTGAAACCCTGGCGATTGCTATACGACAGAACCCTAATATATCGGGGGTTCAGTGTGGAGGCCGGAACCACAAATGCGCCCTCTTTGCGGATGACATTCTGCTTTTTTTAACCTTCCTCCTATCCACTCTTCCCAACTTGAACCGCACTCTTGATGATTTCTCTTCGTTAGCGGGCCTATCCGTCAATTTTTCTAAGTCAGAGGCTCTGAATGTATCCCTTCCCCCTGAGGTGGTTTCGGAACTGAAACTATCTTTTAAATTTAAGTGGAGTGATACATCGATTCAATATCTGGGTATCGCCCTTTCCGCTAAGACTGAAACCTTATACGACCTTAATTACCCCCCTATCTTTAAAAAGCTGGAAGCTGATCTGGCCAGGTGGTCCAAACTCTACCTCTCCTGGTTGGGGAGGATCAACTCACTTAAAATGACGCTGCTCCCAAGGTTGCTTTATCTATTTCGCTCTCTTCCAATCCCGATCAGGAGAAATCATTTAAAATCTTTCCAAGGCAAACTGCTTAAATTTATCTGGGGTTCTTCAGGGTATCGTATACCACAGGATACACTCTTTCGTCACAGACACAAGGGTGGTATGGGATGCCCAGAGCTTCACAAATACTACCTCTCAGCTAGACTGGCTCAATTTTCCACCCTTTACTCCAAATTTGAGAGACCAGATTGGGTCGATATTGAACAACAAGCAGTCCCGTCTATTCCCCTGGATTTGTTGCTTTGGTCCCCTGCCAAGTCCCGCCCTTCCATTCTTTCTCCAGTACTCTCACAATCTTTTGCTTTATGGGACCGCCTCAAAGGAAATCCCTGCCTAACGTCCACTTCCCGTCCTTTGGCACATATATTCAATAATCCCGATTTTCCATATGGTCTGCAAACTTCTAACTTTAAGTGGTGGATGGATAAGGGGCTATATCGGATTGGCCAATATTTCACCTCTAGTGGTCCCATTTCCCTGAGCTACTGTATCCACACACTGAAGCTACCCGATGAAGAGATGGTCCACTTTAAACAAATATCCAATTTCCTGCATAGTATCTGGAGAACCAAACCCCTACCCCCAGATTTTACTGCTTATGAGATTTGGTGTGGACAAGCCATGGGGCGGAGGGGAGGCATCTCGGTGATCTATTCAGCCCTCACTCACCCAATTGATAAAACAACTTATATGACGGCTTGGGAGTCTGATTTTCAGAAATCCATTAGCTTGGAGTCTTGGCATAAAGCTGTCTCTAGATCGTTCAAGGGCATTCAGAATATTTCCTTGGTAGAGGCGAATGTAAAGGTCATTACCAGATGGTATCTTACTCCCTCCAGATTGGCTGCTATGTTTTCGGATGCGGATCCTCTTTGTTTTAGGGGTTGCCAGCTTCGGGGCTCCATGGCCCACATCTGGTGGGAATGCCCTAGGATCCGCTCATTCTGGAGACTCATCTTCAATATGATTCACAGAGTGACCGGATTTCAGATCCCTAGGACCCCTGACGTAGCCTTGTTAAATGCCCTTATCCCTTCGCTTCCTAAATCTACACAACACCTAGTTCATTTCATCTTACTCGGCTCCAAAATATCCATAGCCAAATCCTGGAAACAGCCTAGGCCACTCATGTCAGTTGCTAAACAAAAAATCTCATGGATCATGGTTCAAGAAAAATTATCCAGTATATTAAATGACTCCGTTGCTAAGTTCCATGAGATTTGGACTCCTTGGGCTGTTTTTATTGATATCCCCCTTACCCAGGTTCCTGCACTTGTTTAACTGGAATCTAACGGGTGGATAGGCACTGAGCTTCCCCTCCTTACCCCTTCTCCCCTTCCCTCCCTTCTCTCTCTGTTTCCTTTTTCTCTATTCTTTTCTTCCTATCTCTATCAGTTGTAGGGTTATTATCTTTTAATATATGTGCTTTTGCAAGGTTACAATTTGCGCATGGATTAAAGCAAAAAGATGTGCATTGATTATTAGAGTTTTTAATATTTCGGATGACATTTGTGACTGTTGTAACCTTATTTTGAAACTTAATAAAAATTTATTGAAAGAGAAGGGAAGTCACAAGGAGAATCGGAGGCTGACTGTTCAATAACTGGAAAAAGCAACAATAATGTGCAAAATACACATTATTGTCAGAAAATAAAGTTTTAGCAAAGTGACAGATATACAGAATGAATGGAAAATATTGATATAGAAGAATGGAGAGTATATGTGTGTATATAGAGGATGGAGAGTACAGTGTATATAGGGGATGGAGGGTATATGTGTATATAGGGGATTGAGGAATGGAGGGTATATGTGTATATAGGGGATGGATGGTATATGTGTATATAGAGGGTGGAGGAATGGAGGGTATATGTGTATATAGGTGATGGAGGCATGGAGGGTATATGTGTATATAGAGGGTGGAGGAATGGAGGGTATATGTGTATATAGGGGATGGAGGAATGGAGAGTACAGTGTATATAGGGGATGGATGAATGGAGGGTATATGTGTATATAGGGGATGGAGGGTATATGTGTATATAGAGGGTGGAGGAATGGAGGGTATATGTGTATATACGGGATGGAGGAATGGAGGGTATATGTGTATATAGGGGATGGAGGGTATATGTGTATATGGGGGAAGGAGGAATGGAGGGTATATGTGTATATAGGGGATGGACAAAGTCGCATGACTGACCGAGGTCACCAACTGACAAAGTCACATGACTGACCGAGGTCACCAACTGACAAAGTCACATGACTGACCGAGGTCACCAACTGACAAAGTCACATGACTGACCGAGGTCACCAACTGACAAAGTCACATGACTGACCGAGATCACCAACTGACAAAGTCACATGACTGACCGGGGTCACCAACTGACAAAGTCACATGACTGACTGAGGTCACTATGTATGGAAGTCACAAGGAGAATCGGAGGCTGACTGTTCAATAACTGGAAAAAGCAACCATAATGTGCAAAATACACATTATTGTCAGAAAATAAAGTTTTAGCAAAGTGACAGATATACAGAATGAATGGAAAATATTGATATAGAAGAATGGAGGGTATATGTGTATATAGAGGATGGAGAGTACAGTGTATATAGGGGATGGAGGGTATATGTGTATATAGGGGATTGAGGAATGGAGGGTATATGCGTATATAGGGGATGGAGGAATGGAGGGTATATGTGTATATAGAGGGTGGAGGAATGGAGGGTATATGTGTATATAGGTGATGGAGGAATGGAGGGTATATGTGTATATAGAGGGTGGAGGAATGGAGGGTATATGTGTATATAGGGGATGGAGGAATGGTGGGTATATGTGTATATAGGGGATGGAGGAATGGAGGGTATATGGGGGAAGGAGGAACGGAGGGTATATGTGTATATAGGGGATGGACAAAGTCACATGACTGACCGAGGTCACCAACTGACAAAGTCACATGCCTGACCGAGGTCACCAACTGACAAAGTCACATGACTGACCGAGGTCACTGTAACGGAATGACCCGTGACACCCAAAGACTTTGTGAGGATGGGGGATACTCATGTGTCAGCGTCACTGATAACTCTTGGGTCTGAGTCCACTCTGTGCCCTTTGGGCATGGAGTGGCAAGTGAATCATAATTCATGTATTACATGAGATTTGACATCACGGACAGTTCATATTGCAGGATCTTGAGAGACTACAAGATGTTGGTTAATTGTGACCCCAACCAGTCAATATTCTATGACTCAGTCTAGTGACATGCTAATTGCGTCAGGGCCTGGGAGACAGTCCATTGTCCTTGTATAAAGGTGTTGTAATGGACAGGTGTTAATCCCAGGTCTGCTCTTAGAACTATAATTATGCATGCTAAAAACTGTTTATGTGTGATAACACTGTCTCTGTATGCGGAGACGAAACGTCTGCCTAGGAGACGGAGTGGGTGAAGGTTTTGTTGTTATTAATTAAAGAATGTTTAGTAATTAGCCTTAGTGTGTGATGAGGGGGGGGGGGGGGGCAGTTTGATTGTTCCTGTAAATTCTATGACCTGTTGTACTATATAAAAAGCTGAGAAGAATTCATTAAAAAAATCATTACATTTGGAACAAGTACAGAGCTGCGTGTCTCGTCTTGATTCTGGGAAAATGGGATGCCTGCTGGTCTGTCTGTGTGTCAGATGAGCTGTTGTCGTGGATGGAAGGTCGTAAACGGTGGTGACCGTTACAGTCACCAACTGACAAAGTCACATGACTGACCGGGGTCACCAACTGACAAAGTCACATGAGTGACCGAGGTCACCAACTGACAAAGTCACATGACTGACCGAGGTCACCAACTGACAAAGTCACATGACTGACTGAGGTCACTATGTATGGAAGTCACAAGGAGAATCGGAGGCTGACTGTTCAATAACTGGAAAAAGCAACAATAATGTGCAAAATACACATTATTGTCAGAAAATAAAGTTTTAGCAAAGTGACAGATATACAGAATGAATGGAAAATATTTGATATAGAAGAATGGAGGGTATATGTGTATATAGAGGATGGACAGTACAGTGTATATAGGGGATGGAGGAATGGAGGGTGTATGTGTATATAGAGGGTGGAGGAATGGAGGGTGTATGTGTATATAGGGGATGGAGGAATGGAGGGTATATGTGTATATAGGGGATGGAGGGTGTATGTGTATATAGGGGATGGAGGAATGGAGGGTATATGTGTGTATATAGGGGATGGAGGAATGGAGGGTATGTGTGTGTATATAGGGGATGGAGGGTATATGTGTATATAGGGGATGGACAAAGTCACATGCCTGACTGAGGTCACCAACTGACAAAGTCACATGACTGACCGAGGTCACCAACTGACAAAGTCACATGACTGACCAAGGTCACCAACTGACAAAGTCACATGACTGACTGAGGTCACTATGTATGGAAGTCACAAGGAGAATCGGAGGCTGACTTTTCAATAACTGGAAAAAGCAACAATAATGTGCAAAATACACATTATTGTCAGAAAATAAAGTTTTAGCAAAGTAACAGATATACAGAATGAATGGAAAATATTGATATAGAAGAATGGAGGGTATATGTGTATATGGAGGATGGAGAGTACAGTGTATATAGGGGATGGATGAATGGAGGGTATATGTGTATATAGGGGATGGAGGGTATATGTGTATATGGGGGAAGGAGGAATGGAGGGTATATGTGTATATAGGGGATGGACAAAGTCACATGACTGACCGAGGTCACCAACTGACAAAGTCACATGACTGACCAAGGTCACCAACTGACAAAGTCACATGACTGACTGAGGTCACCAACTGACAAAGTCACATGACTGACCGAGGTCACCAACTGACAAAGTCACATGACTGACCGAGGTCACCAACTGACAAAGTCACATGACTGACCGGGGTCACCAACTGACAAAGTCACATGACTGACTGAGGTCACTATGTATGGAAGTCACAAGGAGAATCAGAGGCTGACTGTTCAATAACTGGAAAAAGCAACCATAATGTGCAAAATACACATTATTGTCAGAAAATAAAGTTTTAGCAAAGTGACAGATATACAGAATGAATGGAAAATATTGATATAGAAGAATGGAGGGTATATGTGTATATAGAGGATGGAGAGTACAGTGTATATAGGGGATGGAGGGTATATGTGTATATAGGGGATTGAGGAATGGAGGGTATATGTGTATATAGGGGATGGAGGAATGGAGGGTATATGTGTATATAGAGGGTGGAGGAATGGAGGGTATATGTGTATATAGGTGATGGAGGAATGGAGGGTATATGTGTATATAGAGGGTGGAGGAATGGAGGGTATATGTGTATATAGGGGATGGAGGAATGGTGGGTATATGTGTATATAGGGGATGGAGGAATGTAGGGTATATGGGGGAAGGAGGAATGGAGGGTATATGTGTATATAGGGGATGGACAAAGTCACATGACTGACCGAGGTCACCAACTGACAAAGTCACATGACTGACCGAGGTCACCAACTGACAAAGTCACATGCCTGACCGAGGTCACCAACTGACAAAGTCACATGACTGACCGAGGTCACCAACTGACAAAGTCACATGACTGACCGGGGTCACCAACTGACAAAGTCACATGACTGACCGGGGTCACCAACTGACAAAGTCACATGAGTGACCGAGGTCACCAACTGACAGTCACATGACTGACCGAGGTCACCAACTGACAAAGTCACATGACTGACCGGGGTCACCAACTGACAAAGTCACATGAGTGACCGAGGTCACTATGTATGGAAGTCACAAGGAGAATCGGAGGCTGACTGTTCAATAACTGGAAAAAGCAACAATAATGTGCAAAATACACATTATTGTCAGAAAATAAAGTTTTAGCAAAGTGACAGATATACAGAATGAATGGAAAATATTTGATATAGAAGAATGGAGGGTATATGTGTATATAGAGGATGGACAGTACAGTGTATATAGGGGATGGAGGAATAGAGGGTGTATGTGTATATAGAGGGTGGAGGAATGGAGGGTATATGTGTATATAGAGGGTGGAGGAATGGAGGGTGTATGTGTATATAGGGGATGGAGGAATGGAGGGTATATGTGTATATAGGGGATGGAGGGTGTATGTGTATATAGGGGATGGAGGAATGGAGGGTATATGTGTGTATATAGGGGATGGAGGAATGGAGGGTATGTGTGTGTGTATATAGGGGATGGAAGGTATATGTGTATATAGGGGATGGACAAAGTCACATGCCTGACCGAGGTCACCAACTGACAAAGTCACATGACTGACCGAGGTCACCAACTGACAAAGTCACATGACTGACTGAGGTCACTATGTATGGAAGTCACAAGGAGAATCGGAGGCTGACTGTTCAATAACTGGAAAAAGCAACAATAATGTGCAAAATGCACATTATTGTCAGAAAATAAAGTTTTAGCAAAGTGACAGATATACAGAATGAATGGAAAATATTGATATAGAAGAATGGAGGGTATATGTGTATATGGAGGATGGAGAGTACAGTGTATATAGGGGATGGATGAATGGAGGGTATATGTGTATATAGGGGATGGAGGGTATATGTGTATATAGAGGGTGGAGGAATGGAGGGTATATGTGTATATACGGGATGGAGGAATGGAGGGTATATGTGTATATAGGGGATGGAGGGTATATGTGTATATGGGGGAAGGAGGAATGGAGGGTATATGTGTATATAGGGGATGGACAAAGTCACATGACTGACCGAGGTCACCAACTGACAAAGTCACATGACTGACCAAGGTCACCAACTGACAAAGTCACATGACTGACTGAGGTCACCAACTGACAAAGTCACATGACTGACCGAGGTCACCAACTGACAGTCACATGACTGACCGGGGTCACCATGTATGGAAGTCACATGCCTGACCGAGGTCACCAACTGACAAAGTCGCATGACTGACCGAGGTCACCAACTGACAAAGTCGCATGACTGACCGAGGTCACCAACTGACAAAGTCGCATGACTGACCGAGGTCACCAACTGACAAAGTCACATGACTGACCGAGGTCACCAACTGACAAAGTCGCATGACTGACCGAGGTCACCAACTGACAAAGTCACATGACTGACCGAGGTCACCAACTGACAAAGTCACATGACTGACCGAGGTCACCAACTGACAAAGTCACATGACTGACCGAGATCACCAACTGACAGTCACATGACTGACCGTGGTCACCAACTGACAAAGTCACATGACTGACTGAGGTCACTATGTATGGAAGTCACAAGGAGAATCGGAGGCTGACTGTTCAATAACTGGAAAAAGCAACCATAATGTGCAAAATACACATTATTGTCAGAAAATAAAGTTTTAGCAAAGTGACAGATATACAGAATGAATGGAAAATATTGATATAGAAGAATGGAGGGTATATGTGTATATAGAGGATGGAGAGTACAGTGTATATAGGGGATGGAGGGTATATGTGTATATAGGGGATTGAGGAATGGAGGGTATATGTGTATATAGGGGATGGAGGAATGGAGGGTATATGTGTATATAGAGGGTGGAGGAATGGAGGGTATATGTGTATATAGGTGATGGAGGAATGGAGGGTATATGTGTATATAGAGGGTGGAGGAATGGAGGGTATATGTGTATATAGGGGATGGAGGAATGGTGGGTATATGTGTATATAGGGGATGGAGGAATGGAGGGTATATGGGGGAAGGAGGAATGGAGGGTATATGTGTATATAGGGGATGGACAAAGTCACATGACTGACCGAGGTCACCAACTGACAAAGTCACATGACTGACCGGGGTCACCAACTGACAAAGTCACATGACTGACCGGGGTCACCAACTGACAAAGTCACATGACTGACCGAGGTCACCAACTGACAAAGTCACATGACTGACTGAGGTCACTATGTATGGAAGTCACAAGGAGAATCGGAGGCTGACTGTTCAATAACTGGAAAAAGCAACAATAATGTGCAAAATACACATTATTGTCAGAAAATAAAGTTTTAGCAAAGTGACAGATATACAGAATGAATGGAAAATATTTGATATAGAAGAATGGAGGGTATATGTGTATATAGAGGATGGACAGTACAGTGTATATAGGGGATGGAGGAATGGAGGGTGTATGTGTATATAGAGGGTGGAGGAATGGAGGGTATATGTGTATATAGAGGGTGGAGGAATGGAGGGTGTATGTGTATATAGGGGATGGAGGAATGGAGGGTATATGTGTATATAGGGGATGGAGGGTGTATGTGTATATAGGGGATGGAGGAACGGAGGGTATATGTGTGTATATAGGGGATGGAGGAATGGAGGGTATATGTGTATATAGGGGATGGACAAAGTCACATGCCTGACCGAGGTCACCAACTGACAAAGTCACATGACTGACCGAGGTCACCAACTGACAAAGTCACATGACTGACTGAGGTCACTATGTATGGAAGTCACAAGGAGAATCGGAGGCTGACTGTTCAATAACTGGAAAAAGCAACAATAATGTGCAAAATACACATTATTGTCAGAAAATAAAGTTTTAGCAAAGTGACAGATATACAGAATGAATGGAAAATATTGATATAGAAGAATGGAGGGTATATGTGTATATGGAGGATGGAGAGTACAGTGTATATAGGGGATGGAGGGTATATGTGTATATAGGGGATTGAGGAATGGAGGGTATATGTGTATATAGGGGATGGAGGAATGGAGGGTATATGTGTATATAGAGGGTGGAGGAATGGAGGGTATATGTGTATATAGGTGATGGAGGAATGGAGGGTATATGTGTATATAGAGGGTGGAGGAATGGAGGGTATATGTGTATATAGGGGATGCAGGAATGGAGGGTATATGTGTATATAGGGGATGGAGGAATGGAGGGTATATGTGTGTGTGTGTATATAGGGGATGGACAAAGTCACATGACTGACCGAGGTCACCATGTATGGAAGTCACATGCCTGACCGAGGTCACCATGTATTTAAGTCACATGCCTGACCGAGGTCACCATGTATTTTAAGTCACATGACTGACCGAGGTCACAAACTGACAAAGTCACATGACTGACCGAGGTCACCAACTGACAAAGTCACATGACTGACCGAGGTCACCATGTATGGAAGTCACATGCCTGACCGAGGTCACCAACTGACAAAATCACATGCCTGACCGAGGTCACCAACTGACAAAATCACATGCCTGACCGAGGTCACCAACTGACAAAGTCACATGACTGACCGAGGTCACCAACTGACAAAGTCACATGACTGACCGAGGTCACCAACTGACAGTCACATGACTGACCGAGGTCACCAACTGACAGTCACATGACTGACCGAGGTCACCAACTGACAAAGTCACATGACTGACCGAGGTCACCAACTGACAAAGTCACATGACTGACCGAGGTCACCAACTGACAAAGTCACATGACTGACTGAGGTCACTATGTATGGAAGTCACAAGGAGAATCGGAGGCTGACTGTTCAATAACTGGAAAAAGCAACAATAATGTGCAAAATACACATTATTGTCAGAAAATAAAGTTTTAGCAAAGTGACAGATATACAGAATGAATGGAAAATATTGATATAGAAGAATGGAGGGTATATGTGTGTATATAGAGGATGGAGAGTACAGTGTATATAGGGGATGGAGGGTATATGTGTATATAGGGGATTGAGGAATGGAGGGTATATGTGTATATAGGGGATGGAGGGTATATGTGTATATAGAGGGTGGAGGAATGGAGGGTATATGTGTATATAGGGGATGGAGGAATGGAGAGTACAGTGTGTATATAGGGGATGGATGAATGGAGGGTATATGTGTATATAGGGGATGGAGGGTATATGTGTATATAGAGGGTGGAGGAATGGAGGGTATATGTGTATATACGGGATGGAGGAATGGAGGGTATATGTGTATATAGGGGATGGAGGGTATATGTGTATATGGGGGAAGGAGGAATGGAGGGTATATGTGTATATAGGGGATGGACAAAGTCACATGACTGACCGAGGTCACCAACTGACAAAGTCACATGACTGACTGAGGTCACCAACTGACAAAGTCACATGACTGACTGAGGTCACCAACTGACAAAGTCACATGACTGACTGAGGTCACCAACTGACAAAGTCACATGACTGACTGAGGTCACCAACTGACAAAGTCACATGACTGACTGAGGTCACCAACTGACAAAGTCACATGACTGACTGAGGTCACCAACTGACAAAGTCACATGACTGACTGAGGTCACCAACTGACAAAGTCACATGACTGACCGAGGTCACCAACTGACAAAGTCACATGACTGACCAAGGTCACCAACTGACAGTCACATGACTGACCGGGGTCACCATGTATGGAAGTCACATGCCTGACCGAGGTCACCAACTGACAAAGTCGCATGCCTGACCGAGGTCACCATGTATGGAAGTCACATGCCTGACCGAGGTCACCAACTGACAAAATCACATGCCTGACCGAGGTCACCAACTGACAAAATCACATGCCTGACCGAGGTCACCAACTGACAAAGTCACATGACTGACCGAGGTCACCAACTGACAAAGTCACATGACTGACCGAGGTCACCAACTGACAAAGTCACATGACTGACCGAGGTCACCAACTGACAAAGTCACATGACTGACCGAGGTCACCAACTGACAAAGTCACATGACTGACTGAGGTCACTATGTATGGAAGTCACAAGGAGAATCGGAGGCTGACTGTTCAATAACTGGAAAAAGCAACAATAATGTGCAAAATACACATTATTGTCAGAAAATAAAGTTTTAGCAAAGTGACAGATATACAGAATGAATGGAAAATATTGATATAGAAGAATGGAGGGTATATGTGTGTATATAGAGGATGGAGAGTACAGTGTATATAGGGGATGGAGGGTATATGTGTATATAGGGGATTGAGGAATGGAGGGTATATGTGTATATAGGGGATGGAGGGTATATGTGTATATAGAGGGTGGAGGAATGGAGGGTATATGTGTATATAGGTGATGGAGGCATGGAGGGTATATGTGTATATAGAGGGTGGAGGAATGGAGAGTATATGTGTATATAGGGGATGGAGGAATGGAGAGTACAGTGTGTATATAGGGGATGAATGAATGGAGGGTATATGTGTATATAGGGGATGGAGGGTATATGTGTAGGTGGAGGAATGGAGGGTATATGTGTATATACGGGATGGAGGAATGGAGGGTATATGTGTATATAGGGGATGGAGGGTATATGTGTATATGGGGGAAGGAGGAATGGAGGGTATATGTGTATATAGGGGATGGACAAAGTCACATGACTGACCGAGGTCACCAACTGACAAAGTCACATGACTGACTGAGGTCACCAAATGACAAAGTCACATGACTGACTGAGGTCACCAACTGACAAAGTCACATGACTGACCAAGGTCACCAACTGACAGTCACATGACTGACCGGGGTCACCATGTATGGAAGTCACATGCCTGACCGAGGTCACCAACTGACAAAGTCGCATGCCTGACCGAGGTCACCAACTGACAAAGTCGCATGACTGACCGAGGTCACCAACTGACAAAGTCACATGACTGACCGAGGTCACCAACTGACAAAGTCACATGACTGACCGAGGTCACCAACTGACAAAGTCACATGACTGACCGAGGTCACCAACTGACAAAGTCACATGACTGACCGAGATCACCAACTGACAGTCACATGACTGACCGGGGTCACCAACTGACAAAGTCACATGACTGACTGAGGTCACTATGTATGGAAGTCACAAGGAGAATCGGAGGCTGACTGTTCAATAACTGGAAAAAGCAACCATAATGTGCAAAATACACATTATTGTCAGAAAATAAAGTTTTAGCAAAGTGACAGATATACAGAATGAATGGAAAATATTGATATATAAGAATGGAGGGTATATGTGTATATAGAGGATGGAGAGTACAGTGTATATAGGGGATGGAGGGTATATGTGTATATAGGGGATGGAGGAATGAAGGGTATATGTGTATATAGGGGATGGAGGGTATATGTGTATATAGAGGGTGGAGGAATGGAGGGTATATGTGTATATAGGGGATGGAGGAATGGAGGGTATATGTGTAAATAGGGGATAGAGGAATGGAGAGTATATGGGGGAAGGAGGAATGGAGGGTATATGTGTATATAGGGGATGGACAAAGTCACATGACTGACCGAGGTCACCAACTGACAAAGTCACATGACTGACCGAGGTCACCAACTGACAAAGTCACATGACTGACCGAGGTCACCAACTGACAAAGTCACATGACTGACCGAGGTCACCAACTGACAAAGTCACATGACTGACCGAGATCACCAACTGACAAAGTCACATGACTGACTGAGGTCACTATGTATGGAAGTCACAAGGAGAATCGGAGGCTGACTGTTCAATAACTGGAAAAAGCAACAATGTGCAAAATACACATTATTGTCAGAAAATAAAGTTTTAGCAAAGTGACAGATATACAGAATGAATGGAAAATATTGATATAGAAGAATGGAGGGTATATGTGTATATAGAGGATGGAGAGTACAGTGTATATAGGGGATGGAGGGTGTATGTGTATATAGGGGATGGAGGGTATATGTGTATATAGAGCAGAGTTTAACAAATTTGCTTGGAATCTAGGAGCCAGCTAAAAAAGTTAGGAGCCAGAAAACGCGCCCGTCCCGACGAGCTTGCGCGCAGAAGCGAACACATACGTGAGCAGCGCCCGCATATGTAAACGGTGTTCAAGCCACACATGTGAGGTATCACTGCGATTGGTAGAGCGAGAGCAATAATTCTAGCGCTAAACCTCCTCTGTAACTCAAAACATGCAACCTGTCGATTTTTTTTAAACATCGCCTATGAAGATTTTAAAGGGTAAAAGCTTGTCGCCATTCCACGAGCGGATGCAATTTTGAAGCGTGACATGCCCCCCCTTCCAAGCCAAGACGCCAGGAGCCTATTTCTAGTCGCCATGGCGACCAGGCGCCTGGGATTTGTCGAGCCCTGATATTATATATATATATATATATATATATATATAATATAATTTTTTATTTTTTTTTATTTTAACACCCTAGAGAATAAAATGGCGGTCGTTGCAATACTTTCTGTCACACCGTTTTTGCGCAGCGGTCTTACAAGAGCACTTTTTTTTTTTTTAATTAAAAAAATAAGACAACAGTAAAGTTAGCCCAATTTTTTTTATATTGTGAAAGATAATGTTACGCCAAGTAAATTGATACCCAACATGTTACACTTCAAAATTGCGTCCGCTCGTGGAATGGCGACAAACTTTTACCCTTTAAAATCTCCATAGGCGACATTTAAATTTTTTCACAGGTTGCATGTTTTGAGTTAGAGGAGGTCTAGGGCTAAAATTATTTCTCTCACTCTACCAATCGCGGCGATACCTCACATGTGTGGTTTGAATACAGTTTACATATGCGGGCGCTACTCACGTATGCGTTTGCTTCTGCACGCGAGCTTGACGGGCCACGTTTTCTGGCTCCTAACTTTTTTAGCTTGCTCCTAGATTCCAAGCAAATTTGTCAAACAAACCCTGTATGTGTGTATGTATGTATGTATGTATGTATGTATATATGTGTGTGTGTGTGTGTGTGTGTGTGTGTATATATATGTATATATGTATATATATATATATATATATATATATATATATATATATATATATATATATATATATATATATATATATATCCCTTTTTGCATTCTGTGACCAGAACAATAGTGTTACCATGGTAAAACTGTACTACTCTGGGGAAGTGATCAGCATTTTTTTTTTTTTTTACACTGATTGCTTACAGTACATAATTTCACTGCTATAAACTAACACTTTTACTGGATTGAAAGTGTGTTTTCCGCGTGTATTGTTGTTGTGATAAGCTGTGCTTGGCCAAAAAACGATTGTGTGTAGTGCAAGTAACCATGAAGGACCCCCAGATGGGGTCCCTCACAGTGGCGGAACGCCAGGGCCCAAGTGTGACTTATACGAGCCTGGTAGTTCTGCCACTGGTGTAATTTATTTATTTTTTCCTGTTTTTTTTTTTTTTTATTCCATTTTTTATTTATGTACTTGTTTTGACTATTGTTTTCAATATTTTTTTTTTTTTTGGAGAAACCTCATTGGCAGACTTTGAAGTATCAGGGGTCTAAGCAGACCTGACGTTCCACCTTTGAGACAGAAAGGGGATGGAGGGCACAGCCCTCAATCTCTATCTCTGCGGCATCAGCTGCACAGAATATATGAACAGAATGGCTCTGTACAGAGGCTTCCCATTCATTCACAAACTGAAGCCTAGTAAACAGTTATGAATGAACGCAGTTTACTATGCTTCAGTTATAAATGGACATGGTTAGTGATTTTGGTATGTATCACTGACTATTTATTTAGACAAGGAAGGGGCCAGTAAACTTCATTTACCAGCCCGCTTTCTTGCTCTCCATCCTGAAAGCATCCCCCTCAGCAGCCATCGGGAGAGAGGAGGGGTTTGAGGGGGACTTCGGAGAGAGCACAGGAGCCTCATCACAGCAGGAGATGGATAGTAGGGGTGGAATACAGAGGAACCAGAGGAGAGGAGGAGCTGCTGAAAAGCTTCAGGAGGAGAATGGAGGGGACTGTTCCTCTATATACTGCCCCCGCCGCCCCTCCTATCCAGATGAGGCCAGGTAGCAATTGCTACGCCTGTACGTATGCCCCTGCTCCTAACTGTACTGGTTTTGGTGGGTGCTTCTCAATGTTTGATCAAAATCCTGGTGTCCCGTGAATCTGGGCTGAGTTCTGGCACTTGTCTCCAGTAACTTGTCTGACGGGCACGCCAGAGTGGGCATCTGGGGCACTTTATGTACATCTCTTACAGGTACCAGGGGTCCCAGATACCGCAACTGCCCCCTCTGTGGCAGTCGGCATCTTTGATTCGGTGGAGGGGGTTGATAGGATGATATGTGCCCCTAGCACACATCCACTTACCCCCCCACCCACATCACTCCTCCAGGTGGATATGCTTATTACCTGCCCCCCCCCCCCATATGTACATCCATACAGACCTAAGATCATCAGCGTGGCCATTGCCATGCAATTTCCCTCCTCTTCCTGTCTGTGTACAGGAGAACATAAGAGCTGAAGAGGAGGGGCTGGCTTCAGTGTTCTCTGTGTGCATAAGTTGGCAGTGAAACATGCCGGCTGCCACAGAGGGGATGATCGCCAGTGTGGGACATTTCTACTCTTTTCACCTGGTGATCCTGCCTGTAACATAGTTTGGAAGGAAGTAACTTCTGTGGACCACATAACTTTTTCTAGATAATGCAAATAAGGGGGGGTGTTTAAACGAGGACGACAACTTTTTTCCTCCATAGGTACAGTGAGTAAACGTCCTCTCCTTGAACATCTCTCACTCCATTACATGAGGAGGAAGGCTTATGTAGCTCACGTATAAGGGTTGAGAACATTGTTTGAAATTTCAGTTCAGGGCACAGGAAGTGACAAGGACACTGGACTTTATCAAGATAAACAGGAATTCTCTGTAGCCACAGAAAATGCTCTTGGATTGAAACAATGTAAATATTGTCAACTAAAGTCAACACAGTTAAATGGGAGCGCAACCCAAAAGGGGAAGTGGCACTTGTCTGCCTCCTCCCCCTCCCCGCTGCCACATTTGGCACCTTCTGGGGGAAAGGGAGGAGCGGGTACCTAGTTTTGACAGGAACCCACTTCCAGCTCAGTTTGCCCCATCCCCCACAGTCGCCCCATTCGCAAAGTGCAGCAAGCTTTGTGCATGCACAGTAGGAATCTGGCTGTGAAACCACAACGCTTAAAGCGGGAGTTAACCCAATCAAGTGTTTTTTTCTCTTTTCCCCTTAGATTCCTGCTCGTTTTGTCTAGGGGAATCGGCTAGTTGTTTTAAAATATGCGCTGTACTTACCCGTTTTCGAGATGCATCTTCTCCGTCGCTTCCGGGTATGGGTCTTCGGGAGCGGGCGTTCCTTCTTGATTGACAGTCTTCCGAGAGGCTTCCGACGGTCGCATCCATCGCGTCACTAGTAGCAGAAAGAAGCTGAACGTTGGTGCGGCTCTATACTGTGCCTGCGCACCGACGTTCGGCTTCTTTCGAAAAATCGTGACGCGATGGATGCGACCGTCGGAAGCCTCTCGGAAGACTGTCAATCAAGAAGGAACGCCCAGTCCCGCAGCCCATACCCGGAAGCGGCGGAGAAGATGCATCCCGTAAACGGTAAGTACGGATCATATTTTAAAACAACTAGCCGATTCCCCTAGAGAAAACGAGCATCCATCTAGGGGGAAATAGTGTCCTGTGCGGGTGAACCTCCGCTTTAACTGCCTGTTTCCCTTAGTCAAGATGGCGATGGCAGAACCCAATAGCAAAATCGGCTCGGGTGAGGACACCGCTGGATTCTTGGACAGGTAAGTGTCCTAATATTAAAAGTCCGCAGCTACAGTATTTATAACTGCTGACTTTTTTCAGGTTTTATTTTTTTTTTCTGAAGGAGCCTCGAGCTCCTCTTTAAGGACTGAAAGCTATTCCATTTTTGTGCTTGGTTTTAGATACTGTATCCTTTAAGAAAACGAATAAACCCAGCACATCTAAAGATTGGGTTTGGATGCACTTTAACCATTAAACACATGGGCATTAGCCTGTAAAACTGAGTCTGGAAAGTATTGGCTTCAGCAAGCATTTGACAAGCTTGGAGCAGCTTTTGTGAAGTCCTTAAAGCACCCTTCAGCTTTTCACCTGCTAATGCAGGGACCGTGTCAGCTATGCAGGCAGATGAGAACACAAAGAGGTTTGTGGACTATTACACACAAGTGAATGATGCTTCACTCTTTTATAACCAGAGGTGTTTTGTGCCTAAATGGTTTTCAGGTTCCTACAAGAGTTACTCTCTAACGCAAGGATCCTCAAACTATGGCCCTCCAGCTGTTGCGGAACTACACATCCCACGAGGCATTGTAAAACTCTGACATTTACAGACATGATTAGGCATGATGGGAATTGTAGTTCCTGAACAACTGGAGGGCCGTAGTTTGAAGACCCATGCTCTAACGTATATCTAAAGCACAAACTTTTTTTTTTATTATAATAAAGTAGGAGAGGTGTGTTTGAACACAAGGGACATGGTGCAGTAAAGTGGTTAACCCTTTTGCTTAGCAGCACTAGGGTTGTCCGTTCTGAATCCCAACCATGACACTCCCTGCATGAAATTTTCATGTTCTCACTCCGAGTTTCCTCCAGGTACTCCGGTTTCCTCCAATACTCCAATGACATGCTGGTAGGGTAAATGGCTCCTGTCTACATTGGCCCTTGAATTTTAGTTAGGGATCTTAGATTGTAAGCTCCTTGGGAGCTGGGACTGATGTGAATGTGCAATATATGTTAAGTGCTGCGTAAATTGACAGCGCTGTGCAAGCGCCTGTAATAAAATAAATTACGGTTGATGCCATGTGTCCTTTCTGCTTCTTTCTTCTCCTTTAGGCCCCTTTCACATGTGCGTTTGCGGATGAAAAAGGGACATACATGGGTCCCTATGTGATTGCGGGTGTCAGCGGATAAACATCCGCTGACACCCGTAATCGCCCGCCTCCGCAAAGATCCGATTTTGCGGATGGAAGAAAACCCTTCTTTTTTTTTTTTTTTTCTTCCGTCATCGGATCGGATGAACACGGACATACGGTCCGTGTTCATCCGATCCTCCATTGGGGAGAGCGGAGAAAAGACAGGGCGGTCCCTGCACAGTGTGCGGGGACCGCCCTGTCAGCCGCCGGCTCAGCGGGGATATACGGAGCGATCCCCACTGAGCTTACGGACACACGGAGGCGGATCATTACTGATCCGCCCCGTGTGAAAGGGCCCTTAGTATAAATTCTCCTCCTCTGTCCCCCCCCCCCCCCACCACCGCTCTCGTGATCTGTAGCAGTTGTGTGTGGCAACCAACCAATCAGCTTCTATCCTTTTATTTTGAACATTTAAGACCCCTTTCACACAGACTTTCCAATCAAGTCCGTCTGTCAGTTTTTCAGGTGGACCTAATCGGAGCCTCCATTCACTCCTATGGAGTGGAGGATGTCAGCGGTGACATGTCCACTGACACCCCCTGCTATCCAATCCTGTCCCTGAAATTCAGACAGATGGTGACCTTATTTTCCATCCGTCTGGAGGACGGCTGTAGAGGAGAGCGGGGATCTGACAGGTCCATCTTAGCACAGCAACGGACCTGTCGTCTGCCTGCTTAGCAGGCATCAGCGGATCGATTCCCCCTGCTGAGCAAAGTGGTGTCCGCCCGTGTGAAGGAACCCTTACTGAACAAGTTGAACATATAAGCTGATTGGATACTATGTACAGTTGCTCCAGTTTCAGTAAATGCACCCCTATGTGTGTATGATAAGTTTTCAAATGATTCTGTATTGGGAAACAGTACTGCTTTGGTCTATTCCACGGGTATACAATGAAATCACACTGGTTCTAGCTAACACAAGGCTTGCATAAGGCTTATATTACTTTCTGTATTTTTCAGGGAGATGCAGTACGGGATCTCATGTTGCGTTTTCTTGGTGAGCAAGCGGCCTTGAAAAGACAGGTTCTCACCGCCAACTCGGTAGAGCAGACCTTCCTGGGGCTTAAACAGCTTCTAGTAAGTATCTGTTGTTTCTTGCTGAACTTCTTATACAACCTCTTATGTAAAATGTGCTATTCCCTGAAAATGTATTGTTCCTCTTGCAGTGGCTACTGTTGCTTTTACAGAGAACAGTTTGAGTGTCTGTACTGGATCTGTCCTCCTTTTTTCCTTTTCCCATTCTCATGCTATGCTGTCCCTCCATCTCATGACATGGATGAGCGAGTTTGGGGTGGAGAAACTTGACTGATCTGTACAGAGTCCTGACCTCAACCCGATGGAACACCTTTGAAATTACTTGGAGTTGAGACTGCGAGCCAGGCTTTCTCATCCACATTAGTGCCTGACCTCACAAATGCACTTCTGGAAGAATGGTCAAACATTCCCATAGACACACTCCTAAACCTTGTGGACAGCCTTCCCAGAAGAGTCAAAGCTGTTATAGCTGCAAAGTGTGGGCTATCTCAATATTGAACCCTACGGACTAAGACGCCATTAAAGTTCATGTGTATAAAGGCAGGTGTCCCAATACTTACACTTGGACTCTTGCATCAAAAATAAATTAAAAGGCAAAGCAAATGGAAAATCGGCATTCCAGACGCCTTCTCACATCAGTTCCGGTCACTTCCGGTATACATCGGCCTCGCAAGGCTGATGTATACCGGAAGTGACCGGAATTGATGTGAGAAGGCGTCTGGAACGCCAAATTTTCCCTTTGCTTTGCCTTTTAATTTATCTTTGATGTAAGAGTCCAAGTTTTTAATTATGAAATATTCATATCTTACGTTAATACACTATTGGAGGCCTCTTTTTCTCTTTCCCCACCCATTACTGTTATGGCTCGGTCTGAGGTCATATTGATCCATACGGAGAGGCACTAACCACCACCTACCAGGAGAGCTGCATTAACTGAAAATCGCTTGTTACGTAAAGTTGGAAAAGGAGGAGGAGAGAATGGGAGTTCGAGGTTGAGACATTAGAGATCATTTTAAGCCTAATACCTTCTTATTGAGGTGAGAGTTTTGGGAGACGGGTGGGATATTCCTTCTTTGTTCCTGATCATCATGAATCACCGTTTATGAACTATTCCTCATACTACTGTCACTGTACCGTTGATCATTCGAAGATACACCCACCCATATATGTGGACTCTTTCGCATTTACACCACTGTTTAGTGTTTTCAACCTGCATTTATTTTTATTTTCCGTTGACACATGTCACAGGTTTAGGCACTGTTTTTTTTAGTGACCGTCCCACAGGCACAGTTTTACTCATTAGTGACTACTCTGATTGCTTCATTTATTATCCCTGGTCACTCCTGTTAACCATACATGCACGTTTGGACATTTTATTATTTGTGTTTGATTTTATTGTTTTTATTATTTTTCTTGAGTGCGGTATCATCTTTTTATTTTTATATCTAATATTGGTGCACAGTGAACACTATTTAGATATCGCAGCTTAGATATCCATACCACTTTTGACTATTCACTATCTACTTAGAGTAGCGCGAGAGATTTACATTTAACTTAGTCCTTTTAGATCAAAGGAAAAAGTGTAACTTCCGCTCATTTGTCTGCTCTCCCCCCTGACTTTGACAGGTATCCTGTTCCCACTTCCGGGAACCTCACTGCGGGGCTCCCACCTCCCCCCCCCCCCCCCTGTCGCCGGGCCAGTAGGAGAGAGGAGCGGGGCCTTGCGAATGCGCAGTAAGGTTCTCGGCGTAAAGCCTTAAGGCTACTCTCCTCACAAGTTAAAATCTGTGTGTGTGTGTGTGTGTGTGTGTATATGTATATGTGTATATGTATATATATATATATATATGTGTGTGTGTGTGTGTGTGTGTGTGTGTGTGTGTGTGTGTATGTATGTATGTGTATATATATATATATATATATATATATAATATTATAAAATGTTTGGGGGGGTTCTAAGTAATGTTCTAGCAAAAAAACGCAAATTTAAAATTTCATATATATCTCATTTTTAAACTGAGACCCTAGAGGATAAAATGGCTGTAGTTGCAATATTTAATGTTGCACTGTATTTGCACAGCGGTCTTTCAAATGCAATTTTTGGGGGAAAAAACATGCTTTTAAAAAAATACACTGGTCTCAAAAGAGCATGAATACCTTGAAACCCCGGTCTGCTTTGAAATCTTTGCCTGGAAGAGACTTTGCTGATGCAGTATAACTACCTTGTGTCTTGTTGCTGTGCTCAGTCTTGCCATAGTGTATGACCTGTGATATAAAACCTGTATTCTACAACCTCACCTTTAGTAGCAGAGTTTGGCTGTTCCTCATCCAGCTTTAAGCCTCCTACACAGCTGTTTCTGTTAATGACCGTTTTTCAAACTATGTTCCAACTTGTTTCATTTTTTTATATATATATATATATATATATTTCTCTATCCCGTTTAAGTCAAATTTTGACACAGAGTATGCGATTGGATTATATTATATATCATTATTTGCTATTTTGAACCTAGAGATTTTGAGAGTGGGTAGCGCTGCGAGGGGAGTATCCTTCTCTTTTTTTTTTTTTTTGCCACCTCTGTCCCATTGGCAACATTTTGTCTTCACTTCCTATCCCATTGGCAAAAGAGTAAGGGAAAGAAAAACCCCTCCAACATGAGTCAATCCCAGGGTGTCACTGGAACTGATGTCCCCATTGTAAGGTTTCCCCTCTATTACTGTTTCTGTATCAACACAAGATTTTCTTTCACTTTCATTTTTGATAAGAACAGTAAACAGCACAAATGGTGAAGGTCAAACCTCCTAATGGGGGACACAGACCCAAATAAACTGTCAGGTGTTCTAATCCCTTCCCACGCTATTCAAAATTTAAAAAAATAAAGTTTTGCCTTTTTTATTTACACTTTAAACTTTTTTAGACCTAAGGCTGGTGTGCTATCAGACTACCACTACCTGTCAGATCGTGTAACAGAAGTGACATTACGACCAAAAAATTACTTACTGTGCATGCGCTATGCATTTTTAACATGCGTTCCACATACTTCATGACCTGATGGGTAGTGGTAATTTGATAGAACACCCATGCGGACATCTTACTACACCCAGCTAAGTCTTGAATTTCAGAGTAATTTCGGCAATAAAGTGAGCGTATATAAATCAATATAGTATATTGACATCTGTGATGCCGTTTTGATGTTACATTTTGAAAAAAGCTGGGCGCCAGCACTAGGAAGGTAGTACATTCCACACTGCTCAACGCTAACATTTTAAGGCTTTCAAAACAAAACGCCCAAACAGCATTGCAGATATCGATATACTCTTATTTAAATACACTCACTTTTTTTGCTAAAATTACTCTGAAATTCAACATGTAGCTGGGTGTAGTAAGATGTCCACATGGGTGCTCTATCAGATTACCGCTACCCGTCAGATCATGAAGTGTTGGGAATGCATAGCACCGTGGAAAGCATGCGCATTAAGTATTTTTTGGATTGGAACGACACTTTTGTTACACAATCGAACGGGTAGCTGTAATCTGATAGAACACAGGCCATACACTGTTCAAATCCTGTCTGGTTCAGCAGGAACCGGCTAAGATTCGAACAGTTAATGGGCAGGCTGAATGTACCAAGTTGAGCGATCAACTTGGGTACAACCAGCCTGCCGGGTTCTCTTACGATTATCGCTAGCAATAATCGCTGTTTTCTCCTGGCAGAGACAGCTTCCACCGCCTGCCCCTGTCCCACCGCCAGAGAAGACCATTGCTGATTACCCTGTCGGCACTGTCTCTGTTGATGGGGGGGGGGGGGGATCGTACAAACCCATGGTTGCAGAAAATAAATTTTTCACAGTGTATGGCTGGCCTAATTCCTCAAAGGCTCTTTGAGCTCTATTTGTTTTTATGTAAGGCTTGATTTGCATCTATGCATGTTGCTTTTGAGCTTTTCTGCAATGACACGATTTTGCTGCGGTTTGCGTTTTTTTTTTTTTTTTTTTTTTTTCACTGTATATAGCTGGTTGCTAAGGAGGGGGGGGTTGGGAAACTGTCCGCCGCATCCTTAACTGCTGAATAAAAAAAATAATTTCTGGCTAAAGAAAAGTTGTAAAAAAAAAAAACAACCAAACCCCCCCCCCCCACACCAAAATGAAAATACCGGACCCTTATCCGAGCATGTAGCCCTCCTGAACCGTACCAGGCCACATGCCCTCAACATGTTGGGGTGGGTGCTTTGGCGCTGGGGGGAGCTCTGCGCCCCCCCACCCCACCCCAAAGTATCTTGCCCCTATGTTGATGGGGACAAGGGCCTCTTCCCAACAACCCTAGCCGGGTCTGCGGGTGGGGGGCTTATGGGTATCTGAACGCCCCCTTTAATAAGAGAGCCCCCAGATCCCGCCCCCCCATGTGAAAGAGTATGGAGGTACATTGTACCCCTACCCATTCACCAAAAAAAGTAGTGTAGTGTGAAAGAATACAGTATACAGTTTTTGACAAGTCTTTTATTAAAAATATTTTCTTCTTCCTCGCTTCTTCTCCTGCATCTTCCTCCTCTGGGCTTCTTCTTCTACCACCTCTTCCGCTCTTCTTTTTCCTGTCTTCTTTGTCCGGTGTTCTCTCTGCCGCCAATCCCGGCGAGGACCCTCCTCCGATGCAGCATCCCGCTGATCCTCCAAATTCCAATAAGCCCGACAACCAATGGTCAGGGTTGTTGGGAAGAGGCCCTTGTCCCCATCAACATGGGGGAAAGTTGCTTTGGGGTGGGGGGCGCAGAACAAAAAAATGAACAAAATAAGGGTCTGGTATGGATTTTTGGGGGGATTTTGTCAGCAATTATTTTTGGTTTTTTTTACATTCAGCTGTCAGCAGAGAAGCCGCTGGCAGATGACTTATCGGTTTTATAAGGATGTGGTGGCTGGCTTCCCAGCCCCCTCCTTAGCAACCAGTTATACAAAAGCGCACAAATCGCGTAAAAAAACGCTACTTGGATTTGGATGCCGGTCCATTGAAGTCTATTACATTCAAAACGCTGCATTTTGCAGAAAAAAAAGTTCCTGGCTCTTTCCAAAAATGCATTTATGTGAACGTGTTCCATAGGAAATCGTGTTACAAAAAATTCCCTGCATTAGTGTGAATGGAGCCTAAAGCTGGCCATAGGTTATGCAATTTTCTTTCCTACAACAAACACAAGGCAATCACTCGATTCCCTCATCAACACTGCCAGTGCTGATGGGGGAATCCTTCCTGCAGAGCTATTGTGTTCTATTGTGTTCTCCCGGCGCGGGGGCGTAGGACACAGAGAACTGCCCCTGTCGGAAGAGCACAGTGATTACTGCTAGTGGCTATATCTGCTGGCAATAATCTGACATGCTGGTTATACCCAAGTCAATCTATGGATTGACTTTGATACAAACAGCCTGCCTATAGATGGATGAAATCTTGGCCTGTCCCTGCTGAACAAGCTGAGATTTGATCCATCTGGCTGGCTTAAGGCTCGATACCAGTATTTGTATACAAATCGGCATATGGGGTTTGGAGTGTATATAAAGCTAGCAAGTTATCGCTGTTTAAATCCCAGCTTCAATGTGGCTCTCTGCAGGTTTTTCCTGTAAGTCCAGGCAGATCTTTAAGGATATACTCTGGGTAGACTGACTAACCATTGGTGTCAGGGCTGCTGTTAGAAATTGGGGGGGCCCTGTACAGACTACCTGACAGGACCCCCCAAGAAAGTATTAAAGCTATATTTGTTTAGAAATACATTAGGGGATTAGTGAGAGACCACACTAAAGCCCTTTTACACACGATCGGATATCTGATGGAATCTAATCCGATGGATTTTTTCGTTGAATATCCGATGAAGCTGACTTTCATCAGTCTTGCCTACACACCAAAAATCCGACCGTGCCAAAACACAGTGACGTAAAACACTACGACGTGCTGAGAAAAATTAAGTTCAATGCTTCTGAGCATGCGTCGACTTGATTCTGAGCATGCGTGGTTTTTTGACCGATGGGCTTCCACACAGACGATTTTTATTTTTTTCTATCGTTTTTTTTATCCATAGGAAAAATTTAAAACATGTTCGTTTTTTTTTTTCACCGATGGAAAACAAACCGATGGGGCCCACACACGATCGGTTTGTCCGATGAAATCAGTCCATTGGTCTGTTTTCATCGGACAAACCAATTGTGTGTACAGGGCTTTACAGAACTGTCTTTCTCAGCAGATAAAAGCTGACAGCAGGGAGAGGGGGGAGAGACCAGCTTTCAGCTGCTGGAGAAAGAGAAACACAATTGTCGTACATCACTAATCCTTACTCCCTGTGTGGGACCCCTCTGTGTGCTCAGGCCCCCTACAAGAGGACCGGTGGTCCCCCCTTATCAGCAGCCATGATTGGTGTCATCTGCATAGAAGAGGTGCAGAGCATTGTTTCTCTGGAGGACAGCACTGGTGATTGGGTGACCATTACACGGAGAGCTGCCTTTATTTTAACAAAGACTTGGGGATTAACATAAAAAATAACACCCTAGTCTAGTCCATGACATCAAAGTATTTCTTTGTTGGACACGTTTCCAGTTTTGAAGGTGTCAAGCTTGGAAGCACGGCATATTACAGAGCTCAGGTGCCTGATGCATTTGGTAAGGATTTCCCTTGTGTTTACCATTAGATCACACAAGAAGGAACTGGAGAATCTAGTAGAGTACCCTTAGCCTTGTTCATCCTCTAAATTTCCTACTGGTACTCTTATTTCTGCCTATTATTTATTCTTGTTGTAAAATCTTAAAGCAAAGAACTTGTAACCTGCCGTCTGTTGTTGGTCTATGTATAGAGCTGGATGTATAGTATATAGAGCGGGATGTGCTGTGTCTGTTCTCAGTAAACACCGAGCTATGAAATATTAAAAATGCTGCTTTGAGTCGTGAGTGCATCTGGGTATACAGTGACCTGAATTTGATGTTTACTGTATTAGTGTGAGGCTCACTGCTGTGAATAAACATCATCCATTTGTTTGTTCTGCGCCCTATTTTCTTTCCCCTCGTCTTGTGTAGTGTGCACAGAGTCCTGCTGCGTTTTATACACTCATTCATAATCCAGAGGCAGCTACAACATTTTCCGGAGTGCGCATTGAAATACAGCCGTCATTACATCTGGCGTGCTACTTTGACTCCTCTGTTTGGCCTTATTAGGCTCCCTGTCATTTTTAATCATTCGGGCTAAGAAGATCTCGCTTATCAAATAAAGTTATTAAACCACATTTGTGAACTAATTGAACCTGATCTGCCACATTGTAAAATATGTATTTTGAAGGTTGACCTGCCAATATTCTGTATTAGATTTTGTTTCATCCTCGTCTGTTGAGGAAAACTAATGGACAGATTAAAAAGTATGTGGGAAACAATAGAGAGCAGCCAATAGTCTAGTCTCATGACAGACCTGACAGCTTCATTTCCTAGCAGGGTCTATTCTTTCTAGGCATTTGCCGGGAGCAACTGACAGTTAAAAAGAGAGAATGCTGCATGCCTGTAATATTATCACACAAAAAATAATTATTTTTGTATCACTGAAACTGTAAGTTACCAACATTTTTCCTTTTTGGCTCTTTATAGTGCATTGGTTCTCTGACCTTCTTTTTCCTGTGGGTTATAACCAGTGTTAATTTCGTAGACTAAAACATTTTAGTCGACTAACTTAATACCATTTTAGTCGCCTAAAATAGGATTAAAATGGCATTTTGACCAAGACTAAAATGGGACTAAAACTAAAATGCCATTTTAGTCAAAAGACTTTCACACATGCGGACTGTATGCCCATATTTCATCCATCCGTTTTTGGATTAAATATGGACATACATTAATCCCTATGGGATAGCGGGTGTCAGCGGATGAACATCTGCTGACGCCCAATCTCATCGGTCCCGCTATGGTCCGATTCTGCAGACGGAGGAAAATCCTATTTTTCCACCCGTCATCGGATCGGATGAACACGGACAGATTTTTTTTTTTTTTTCACCTAGGCATCTGGCCAGATCCCTATCTATTAGTATTGGTGAGTATTAGTGAGACGCCACTCTGAATAAAGGAGCACAGGGGGCACTATTGGACAGCAACATTGTCAGTCTTGGGTTAGGACATGTTAGATATGCTAGAACAGGGGTCTCCAAACTGTGGCCCTTTGCTAGCCTTTATCTGGCCCTTGTAGTACTATTTCTGCCAATGATATGAGGGCAATATTCCTCCTACTGACACCAACAACGGGGCACTATCCACTGCTACCGATGATGAGATAATATTACTCCCAATGATGGGGCATTACTTCTACTGTCCTACCGACCACAAACCCTGAGGCCATGCATGCTCTTACTGATGCTGGGCCCGAGACATTTTCCACTGGCCACAATCCGGCCCCCCTAAAGTCTGAAGGACAGTAAGCTGGCCCTTTGGTTAAAAAGTTTGGAGACCCCTGTGCTAGAAGATTTAAAGTAGAACTATGGGCATTTTGGATAGAATATGGGAGGGTTATAACCCCTATCAGATGATTATTTTTTTTTATTTTTTTGTTTCATTGGGAGATTTACCTTCACTTCCTGTCCTATAGCCAAAACGGGACATGCCTGCAAAATAAAACAATTATTTTTAGTTCTGGGGACCCCAAAGTCCTCACTGGAACATTTCCCCTCCCCTTCTTTTTTTATTTTTTTTTAGAACAGGGACACAGCCACACGGCCCGACATGGTACAGAATAATACATATGACACGATTATAGCACAATTAAAGATCATGGCATACGATATCATAGCAAACACAACGGTTCCATCTATAAGACACGTCATGGACACAATCCTTACAACATGACCATGAGGTGTCTTGTGCGCCTTTGACATTTGTCCGGGCGTCTCGGTTATATTAGGTGTGCGGTGATAACCTGGAAAACCTCCTTCGTACATGAGTGTGCATGTGTGGCAATTTGTAGTGAGGCATGATGTCAGGGTCTATAGAATATTTCCCCCTCTATTACTTTTTTATAGACAACCCAAAATTTCAATAATAATGGTCAAAGGGACTAATGGAGAATGTGAATCTACCTAATGGGGGCACAGACAGAAATAAAAACTGACAGGTGTTCTAATTCTTCTCCACTATATCCAAAACTTTTTGGCCTTTTTAGTTATACCTTTAAAGAGGAAGTAAAGGCATGTGCTCGTGAGCCGCCAGTCACGGCACGGCCCCCTTTTGGAACGGCACAATTGTAGACATCGGTGCCCGTGATTTTAGTTATCTCCTAAACTGTGGAGGTTTGGGAGATATTTCAGGCACCTACAGGTAAGCCTTAATCTAGACTTACATGTAGGTTAATGTGGTTGTAATAGGTTTACCACTTTAAAGTGGTTCTAAAAGCACAACGTTGTTGTATCTTTATGGATTTTATGAGGCTGCATCCAATTCGCATTAGTGTGAACCCAGCCTGATAAATGCAGGAGAGTTTGTTCTTTTGAATAACACTATTACTGTCTGGATCACCAAATGAAAATGGAAGAAAGAAAGCTTAAAGTGGGCGTAAACCCGATTCATGAAATTTGAGCTGGGCACATATATGTGCAGTATTTTGTTATCTCTTTTCAATGAGCTAAGTCTTATAGCTCTCTTCTGAACGGTTCCTCTGTTATCAGCCTGAGAACTCCTGACATATTTTTTTACTTTTTAGACAAAATCAGCCTGAATCTTTTGTCAAAAGAGGTTGCTAAAATAGATTAGCAGAGAGCAGCTCCTATTACAAAATAGCTCTGAGAGTCTCTGCCTATGATGAGAGGGGGTGTGTGCCTTTCCTTGAATCAGCAATGTTGGTTATCTTGGCTGTATGCCCAGACATCACACTCTGTTAAACAGGAAAAGAAAATGTCCTAACAGGATCTCAACTTTCTAAACAGTATATAAATGTGAAGACAGCAGATATACATATAAAACTTATGTAGGCAGATTTGGTTAATCTCAGTGTATCATCTGAGGCTGTTCACTTCACTGGGTGTATGGAAGGTTTACATCCACTTTAAAAAGAAAATGAATGAAGCCATCACATCTAAGGATTGGTAAGCTGCAATAAAATAAACATTTCCTTTTGGGTTTAACCACTTGAGACCTGCGCTGTAGACGAGACGTCCACAGTGCGGCTCTCAAGTGCCGGGTGGATGTCCCTGGACGTCCTGTTTACATTCCCCGTGCGCACCGCTGGGGGCGCGCAGCAGGGAAACACTATGCCCGGCACACCGCTGGGAAGCCGATGCGCGTGCCAGGTACCCGCGATCGGCGGTGACAGCAGGGACGTGGAGCTCTGTGTGTAAACATAGAGCTTCACATCCTGTCAGGGAGAGAGGAGACCGATGCTGTGTCCCTTGTACATAGGGACACAGCATCGGTCCCCCTCCACACACAGTTAGAACACACCCAGGGAATACATTTAACCTCTTCCTCACCCCCTAGTGTCAACCCCTTCCCTGCCTGTCACATTTATACAGTAATTGGTGCATTTTTATAGCACTGATCGCTGTATAAATGTGAATGGTCCCAAAATTGTGTCAAAAGTGTCCGATATGTCCCCCGCAATATCGCAGGCCTGACAAAAAAAAACGCAGATCGCCGCCATTACTAATAAAAAAAAAAAAAACATAAATCTATCCCCTATTATGTAGGCGCTATACCTTTTGCGCAAACCAATCAATATACACTTATTGCGATTTTTTTTTTTTTTTTTTTTTTTAACAAAAATATGTAGAAGAATACGTTTTGGCCTAAACCGAGGAAAATATTTAAAAAAAAAAAAATGGGATATTATTATAACAACAAGTAAAAAAAAATTTTTTTTTTTTTGTATATAGCGCAAAAAATAAAAACCGCAGAGGTGATCAAATACCACCAAAAGAAAGCTCTATTTGTGGGGAAAAAAAACAATAAAAATATAATTTGGGTACAGTGTTGTATGACCGCGCAATTGTCATTCAAAATGCGTCAGGGCTGAAAGCTGAAAATTGGTCTGGGCACGAAGGGGGTTTAAGTGCCCAGTAATGAAGTGGTTAATACCACTTTTAAATCAAACTTGTTTTGGATTTTAGTTTGTTGTAGCAGTAAAAAGCTTTATTGGGGAGAGATTGTGATTTCACTTCTGAAAGTTGACCTAATGTAAAGGAAATCAATGTGTAATGCTGCGTCCAGGGGAAGGCCCCCCAATATCTATGCGAAAAAATAAAAGCTCACAACTCCAATCGCGTTCTGCGATCCACCAACCAAAATCTTCTCCAGATACCCAAAGCCAGATACAAGTCCAAAGGAGAAAGAAGATTTGCGGTCCAAGGTCCCAGACTATGGAATGCTTTACCAACCAGCATTCGGTTGGAGGAAAAAACTCCTCTCTTTTGATGTCAAATGAGACAGGAACAACGACCGCCCAGAGGCGATTTTAGTTCGCATGTGCTGCGCTACATAAGTTTTTCACTCACACACGTTTTTCAGGTTGTAAAAAATGACTTTTTTTTATGTCATTAAAAACTATTGTGTGTGGGCTCCAGAGCATTTTTCACGATGTAAAAAAGATCATTAAAAATTTAGAACATGCTCTAAGTTTTTAACGTTGTAAAAAAAAATGGTCGTGTGTAGGCTTTAACAACGTGAAAAAAACGTGCATGCTCAGAAGCAAGTTATGAGACGGGAGCGCTCGTTCTGGTAAAACTACCGTTCGTAATGGAGTAAGCACATTCATCACGCTGTAACAGACAGAAAAACTCAAATCGTCTTTTACTTACGCAAAAGCAGCCCCAAGGGTGGCGCCATCCGAATGGAACTTCCCCTTTATAGTGCCGTTGTACGTCACCGCGCTTTGCTAGATAATTTTTTGTTTTCACGATCGTGTGTAGGCAAGGCAGTTTTAACGATCGGGTTAAAAAAACAACGTTTTTTTACAACCCAAAAAACGGTTGTGTGTACGCGTCATAAAACCTAAGAGGGTGTGTAACATTCAAACATTGATGGGCAGACCTCATACCATAATGACGATGATGACGACGATGATGATGATGATGATATAGATGATGATATTGATGATATAGATGATGATATAGATGATGATGATGATATAGATGATGATGATATAGATGATGATATATTTATTATTATATAAATATATATATTTTACGATGAGTCATGTGCACCAAAAAAAAATGTGTGTGTATATGTGTGTGTGTGTGTGTGTGTATATATATATATATATATATATATATATATATATATATATATATATATATATATATATATATATATATATATATATAATGTTGGTGCACATGACTCATCGTAAAATAGTGTATGCAAGGAAAATTTTATCTTATGTGCTTGAGATGTGTTCACATTACATTCCTTTTTAACTTTGTATTGTGAAAAAAAAGCAATGCATGATAAGATCAACAATAAATAAATATAGTGAGCACTTCCCCATACAGTACTCTCAAATTCCAATGCAAAAATTGGTGCAAAAATGCCCTGAATACACGTCAAAAGTAAAAAACGCATGCCTGTGTATAATAAACCTTACTATACCGTATATTAACCCTTTAGTAAAGTGGCCTGCTCACTAGAAAACCAAAAAGGCTTGCCATGAGGTGCAGGCATTGGATGAATATTGGCTTGGCCCATAAAAATTCCTCCACCATGGATGTGAGACATTCTACTTTCTATAGCCAGGGAAGAAAGCAAAGCCGTAACCTCACTAGCTGATACATTTAGCCAGGAAGCCAGATCCGTTCTTTAAAGCTTTTAGATGCAAAATTCTATGCAGGATCACTTGCTAATCACCCACGGATGTATCTGTCAAACATAAAAGGGTCAATTGTTGGGTTGGAGCCGAGCAGGCAATGGGCAGTTCAAGCCAACTGCTAAAAAAAGCTTTTAATGTTATAATGGAGAGGATCGGTGCTCTCCACGTTATTCTGCAGAGAAGAATCCCTATCAGGGGTTAATAAATGCATTTTCCAAAGCTGTGCCAATGTGCTGTAGCAGTGTAATTTATGATGGAGAAGAATGTCATAACTGGTGGAGGAGGACGTTTTAATCACTTTAATGGTGTCACATGTAGCGTTAATGGCCCCCTTTGAGTCTTTGTTTCTGGGGAGGAATGGCGCGCAGGTACTATTAGCGGTGTCTGTGGAAAATGCTGAGTTCCTGCGTACTGTAAAATCAAAGTTCTTTCATTTCTGCCTATTTTTTTGAGGGGGTTTCTACACTATGTTATTGAGCACCTGTGTTTTTTTTTTTTTCTTCAGGTTTGTCTATTATAAAGACTTTTTACTTTTTACACTTAAGGTCTTCCTTTTTTGGTGCCAAACAATTACTTTTTACTAATATTTTATGCATCTTATTTATGCAGACCGGTAAATGTAATTGTGTAACTTTACCTGGTATGCAACTGTTTGTCGCAGGGTACTTTTTTTTTTTCTTCAGTCTTTTCTTAGATGGGGGGGGGGGTGTATTAGAACTCCTGTCAGGTTTATATATATATATATATATATATATATATATATATATATATATATATATATATATATATATATATATATATATATATATATATATAAAAATAAAATATATAAAAATAATTGGACACACACACACACACACACACACACACGTGTAGATACAGCAAGGAAAATACGTTTTCAACACGTCACCATTTTATATAGGTAAACCTATTTCTAAGAGCCCATTCACACAGGGGCAACACGACTTTCAGCGCGACTTTGGGAGGCAACTTGAACACGACTTGAGTATGAATCACAATGCGACTTGGGACGACTTCAGCGCGACTTACAATGCGACTTGAAGTCGCCTCCAGGAGGGGGAACTTCACGCCAATTTTTTTATAAAAAACTGGCATGGGTTCCCCCTCCCAACAGCATACCAGGCCCTTAGGTCTGGTATGGATTTCAAGGGGAACCCCCCTATGCCAAAAAATGGCGTTGGGGGGGTCTCCCCCCAAATCCGTACCAGACGCTTATCCGAGCACGCAGACCGGCCAGTCAGGAAAGGGGGTGGGGATGAGCGAGCACCCCCCCCTTCTGAACCGTACCAGGCGGCATGCCCTCAACATAGGGGGGTGGGTGCTTTGGGGCAGGGGGGTGCCCTGTGGCTCCCCACCCCAAAGCACCTTGTTCCCATGGGGACAAGAGCTCCCTCCCGACAACCCTGGCCGTTGGTTGTCGGGGTCTGCGGCGGGGGGCTTATCAGAATAAGGGGGTCACCAGATCCTGACCCCCCACCCTATGTGAATGAGTATGGGGTACATAGTACCCCTACCCATTCACTTGGGGGGGTAAAAAGTGTCAAGAATAAAAATGCACTAGACAGGTTTTTAAAGTAGTCTATTAGGCAGCTTCGGGGGTCTTCTTCCGACTTCGGGGGTATTCCGACTTCCCCCTTCTGCCTTGCACCACCACGGGCTCTTTTTTACCAGCGGGGGCCCGGTCTTCTATCTTGTTCCGACTTCAGGGGGGTCTTCCGACTTCTCCGCTCTCTTCTCCCGCTCTTTGGTTCTTTCCCCCTTCTGCCGGGCACCACCGCTGTCTCCTTCCAGCACTTTTACCAGCGGGGACCGGTCTTCTGCGTCGCCTTCTTCCCTCCCTTCTCTTCTTCGATGTTGACTCGACGCTCCCTCCCGCTATAATCCTGGGTGTGCGGTGCGCAACAATTTATTTTGGCCTCTTATGACGTCACAATCCCAGCATGCTCCGGGTGGTGACGACATAAGGGAGGCAGGGTAATTACGTCGTCGCCACCCTTGTCGGAATTTCCCATCGTGTGTACGCAGCATAAGTTTCATATTGCACCCTAAATATTAATGTAAGATGAACTATGGTCTGAAAGATCGGCTTCTCTTTCAATGTTTATTAGGGAAGGATTAGGTGAGGGGATTGTTCTGTTATATATTTTGCTCTGTGTGTTCCAAGTTACAAATTTTTAATATCCACTAATTTTAAAAGCTTTCTCAGGTTTCTCCTTTCTCTCAATAACCTTAAACCTTTCAGACGGCAACCGCAAGAAGCAAAAAGTTGACTTCTATATAAGCAGTGTGCACATTTTAATTCACAGTAGATTGTGTGCTGTTCGCATGCCTGCAAAGGAAGCTTGGTTTGATTGTTTGTAATATTTTAAGTGTTTTTTGTTTGTCATAAACGAGAGCCTCATGCTTGGCTTCACTTACTACCTAATTATACGTACTGCTTTGACAAATGACATCTCCAGCTTCTCTGGCCATCTTTACTGACCTTGTCATCATTACTGATGGCTGGATTGAGCCGCATCAAGCAAATTAACCAGCCAAGCACTTTATTGGCACCATTTGTTAGTTACCTTCACCTGTTTTCTTCCAACAGAACAGCAAGAACTGGCGGGCAGCAGTTGACCTGAGTGGACGGCTTCTGACGGCCCATGGACAAGGTTATGGGAAGAGCGGTCAGCCAACCAATCACACTACAGACTCATTACAGGTGAGTTTACTGCTCAATATGTGTTGTACATCACATCTCTGAGTGCTTTAATAAATATTAAGTACACTTTCTAAATTCAGATCTCCCACTGTCCATCATGTTCAGCAAATTGTTAAGAAAATTTACTCTTAAACTGCTGGTCCTACCTGACACCCACACAGAGTGCTCCATTTACATCTACATTTTTCTTTTGTAGTTTAGCAATCTCATGGGTTAAGCCAAGGTTTGACAAATTTGCTTGGAATCTAGGAGCCAGCTAAAAAAGTTAGGAGCCAGAAAACGCACCCTGTCCCGACGAGCTTGTGCGCAGAAGCGAACACATACGTGAGCAGCGCCCGCATATGTAAACGGTGTTCAAACCACACATGTGAGGTATCGCCGCGATTGGTAGAGCCCTATACCTCCTCTGTAACTCAAAACATGCAACCTGTAGATTTTTTTAAACGTCGCCTATGAAGATTTTAAAGGGTAAAAGTTTGTCAGCATTCCACGAGCGGACGCAATTTTGAAGCGTGACATGTTGGGTATGAATTTACTCGGCGTAACATTATCTTTTATAATATAAAAAAAAAATGGGGATAACTTTACTGTTTTATTTTTTAATAAAAAAAAGTAATTTTTTCCCAAAAAAGTGCGCTTGTAAGACCGCTGCGCAAATACGGCGTGACAGAAAGTATTGCAACAATCGCCATTTTATTCTCTAGGGTGTTAGGATAAAAAAGATATATAATGTTTGGGGGTTCTAATTAGAGGGAAGAAGATGGCAGTGAAAAATAGTGAAAAATGACATTAGAATTTGTAATGCTTAATTTGTAATACCAACGGCCACCACCAGATGGCGCCAGCTCAAAAATCTGGTGGTAATAACTTGTAATACAAACGGAGCACAATTTGAGTGTAGTAATATTAACAGATTTATTGTGGTGAAAAGATAAATGGTAACTTACGTTGTTGCAGTTAAAATCAGGCATGTTGCGTGGTAAGTGCTTCCGATGGACAGCCTCAACAGGTAACCTCAGACCAGGATAGAAGCACTGATTAGATGGATACACCTTCAGGTCCAAAATAACACACTGGGAGCACCAAACTAAGTGCAGCATCAACCACTTAAGGACCAGAAGGAGATAGATGTGTATATTCTTTATTTATTTTATATATATATATATATATATATATATATATATATATATATATATATATATATATATATATATATATATATATATATATATATACATACATACATACATACATACATACATACATACATACATACATACACACACACACACACACACACACACACACACACACACACACACACACACACACACACACACAGTGCCTTGCGAAAGTATTCGGCCCCCTTGAACTTTGCGACTTTGACACATTTCAGGCTTCAAACATAAAGATATAAAAAAAAAAAAAGATATAAAACTGTAATTTTTTTTTGAAGAATCAACAACAAGTGGGACACAATCAGACAGACAGATATCTCACCACTCCAGGTGAGCCCCGTGAGTAATCAAGGGTTGTTGAACCACCAAGGTGCTGGCAATGCTAATGATAGCAAATAAATGGACGAGAACTGGACAGCCGCACTCCAAAATCACTTAAAAAAGTTGTCTTTTTATTTTTCAACTGCACAAACAGTCACTGCAAACCAACAAGATACAGTATGGCCGACGCGTTTCGCACTTAGTCAGTGCTTAGTCATGGGATACAATCATGAAGTGGAATGAAATTTATTGGATATTTCAAACTTTTTTAACAAATAAAAAACTGAAAAATTAGGCGTGCAAAATTATTCAGCCCCCTTAAGTAAATACTTTGTAGCGCCACCTTTTGCTGCGATTACAGCTGTAAGTCGCTTGGGGTATGTTTCTATCAGTTTTGCACATCGAGAGACTGAAATTTTTGCCCATTCCTCCTTGCAAAACCGCTCGAGCTCAGTGAGGTTGGATGGAGAGCGTTTGTGAACAGCAGTTTTCAGTTCTTTCCATAGATTCTCGATTGGATTCAGGTCTGGACTTTGACTTTCTAACACCTGGATATGTTTATTTGTGAACCATTCCATTGTAGATTTTGCTTTATGTTTTGGATCATTGTCTTGTTGGAAGACAAATAAATCTCCATCCCAGTCTCAGGTCTTTTGCAGACTCCATCAGGTTTTCTTCCAGAATGGTCCTGTATTTGGCTCCATTCATCTTCCCATCAATTTTAATCATCTTCCCTGTCCCTGCTGAAGAAAAGCAGGCCCAAACCATGATGCTGCCACCACCATGTTTGACAGTGGGGATGGTGTGTTCAGGGTGATGAGCTGTGTTGCTTTTACACCAAACATAACGTTTTGCATTGTTGCCAAAAAGTTTGATTTTGGTTTCATCTGACCAGAGCACATTCTTCCACATGTTTGGTGTGTCTCCCAAGTGGCTTGTGGCAAACTTTAAACGACACTTTTTATGGATATCTTTAAGAAATGGCTTTCTTCTTGCCACTCTTCCATTAAGGCCAGATTTGTGCAGTATACAACTGATTGTTGTCCTATGACAGAGTCTCCCACCTCAGCTGTAGATCTCTGCAGTTCATCCAGAGTGATCATGGGTCTCTTGGCTGCATCTCTGATCGGTCTTCTCCTTGTATGAGCTGAACGTTTAGAGGGACGGCCAGGTCTTCGTAGATTTGCAGTGGCCTGATACTCCTTCCATTTCAGTATTATCGCTTGCACAGTGCTCCTTGGGATGTTTAAAGTTTGGGAAATCTTTTTGTATCCAAATCTGGCTTTAAACTTCTCCACAACAGTATCTCGGACCTGCCTGGTGTGTTCCTTGTTCTTCATGATGCTCTCTGCGCTTTAAACGGACCTCTGAGACTATCGCAGTGCAGGTGCATTTATACAGAGACTTGATTACACACAGGTGGATTCTATTTATCATCCTTAGTCATTTAGGTCAACATTGGATCATTCATAGATCCTCACTGAACTTCTGGAGAGAGTTTGCTGCACTGAAAGTAAAGGGGCTGAATAATTTTGTTCCACTTCATGATTGTGTCCCACTTGTTGATTCTTCAAAAAAAAAATAGTTTTATATCTTTATGTTTGAAGCCTGAAATGTGGCAAAAGGTCGCAAAGTTCATAGGGGCCGAATACTTTCGCAAGGCACTGTATATCCCATAGTACATTGCTGTCTGTAAGCAGTGCTTTCTGTCCTGATTCTGCCTCCTGAAACTCCTCCTCGCTGCACCTCTGTAGTTCAGAAGGCAGGCTCTGTGAATTCTGTGACACAGCAGTGCCCACTCTCAATTCTTAGTAAATACAGTGCATTTCACAGAAATACAAAGTAAATGTGTGGGGATTCTACACAAAGTAAAGTTTAATAGGCATAGGGTAGAAATAGATTGACCATAGATCTGCTCTAGGGGCTTGTTCACACCAGCCAGCACTTGTTTTAATGTGCAGGCTAGTGTGAACCCCCATTGACTATGGGCTTTGAGTGCCAGTGCTTTGCGTTGTTACAATGGAATGCTGCTGTATGGTGAGATGTGGCATGTTGTGAAAAAACATAACCACAACCCACTTTTTAACCACTTTAGGTCCACCCTCTAGCATTTTTTACTGCTATACCTGTGCACCAGATCACGTGTGTGTGTATATATATATTTGTTCTGACACTCCCAGGTAGGGGGCGCACATGCGTGCTGCCGGCGGCTCACTTCCACTGTGATTACACCCAGTAGAAGCTGATCGGCAGGTGAACAGTACCCCATGTCCGCCGGCACCCGCCGATTGTTCAGCAGAATGGCGATCTTCCTATGTAAACAAGGCAGATCACTGTTCTGAAATAAACACTGGCTAGACACACAGTTAACCCTTTGATCACCCCTGATGTTAACCCATTTCCAGTCAATGACATTAGTACAGTGACGGTGCATATTGTTTTTTAGCACTGATGACTGTATTCGTGTCAATGATCCCCAAAAAGTGTCGGCGTCAGAATGTCCGTCACAGTAAAAAAGGCCCACTATAAGTCGCTGATTGCCTCCATTCCTAGTAAAAATAAAAGTACCACATTTTCATTGCCTTTGGCTCGTGGTTGAAACATGGCTCCATTTATTTACATTAGAGTGTGAACTTACTAGCAAGTGGAATTTAAAATGATCACACAGCTATGCAAAGCATATTGCAGCCACGCCGATGTGTACTCATCCGAGCTGCACCATGTCAGCTTGTAGGTGGGACGGCGGGGGACAGTAAAAATGAGTATCAACCCTGCCCACCAGTGTGAAAGGAGCCATAGTGGTCATCGCCTACCTGTGCAAGTTTTCAGGCAGCAAGAACCTGGAAGAGGTTCTAACCCTTCTCCACTCCACATCTTGTCCAGATAACAGGGATCGGGAAGTGAGAGAAATTCCTTAGCAAAGACACTGACCCTTCATTACTCAAAGCTTTAAATAAATGTTTGTGTGTAGCTGGGCTTTTAGCGAAGGTAATTAACAAAGCATTGGATTTGGGTAATTGGATCTCCAGATATTGTATGTATCTGTGGATAACTAAAGTAACATAGTGGGAGAGGCTGCAGGTGAAAATCTTCGCTTTGTACGGTTTCTCTTTTGAAACCCTTTTTAGTGAAAGATTTTGTCAGATGCTCCAACTCGCGAATTCCTGTTTATTTCTGAAGCCTCTGTAAGTCCCGTATTCCGGTGTGTATTAGATATATAATGTTGGTAATGGGCTCACTTCAGATGTAGGCTATTAGAGGAAACTAACAAAGCAATAACCCTGTTTGTTGTGTGTTCCAGCTCTGGTTCCTGCGGCTGTCTTTGTTGGTGAAGCTAGGCCTTTTTCAAAATGCCGAAATGGAGTTTGAAGCTTTTAAAAACCTAGACCAGCCTGACCTCTACTACGAATATTACCCACATGTTTATCCGGGACGCAGAGGTAAGATGACAATATCCCCATATGTTATGTTTATGCATGATTTTAACTGTTTTGGGTAATAGAACTGTACAATCCATTAAACCACATGTGTCAAACACAAGACCTGCGGGCCGAATCTGGCCTGCTAGGCTATTTCATGTGGCCCTCGCACCTAGGGCTTTTATTTAGCAGTACCATGGCAGAAGTCTGCTTCCGCCACCTCTGGCTCTTGCTCTCCGCTGCTGCTTGTTAACACAGAAGCCTCCTTCTGAGGGCTGTGGAGTGACATGTAGGCAAAGGTGGGTGATGGGGGCGGTACAAGAGGTGCCGAGGGGGAGGTGGCAGTAAGATGTGGACAGCCTGTGAAATAGAGCTGCACCCTCCACTCTGTATGTAGCGCACCCCTGAGCTCTGCACCATGTACGCAGCGCACCTCTGAGCTCTGCACCATGTACGCAGCGCACCCCTGAGCTCTGCACCATGTACGCAGCGCACCCCTGAGCTCTGCACCATGTACGCAGCGCACCCCTGAGCTCTGCACCATGTACGCCGCGCACCCCTGAGCTCTGCACCATGTACGCCGCGCACCCCTGAGCTCTGCACCATGTACGCCGCGCACCCCTGAGCTCTGCACCATGTACGCCGCGCACCCCTGAGCTCTGCACCATGTACGCCGCGCACCCCTGAGCTCTGCACCATGTACGCCGCGCACCCCTGAGCTCTGCACTTAAAGCACTCCTGGTATTTATTGCCCATTTAACCACTTCAGCCCCGGACCATTTGGCTTCCCCAAGACCAGAGCACTTTTTGCGATTTGGTACTGCGTCACTTTAACTGACAATTGTGCAGTTGTGCGACGTGGCTCCCAAACAACATTGATGTCCTTTATGGTGGACACATCGGACACTTTTGATGCTTTTTTGTGACCATTTTCATTTATACAGCGATCCATGCTATAAAAATGCACTTTTTTACTGTAAAAATGACACTGGCAGTGAAGGGGTTAACCAGTAGGGGGCGCTGAAGGGGTTAAGTGTGTCCTAGGTATGTGTTCTAACTGTGGGGGGGATGGGCTACATGTGACACAATACTGATCACTGCTCCCGATCACAGGGAGCTGTGATCAGTGTCCTGTCACTAGGCAGAACGGGGAAATGCTTGTTTACATCAGCATTTCCCCTTTCTTCTTCTCCGTGAGACGATCGCAGGACTTAGGCGGACATCGAGTCCACGGCACTCGCGGAGCTCGCGGCGGGTGCACGCACGCCCATAATGCTGTGTCCTAGCACGTTGATATGCCCAGCCGTGCCATTCTGGCGACGTATATCGGCGTGACACGGTCCTTAAGTGGTTAGGATCCTCCTATTGTAGCAATTTGACCACTGTGCAATTTGGTCGCAGCCACCATTTAATGCAGTTCGGTGGTTGGGTGTTGAATTTGTGCACCTATTCTCTGAGGGGAAAAAAAAACTACTGTTTCTGCTGTGGTCAGGCCAGTAGACATCTGTGAAAACCAAATGCCATAATGCAAGTAATAAAAACCCTACTGGGGACATTTTAAGCCATTAGGCCCGTGACCTTATCTTATGTGTTTTTGTTTTTGTTTTTTTGTCCACCATTCCATTGGTTTGTTTACTTTGATTTCTAAGAACTACTACACATCCCCATGGTATCTTTCTGCCTGCAAGCAGTGATTCCTGTACTGTAAGGCGGGCTCTGTGAAATGTGTGACACATCAGTTACCTACTCACAGGGCATAGTGAATATGTGTCAGAATTTATCAAAGTAAATGTGTGAGGATCGTCGCAAAGTAAGTTTTCAAACTTCTAGATCATTCAGCATAATAGTGGTAGGCTAGAAGAAAAATGAACTACAATGTGGAAATGAATACACAATTTCATATTTTGCCCATAGATATGCCTTAAAGCAAATCTTTCACTAAGCTAAATGTTTAAAAAATGGTGTTCCCTTCTTCAAATACTTTAGCTCCTGGATTGGCAACTTTTGTTATTCTTTAAAAAAAAAAAAAAAGACTGGAATAGAAACAATGGTGTTTCTTGCAAAGAAGATGGATAAGGATTCTTACTATGCTGAGCACTTTTAGCGTAATGGCCAGCATAGTTCCTCCTATGCAGAAGCCCAGAAGCAGTGTACAGCCTGTCATTACTACGATTGGCTGTGCACTGCTGTATTTGGTGTATATGACCGTGTTATCGTAAACCTATGCACAGTGTGCGGGTGAATGCAAATCACATGTTTTCTATTATTTGCATACACCAGTGCGTTGTAATGGGGTTTACTATAGCACCGCCCTGTACATGAGTTGATTTATATTAACCTCTTGACCACTGGGCACTTAAACCCCCTTCCTAACCAGACCAATTTTCAGCTTTCGGTGCTCTCACAATTTGAATGACAATTACTCAGTCATACAACATTGTGCCCATCTGAAATTTTTGTCCTTTTTTTACCACAAATAGAGCTTTCTTTTGGTGGTATTTGATCACCTCTGGGTTTTTTATTTTTTGCGCTATAAAAGAAAAAACACTGAAAATTCTGTAAAAAAAATAAATAAAAAAATCTTGTTTCTGTCATATTAGCTGGTATTGCAGAGTATTGGGGGTATTGCAGAGTATTACACAGGGAGGGATGGATGGCTGGATCTGTGACTGCATTTGTCACAGATCCAGCCCACAGCAGCTGCTGCTGCTTCCGCTCTCCCCCCTCTCCTCTCACACTGTACCGATCGGTACAGAGAGGAGAGGGAGGAACCGGCGTCATGACATGACGCCAGTTTGTTTACAAGTGATCGCTCCGTCATTTGACGGAGCGATCAAAGACCCGGCGCTCACAGATGATTCCGGGAGCGCGCCCCAGGGGGCGCGCGAGTGAAGGATTCTGGGAGGACGTCCCAGGGACGTCCTCCCAGAATAACTCCACCGCGCTGTAGACGTCTTTTGTCTATGGCGCGGTGGGGAAGTGGTTAATGATTGGATGTATGTTGCACTTTGGCTGCCCAGGTGACACATTGCTACATGTACTTTGTCCCATGGGGCAGAACAATGTTTAAAAAAAAGAAAATGTAATGACAGTTCTTCTTTAAAGGGGTCACTAAAGGAAAACATTTTTTGGCTGAAATGACTGGTTACAGGGTATAGAGACATAATAGTTAACTGATTCCTTTTAAAAATGATTAAAAATAGATAAAAACCAATCATATAATGTACCTACAGTTTAGTTTTGTTTTTGCTGTTGTTTCCTGGTTCTCTGATGTACAGAGCCAGAGAGCCAATAGAGGGTAGTGAAGGTTTTACAAAACTAAACTGGATTGGTGCTGAGGGGCTTTAGACACACCTCCTGGATTAGTGACCACAGTGAGAAATCTCCCAGTACTGTGGTGATCAGGAAACAGACAACCAGGAAATGTCCAGAACAGAGAGGAATTACAGCAACATCAAAGCAAAAACCAACAATGAGGACATGAATCCAGGACTGCAGTAAGGTAAAGGAAGCTAAAAAAAAAAAAAATCCTTTAGTGACCCTTTAACTCTACTGCTGCCTGCATCACCAGTCTGATGTATTAAAGAGAAACTGCCACCTGAAGAATCTTGGAAAATTTCCTGATTCCCCACTTTTCTTTGTGGTTCTTTTATATGCTGTAGTGAGATATGGGTCTATGGGAGGAGCCACAGAGTGCAGCATGAGTCCAGGATACTAACATTCCCCGAAGTGTCTGCTTCTGAAGATTGTTCAGGTGGCAGGAAGCAAGAGAAGTAAGCATCACTTGTTTTAGCAGGGGACACTTTTTTTTTTTTTTTTATAATTTTTTTGAGTCTGAATCGCTAAAGTTTCTGAGTTTCTTTTATATCCGATTTCTGTAGTCCTTGGGAAGCCAGACTTACACTATATTGCCAAAAGTATTGGGGCGCCTGTTTACACGTACAGGAACTGGCATCCCAGCATTGCAGCTATAACAGCTTCAGCTCTTCTTGGAAGGCTGTCCACAAGGTTTATGGGAATGTTTGACCATTCTTCCAGAAGCGCATTTGTGAGGTCAGGCACTGATGTTGGAGAGAAGGCCTGGCTCGCAGTCTCCGCTCTAATTTATCCCAAAGATGTTCTATCAGGTTGAGGTCAGGACTCTCTGCAGGCCAGTCAAGTTCCTCCATCTCAAACTCACTTGTCTGTCTTTATGGACCTTGTTTGTGCATTGGTGCGCAGTTATGTTGGAACTGGAAAGGGTTATCCCCAAACTGTTTTCACAAAGTTGGGAGCATGAAATTGTCCAAAATGTCTTGGTATTCTGATGCCTTAAGAGTTCCCTTCACTGGAACTAAAGGGGCAAGCCCAACCCCTGAAAAACAACCCCACACCATAATCCACCCACCAAATGATTTGGACCAGAGCACAAAGCCAGGTCCATAAAGACATCAATGAGTGGGTTTAGGGTGGAGGAACTTGACTGGCCTGCACAGAGTCCTGACCTCAACCTGATAGAACACCTTTGGGAAGAATTAGAGTGGAGACTGTGAGCCAGGCCTTCTCGTCCAACATCCATGCCTGACCTCACAAATGCCCTTCTGGAAGAATGGTCAAACATTCCCATAGACATTACTAAACATTGTGGACAGCCTTCCCAGAAGAGTTGAAGCTGTTATAGGTGCAAAGGGAGGGCCAACTCAATACTAAATCCTATGGACTAAGACTGGGATGCCATTAAAGTTCATGTAAAGGCAGGCGTCCTGATACTTTTGCTAATATAGTGTGAGTGAGTGAAAAACTTGTATAGTGCAGCACATGCGAACTAAATCGCCTCTGGGCGCTCGTTTTCCATTTCTCCTTTGTCATCAAAAGAGATGGGTTTTGATCTTTCTTCTAAAGGCCAAGTGGTTCTCCTCCAACCGAATGCTGGTTGGTAAAGCGTTCCATAGTCTGGGTCCTTGGACCGCAAATCTTCTTTCTCCTTTGGACTTGTATCTGGCTTTGGGTATCTGGAGTAAATTTTGGTTGGTGGATCGCAGAACGTGATTGGGGTTGTGAGCTTTTAGTTTTTCGCATAGATATTGGGGGGCGTTTCCTTAAATACACTTATGTGTCAGACAGAGTGCTTTAAAAGCAATTCTGTCTTTTACTGGCAACCAGTGAAGGGTTCTCAGTGAGGGTGAGATTGGTTCCCAGGGTAGACTGGGTGGGCCTGTACTAAGAGCCAGTCAGTATATAGTGCCCAGGAAGAGGAGCGTGGAAGAGGAGTTTTGCAGAATGTCACACGATCTAGAGGGAAAGGCTGGCCATGCATGGGTCATTTCTTTTATTTATTTTTTTTTTCTCTATCGGCCCACCTTTTTTCCCATTTTAGCCTTTGGGCTGACCAAAAAAGTGAACGTATATCCCCGGCCATACAAGCACGGTGGTTGGAGGAACTCTTCCCCTCTGTGCTATTATAATCTGACAGCAGGAACTTCTCCCTGCTGAACTGGCCAAATTTCAATCCATCTATGGCTAGCTTAAAGCGGGGGTTCACCCTATGAACGCAAAAAAAAATTTTTTTTTTCTTGTACCATAAAATCAGGCATTGTAGCGCGAGCTACAGTATGCCTGTCCCGATTTTTTTACCCCCGTACTCACCTTGTACTCGTACATCGAAGATACCGGGGAATGGGCGTGCCTATGGAGACGGAGGATGATTGACGGCCGGCTCTGGCGCGTCACGCTTCTCCGGAAATAGCCGAAATAGGCTTGGCTCTTCACGGCGCCTGCGCATAGCCTGTGCGCAGGCGCCGTGAAGAGCCGAGACCTACTCCGGCTGTCTTCGGGGAGAGTGACGTGCCAGGGCCGGCCGTCAATCATCCTCCCTCTCCATAGGCACGCCCATTCCCCGCGGGAGCCGAAATCTTTAATGTACAAGTACACAGTGAGTACGGGGGTAAAAAAATCGGGACAGGCATACTGTAGCTCGCGCTACAATGCCTGTCTCGATGGAAAAATGATGTAAGTGAGGGTGAACTACCGCTTTAAAGCGGAATTCCACCCTAAAGTGGAACAATCGCTCATCGGATCCCCCCCCTTCGGTGCCACAATTGGCACCTTTCGGGGGGGGGGGTGTCAGGATACCTGTCTTTGACAGGTATCGTTTCCCACTTCCAGGAGTCCGGCCGCGGCCCGTGACGTCATAGCGGGGCTCCGTCCTCCTCCTCCCCCAGCCGCCGGGCCAATAGGAATGAGGAGCGGGCCTCCCACATGCGCAGTAGGGTTCCCAACGTGAAGACGAAAGGCTACAGTGCTGGGTACCCTTACCCGCAATGGCAGCAGCAGCACCCAACAGCTGATGGAAACATCGGCTGCACTGCCGACATCGAGGGACTCCAGGACAGGTAAGTGTCCATTTATTAAAATCCAGCAGCTGCAGTATGTGTAGCTGCTGGCTTTTATTTATTATTATTTTTCCCAGAACACCACTTTAAGAAATGTGAGTTGTATGGTTGATTCCAAACCCATGGTCACCCAGGGGCTCACTAAAATCACTGGGGTAGTAATGATTGGGGGGGAGGGGGGTAAAGTGGTGGCACTATATTGGAGACATGATGTGAGAAGGGCACATGGGAGCATGGTAAGTACGGTTGGGCTCTCCTTTGGCCATAGTGTCGGGAGATTAAATGAGGGCATTGGGGAGCCAGAGCATACTAAGTTGGGAGGCGCTAGTCTGGGGGATGACATACTAAAGGCTATGTGGTGGATTTGGTGCTGGTGTAATGGGCACTTTCCTGATATCCTAGTATGAAAGGTGGCACCATAACGATTGGTGTCATGGTGTCCTATCTTCTGAGAGTAATGTCACTCATCCAAGTAGTCTTCTTCCAATTTTTTGCATCATGTGACTGTTTCTGTCTCTTGGCTCGTGATGCTGGTAAAATAGTTTCCGTCGGGCATTTTTCACAATGCTGTTCCTATTTTAGCATGCTGGTTATGGTAAAGCCATGCCCACTTATACTACAGTACTTGGGTGTCCACTTTTCACTTCTCATAGTTTTGGGTTATTATGTAATTCATTTACACTTCTTGCCTTAGCTTTGTATTTGGCCGCTTGCTCAAGGTTCGGCTTTATTCTTATAGATTCCATAGTTATAAAGTGGACATGAACATTGCAGGATGATGAGCTGCTTCATAGTTCTCAATCAATAACCAATGTATGCGTTTCTTGGCGCAATCCTGTTCTGCCTCTCTGTGTTGAATGAAAAAATAAACTATTTGGTCCTTCTGCAGTTACAACAGTGCCATCAGTAGGCTTTATTAGGTACTGCACCTCATCAATGGAAGGAATGTGGAGCTTCAAAGAAAAGCTAGAATAGGTAAACACTAAGGAGCATAATTAAAGGGAATGTGCTTTTCACCAAACATTCACCGGTGGTGAATCAATCCCTGTAATTTAAACTGCATGCCGTGGGAATATTCACCCGCAGTGAATGTCGGCTTAACTCCTTTATAAATATATCCCATAATGTATTTGTGTTTTGAGAAGCTATGCAGGCTCTGGAAACCTGATGTGAAGTGCCACAACCAGCAGAAGTATCTGGTAGCATGTTGTTCAGCTTTTAAGCAGTGATGTGTTCATGCACAATATACACTATATTACCCAAAAGTATTGGGACACCTGCCTTTACACACACATGAGCTTTAATGGCTTCCCAGTCTTAGTCTGTAGAGTTCAATATTACGTTGTCCCACCCTTTGCAGCTAGAACAGCTTCAACTCTTCTGGGAAGTCTGTCCACAAGGTTTAGGAGTGTGTCTATGGGAATGTTTGACCATTCTTCCAGAAGTGCATTTGTGAGATCAGGCACTAATGTGAACGAGAAGGTCTGGCTCGCAGTCTCCACTCTAATTTATCCCAAAGGTGTTCCATCGGGTTGAGGTCAGGACTCCGTGCAGGCCAGTCAAGTTCCTTCACCCCAAACTCGCTCATCCATGTCTTGGGTACTTTGAGATGGCTTACTGGAACACGCTTGACTTTGCTGGGAATTACTGCACAATACCAAGCAAACTTGCGTTTTCAGAAGGATGTTCACAGTGGCGGGTCCCATGTTTCTCTCCATTCTTCAGCACTGCACTCCACATCTCTACATCCAAGTCTCGGCTAGTGCTTCTCTTCCTGGTTCAGCATCAGTCAACACACACTGCCTGTAAGGCAGGCCATAGATGGTGCAATTTTTTATTTTTTTGCAACAACGGGTTGCAGGAAATAAACTAGCATGATTCCCCCATTAACACAGACGGTGCTGACAGGGGAATCCCTCCTGCAGAGACATTGTATTCTCCTGGTGGGCAGGGGGGGGGGGGTGGGGGAAGACGGTAATTATTGCTCATGGCCATAGTAGCTGCTAGTAATATTTGCTAGTAAAATCCAGCAGGCTGGTTTTACCCAAGTTGATCGATTGGTCAATCAACTTGGTACAATTAGCCTGCCCATACACGGTTTCAATCTCTATGGCCAGCCTAAGCCCAAAGTATCAGCCTCTCTGGGTAACATGCAGTCAAGCTGACCCCCAGGTCTCCAGAAGATAGCTCCAAAAAGGTATTTATAATGACAATTAAAGGCCAACTGTAATTTCTCATATAAATCAGCTAAATACATTTGAGGTGCAAGAAAATGCAAGAAAATCCTATAGCCATGACATGCCAGCTTGCTGCAGAGTAATGTCTTTTTGCTCTCTGTGTGGGAGCAGTGGCCTCCCTGTAGAGGTCCAATATGCTTTTTAGTGAGATGGCCATAGAGCAGGGGTCTCAAACTGGTGGCCCTCCAGCTGTTGCGGAACTACAAGTCCCATCATGCCTCTGCCTGTGGGAGTCAGGCTTGTAACTGTCAGCCTTGCACTGCCTCATGGGACTTGTAGTTTCACAATAGCTGGAGGGCCGCCAGTTTGAGACCCCTGCCCTAGAGCAATCGGCAGGAAGCTGATGGGCTTAAAAACTTTTGTACCCAGTGAAGTTACTAGCCTGAGATTATACAAATAGATTAATCAAATCCTCCTACATAAGTTATACTTGGTTATCTGCAGTCTTCTCTTCTCTGCAGCCAGTCAAAATTGCAGAATTGTCATAAAATCCTTCTGCATCTGTCAGTATCCCAGAGGAGGAGGCGGAGAGCTGCAGTTAGTGTGTGAGAGCTGATTGGAGGAAAGGCGCACACACCCCTTCACACCTGGTACAGGACTGAAAGTGATTGTAAAGTCTTGTCTTGTTTTTTTTTTGTTATACTTGCCTGCCCTGTGTAGTGGAGTTGCACAGAGCAGCCTAGATCCTTCTTTTTGTCGGATCCCTCTTCACTGCTCCTGGCCCCAGCTGAGTGCCCTCACAGCAAGCAGATTGCTGTGAGGGTACCTGAGCCGAGCTGCAGCTCCATGTGTCTATTCAGATATGGAGCCCTGATTCGGCCCTCTTTCTCCCTCTTGGCTAACTGAATTTGACAGCAGCGGGAGCCAATGGCACTGCTGTGTCTCAGCCAATCAGGAGGTAGAGTCCCTGACGTAGGGTTGCCACCTCATCCCTTTAAACCCAAACACATATGAATTACACAGGTTCTGAGGCTAATTTACGTTCAAAAGTTTTTATTGCAATTTTCAGATGAGAACAAAAGTAGAATAAGCAAAATACAAGGTGCATAAGTAATACGAAAGCTATTTATACAGTACCGCACCTAAGTGATGCACAAGTATTTACTAACAATAATAACAAGAGCTACCATAGTGCTCAACTTCAAGCCTGTCCCCCCTACTGCCCAGACCCAGGCGCACACCCAGCAGCCAAGTCCCGACCCTACCAGCCGTACCATAGTGGGACAAGCCTCGAGACCCTCATTCCCCCGGGAGCCCCAAAGGGAACATGCTGCATCCCAGGAGGCGGGGCCACAAGTCTCCCCCCGTGGCTACCGGATCTGCACCCAACCCCACTCAGAGGGGGACACCCCCCCCCCCCGACGGTCCATCTCAATATGCATCTGAAGGGAAGTTTCCTAGTAAGCCGTCAGGACAGAGGGTTAACCCAGGCATGCCAAGAGAGGCTGCGGAAAATAGAGAAAAGAAAAGAAAGGAGAAAACGTGAGAGGATAGAAGGGACTGAGGCTAATTTAATGCAGATAAGGCACCAAGTGAGTTTAATTACCACCTTAATCAGCCACAGAACCTGTGTAATTAATATGTGTTCGGGTTTAAAGGGATGAGGTGGCAACCCTAGACGGCTGAAGGACTCGTGGACATCACTGGACAGAGATGTGGCTCAGGTGAGTATGATGGGGGGGCTGCTGCACACAGAATGTTTTCTATCTTCATGCACACAATGAATGAAGATGAAAAACCTTCTGCCCTTTACACCTACTTGAAGGAAGGATACAGAGCTGTGTTGTGACTAGAAACGCTGTGTGCTGAGCTCCATCCCCATCAAAAAATGTATCTTGTGTCAGGAATACTTATAATAGAGGAACAAAGCCCCAGAAAGAAACGGCACTCAGAGCTTCGAAGATGGTCAAGTAAACACTACAGATATGTGCTTTGTTCAGCTTTCATGACTGAGGGTTACAACCACTTAAAAAAAAAAAAAATGGAGGCGCTTGGGGAAGGGGATGGGGAGGACGGGTAGTTTGCCAAACCTGGATTCTTCCACTTTGCAGGGCACAACATCCCTAAACTTTCTGCAAGCTTCCTGGGGAAGGATGATAAATCTCGAGAGGACATTTAAGTCCAGTGGCTTCTCGTGAGATGTTGGCTCCTTTGGACCATGACGCAAGGGCACGATCTCACCTTCCTTGTCTAGCCTGTGCTGTAAGACCGGCTCTAGTTTGCTTTGTAGTCAGAATGATGGAATAGCAGGGTGGGCAGAAAAATCTCTCCACCGAGAAAGTGAAGGAAGTTAAAGTATTGATTGTATTTATTGATTTGTGCAGCTCCCCTGGTAGCCCAGATTTATTATTTACACTACTCAAAAATAAATAACATTTTAAAAAAAAAAGAGCATTTTTAGGTTCCCTTTTGAAATATATAGGATCCCTGTTGTATTGCTGTGTCGGGAGAATAATTATTGTGTGCACATTGCCTTGTGAGAGAGGTGAGGGAGCACATCTAATCGCAGACCTCTTTCTGTCACATCTATACTGCAGGGGGAAATCTCCTTCACCTAAAGTGCCCGTCTGGGAGCCATTGCCTTTTCATTTGTTCCATTTGCATTTTCCTTCCCTTATAATTACTAGCTCCCCCCCGTCAGCCTCTTTCCGTTCTGCCAGAGAATCATTTGATTCTCCGCTCCATCCCATTCATGTGTAACCTTCAGCTATTCTTCTTCCTGACAATTCAAAGCTGTTGTATGTGTTGTGTGCCGAGACATCAAATTATTAGTGTCTGACTTTATTCCACTATTCTATAGCTTGTTCTATAGAACAAGGGTGTTTACATATTTTGTATTATTTATTTCATTTTTTACAAAAATCCTGTTTGTCTGGCAACCCAGTTACCTATATTCTCACGGTTATAAGTGTGGTTGCCCTGGACCCACATGGATGAGCACTCCCTGTTTGTACATGCTACACCCCATTTATTATCATGTTAGAGAATGCATTCTGTCTGCTTTATATAGAGTTTAACCACTTGCTTACTGGGCACATAAACCCCCTTCGTGCCCAGGCGAAATTTCAGCTTCCGGCACTGCGTCGCTTTAACTGACATTTGCGCGGTCGTGCGACGTGGCTCCCAAACAAAATTGACGTCCTTTTTTCCCCACAAATAGAGCTTTCTTTTGGTGGTATTTGATTACCTCTGCGGTTTTTATTTTTTGCGCTATAAACAAAAAAAGAGCGACAATTTAAAAAAAATATATATATTTTTTACTTGTTGCTATAATAAATATCCCAATTTTTTTTTTTAAAAAAAAAAATTTTTCTCAGTTAAGGCCGATACGTATTTTTCAACGTATTTTTGTAAAAAAAAAAAAAAAAATCGCAATAAGCGACTGGTTTACGCAAAAGTTATAGCGCCTACAAAATGGGGAACAGAATTATGATTTTTTTTTTTTTATTATTTTTTTTTTTTACTAGTAATGGCGTCGATCTGCGATTTTTATTGGGACTGCGATATTGTGGCGGACGTATCGGACACTTTTGACACAAATTTGGGACCATTCAAATTTATACAGCAATCAGTGCTATAAAAATGCACTAATTACTGTATAAATGTGACTGGCAGGGAAGGGGTTAACCACTAGGGGGTGAGGAAGGGGTTAAATGTATTACCTGGGTGTGTTCTAACTGTGTGGGGGGAGGGGGGTGACTGGGGGAGGTGACCGATGCTGTGTCCCTATGTACAAGGGACACAGATCGGTCTCCTCTCTCCCTGACAGGACGTGGAGCTCTGTGTTTACACACAGAGCTCCACGTCCCTGCTGTCACCGCCGATCGCGTCTATCCGGCGGACATCGTGGCCGCCAGGTACACGCATCGGCTTCCCAGCGATGCGCCGGCACAGTGTTTACCCTCTGCGCGCCCCCCAGTGGCGCGCGCGGGTAATGCACACAAAGACGTCCACTTGGCACTTGAGAGCCGCGCTGTAGACGTCTTTTGTCTATAGCGCGGATCTCAAGTGGTTAAATAGAGTTTCTATTGGTGCAGTGCAGAAGTTGGTCAGGAGAAGGAGATGGCTGGTTTCTGAAGCTGAAGGAAGTCTTGTTACTCCTCTCTGCAGCCCCTATACTCAGTCTCTCTTTTGCTGCTGAAATTGTTTACTAATATTCAGGGCTGACTATATAAATAAATTATATAAGAAGAAAGCACAATTTTCTTCATCGTACATCACGGGTCACAGAGCAACCATAAGGCCTCATGCCCACGGACGTTTTTACAGCCACTTTTCTGAGCGTTTTTTACAGCTTAAAAACGGCTCTCCGTGTTAGTCTATGGCCCTCTAAGGCCCACCATGACGTTTTTGAGCTGTAAATGGCTGAGCCGTTTTTAAGCTTAAAAAAAAACCCAGGACCAGTACGTTCTGAAGCTCTAGCGTTAGAGCTGTAAAGATGTTAGACGCCGGAAAACCTATGGAAAGCCTATGGAACTCCTTACTCCAATCTATCCGCCTATCTCCTTCTCTATTAGCTTTTAGAGGATCCCTGAAAACCCTCCTCTTCAGAGAAGCCTATCCTACCCACACCTAACAACTGTATTTGCATTTGAGTCCATCTGATCATCCCCCACAGCTACTACCCTTTGTTCCACTTGACCCTCCCTTCTAGATTGTAAGCTCTAACGAGCAGGGCCCACTGATCCCTCCTGTATTGAATTGTATTGTATTGTATTGTGACTGTACTGTCTTCCCTGATGTAAAGCGCTGCGCAAACTGTTGGCGCTATATAAATCCTGTATAATAATAATAATTTAACGAGGCTCAATGCTGTGTTAAGCCTCGTCCGGCGTTTTTCTCTATTCAAAATCAATGGTTCCCTATGGGAGCGCATTGATTTCAATAGAGGTCGCACCAGAAGTCGCATCAAGATGATTCGACTTGCGGGGCGACTCGTGTGTGGAGAATCTTGAAGGGGAACCCCGCGAAAATTTAAAAAAAAAATTGCGTGAGGTTCCCCCCAGGATGATACCAAGCCCTTCAGTCTGGTATGGATCTTAAGGGGAATCCCCCACGCCGGAAAAAAAAATGGCGTGGGGGTTCCCCCAGGATCCATACCAGACCCTTATCCGAGCACGCAGCCCGGCAGGTCAGGAAGGGGGGCGCTGAGCGCCCCCCCTCCTACACCGTACCAGGCCACATGCCCTCAACATGGGGGGTTGGTGCTTTGGGGCAGGGAGGGCACTGCTCCGCACCCCAAAACCGTGAATAAACTACTTTAAAAACCTGTGTAGTGTTTTTTTATTGACATTTTTATTCCACCTGGTGAATGGGTAGCGGTATGATGTACCCCATACTCATTCACATAGGATGGGGGGGCCGGGATCTGGGGCCCCCTTATTAAAGGGGGCTCCCAGATTCTGATAAGCCCCCCACCCACAGACCCTGACAACCAACAGCCAGGGTTGTCGGAAAGAGGCCCTTGTCCCCATCAACATGGGGGCAAGGTGCACCAACCCCCCCCCCCCCCCATGTTGAGGGCATGTGGCCTGGTACTGTGTAGGAGGGGGGGGCACTCGTTTTCCCCCCTTCCTGACCTGCCTGGCTGCGTGCTCGGATAAGGGTCTGGTATGGATCCTGGGGGAATTCCCCACGCCGTTTTTTTTCCCCCGGTGTGGGGGATTTCCCTTTTTTTTTTTTTTTTTTTTTTTCGCAGGGTTCTCCAAGATTCTCCGCACCCGAGTCGCCCCGCAAGTCGGATAATCTTGATCCGACTTCTGGTGCGGCCTCTATTCAAATCAATGGGCTCCCATAGGGAACCATTGATTTTGAATAGAGAAAGAAAAATGCGGCTGAAAACTAGCGCGGCACAACGTCCATTGAATTCAATGCAAAACGTGGAAAAAATCGCTCTAAAAACGCCGCTTTTTTCCTGGCGTCAGTACTAGCTTTACAGCACGTTTTTTAAAATGTCAGTGGACATGAAGCCTAATAATGACTATGTGGGTTATACGCCACCTACTGGTGGATGTACACTGGTAGATAGTCAAACGGAACGTCCACCCCTCCTACACAGGAAGGGCCTCAATTTTTTCACCACGGTCTGTACTGTGGAATGGTCATTGATGTGATGCATGTGCTCTTGGAGGTCTGGACGGTTATTTTTAGACTCATGGACCACTTTCATCCTTTCTAAACTGCTGCCATAGTGCTGATCTATAAGGATATAGATGCCTCCTGCATGTATCCTTACCTGTCAAATGTCTCCCCTCTGTCTGTTATAAGAACTGAAAAACTGCAGATTCTGTGGGTGGATCTGTTGTCTGGAGCTCGGTGGGTGGAGTCGTGATGTCAGTAGACTCCTTGCCCTCCTCTACACTCTCCTTGTCAACATGCATTTTTCCTATGTATTCCGTACACTGAATTCTGCTATGATCACTAACATCCAGTCAAAATCCAGAAAAGTAACCACATCACCTCAGAAAAGGAGTGGGGGTGGGAATTAAAAAAATAAATAAAAATAATGCATGTCTTCAGGCTAGTGCATGAGATATGTAAATAACCTGTCATTCACAGCAAGGGGGCGGAACGGACTAAGGTTTTTCTCAGTAAGTCCGTTTTATTTCACTGAACAATAAGAGGATTGCTCAGAGCTGGATTAACTCTGTGTGGCAAGACTGGGCACAGATGATAGGAAATCGTATACTGTACATTGTGACATCAAAAAAATAAATACATTCGGGTTTACATCCACTTTAAGTACATGCTTCCATAAACGCATGTCTCCATACATTAATATTGCTTAAACATATGCTGGCATTTTCATTTGTACTACTGATGTATATGTTTAGTTTGAACTGCATACATATGTGCTTATTTATCTAGGACTATATGCATATCTGTTTTTTTAGCCTAATACTATATTCATATGTGTTTATTTGTCTAGGGATACATGCATATGTGCTTATTGCCTTGAGCTGCATACATCGATGCATGAATGGCACAAATACTTATATACCTGGGTACCTGCATACTTGCATACCTACAGGGTTTTATAGCGGTAGATCAACATTGTCTGGGCCTACATCCTTGTGGAACTGTGTATTAGTTTGTCTAATACAGTCACTTTATTATGTATCTGTTATATTAGCTAAACGTCTGGAAAGGGTGCGACAGGTACACTGCCCTCTGATTCAGTGGTCTGGCAATGTTCATGTCTCCTGTTGGACCAATGGCATCGGGGGATCTGAGCCACTGTGGCGCCTGATCTCAGATCAAGCCTGGTTAGTACTTGAATGGGAGACTGCCTAGGTTTCCCTCCTAAGTGAGGGAGGCATCTGAGGTTGCTTTGTTTGAGAGTATCTCTAACCATAAGATTTTAGAGCAGTGTCTGAGGTGGTTCGCTCCTTCCTTAGTCGGGTCAGTCTTGGCCTTGCGTTGGGTCTTGGAAAAAGTTATGGGCTTGTTATTGTAAAACAATTAAATGGTAGCTTCAAAACTGAATAGGGACATGAGGTCTATCTTAAAGTGGATGTAAACCCGCTCTCATCCTTTCTAAACTACTGCCATAGTGGTTATCTATAAGGATATACATGTCTCCTGCATGTATCCTTACCTGTAAAATGTCCCCCCTCTGTCTGTTATAAGAACTAAACTGCAGATTCTGTGGGTGGGTCTTTTGTCCGGAGCTCGGTGGGTGAAGTGGTGATGTCAGTGGACTCCCCGCCCACCTCTACACTCCCCTTGTCAACATGAATTTCTTACACTGAACTTCTGCCATGATCACTAACATCCAATCAAAAGTCACCACATGAATTTAGCATGCCCAATCATGCTGAGGTGTGGAGCAGCCAATCCTGTGAGAGCTAGAGAAGAAAGTAAGGGGGGATGAGAATTACACAGAATGCCTCTCTAAGGCCCCGTACACACGAGAGGATTTATCCGCAGATACGGTCCAGCGGACCGTTTCCACGGATAAATCCTCTCAAAGATTTCCGCTGATTTCAATGGGATGGAGTGTACACACCATCGCATTGAAATCCGCGCGGAAATCCTCTGCCGATGACGTGTCGCGCCGTCGCCGCGATTATGACGCGGCGACGGGCGCGACGCTGTCATATAAGGAATTCCACGCATGCGTCAATTCATTACGACGCGTGCGGGGAATCCCTTTGGACGAATGGATCCGGTAAGTCTGTACAGACGAGCGGATCCATCCGTTGGAATGGATTCCAGCAGATGAATTTGTTGTGCAGCACAGCAAATATCCGATCTGCTGGAATCCATCCCAGAGGAGATTTCTCCGCGGAAACAGATCCGCTGGCGTGTACACACCATAGGATCTATCCGCAGAAACCCATTTGCTGGGATTTATCTGCGGATGGATTCTATCGTGTGTACGGGGCCTAAGGCTTGTGCATGAGATATGTAAATCACCTCTCTGTCACAGCAGGGGGGGGAAGAACTGACTGCTATTTTTCTGTCTGTCTGTTTTTTATCTCAATGTAAAAAGATAAGAGGATTGCTCAGAGCTGGATTAACGCTTCGTGGCAGGACTGGGCACAGATATGAAATCATATACTGTACAAGTTACAAGCTTAAATTAAAAGTAAAAAAATATATAATTTGGGTTTACATCCACTTTAAGATCTCAATCCACTGGGCTTCCTTCAGTTTAAGATAGTCTTGGACTGTTCAGTGATGACCTCTCTGTAAGAGGTCAGTTGCGGGGCCCATAATCGTCAGGCAGCGCACAGTTTCATGTGACGGGTTGTTTTCAGCCTCATCAAAGATTTCTGGGATTGCAGTGGAAAGGTGTTTTTTCTTTTTTGTGACCATCCTTCGGGCTGGCCACAGCTTCTGAGGCTCACAAAGCTCCTAACTCTGGTAATGGACTTGCTAGAGATGCAGGGGGTGTCAATCTCCGTATACCTCCAATAAGCTTTGCTCATGATGCAGTCGGTCCAGATTTTCCTTTTGACACATTTTGCAGTAGGAAGCTGTATCTAGGTTGAAGCACATTCCTTCAGGTCCTACTTCAGGTCTTGGTAGAGGATCATTCTCTCTGTCTGGAACTTGAAGATCCAGGCATTGGATTGCCAAGGGGCTCTGTTCTCGGGATGTTGCACAGCTAATGATTGGTGGTTGATGGTTCGGAATCTAGAAAGGTTGAATTCTTCCTTTCAGGTATTGGAAGATAACCACTGATGCCAATTTCTCCGTTCGGTTTGAGGGTGGTTACAGTTCAGGGGACTTGGTCTCCACAGGAGAGTATACTGCCCATAAATATCTTGGAGCTTTTGGCCAGTATGCCTTGCTCTAGATTATGGTACACACCAGTTGTATCCAGAAAAGCCTTTGCCCTGATACCTTGGTCTGTTTATGTTCCTGTGTCCTCTCCCTGCCTGTCAGCTCCGTCCAGTCCCTGATCCTCCCTTCCTGCTGCTTTCATAAGTTTAATGTTACTACAATCTGCTCTGTTGGGTAACATTATGTGCCCCACTGTACGTCATTTATTTTAAAATGGCTGATATCTACCTTGTGGCTCACATGACCGGCTGCCTTCCTTATCTTCTCCTCTTGGCTGATGTCACCTGTCAGACAGGGAGAGGAGAGAGGCCACGTAAGAGCCAGGAGGTGCTCCGAAATCGGGTAGATATCAGGTTGTTTTTGTTTGTTTTTTTATTAAGGGCAGACCGGATTGTAGTAACATTACGAGTGGCTTTACACCACTTTTAAGTATCATTTTTTTTTTTTTTTTAACAGAAAAGTTTTTTATTTTGTAAAATAAAAACAAAGAAAAACAAGCAGGCAATGATGGGATATAGAACAGTAATGACAATTGCAGTGAGTACACAATTATATGATCATCCATGCAGAAATACCCTCTCAAAGGAACAATAAGCAAGTAGTTCAGATCTTCAGAGTAAATTAGTTATTCGGTTGTAGAGAGTACCATAATCCCCCGCTACGTGAAGTGTGGGGTGGATACCGGCCAATCAAAAGGTTGAAGGGTAATGGAGGTAGGGATGGGTTCCCATTCCAGGGCAAAAGGGAAGACCCCTACTGCAGCACCCAAGGGCGCAATACAGAGGGAGAGGGGCTGGGGGGGGTGGGGAACAGCGCCCAACACAGGGGGAATCATGGCCAAAGCTAAACCCTAAATAACCCCTTCATGGCTCCCACATCAGTTGACTGCAATATTGTCAAAAACAGGAAAAAGGGCAACCAGGTACTCCCAATAATCCACGCTCCTAAGCCAATGCCAGTTGCTCCTCACGTACCCAATCCGTCCAGACCTTATCGAACTTCCCAGGACAGTTACGATCCAGATAAGTGAGTTTATACAAAGGAAGGGCCGTATTATTTAAAGATTTCCATTGTTGCACTGAGGGGGAGAGGACTCCTTCCACCGTATCAAGATCGCATTTCTGGCGTAAAAGGCTGCATAAAAAACAAATTATTTCTTAGAGTGAGTACCGTCTAGTGTAACTTTTAAAGCGGGAGTTCACCGGAATTTTTTTTTTTAACATTAGATTGAGGCTAATTAAGGGGAGCAGAAACGGGTATTTTTTTAAAAATCAATGCCGTACTTACCGTTTTCGAGATAGATGTTCTCCCGCCGCTTCCGGGTATGATCTTCGGGACTGGGCGTTCCTATTTGATTGACAGCCTTTCCGACGATCGCATACAGCGCGTCACCCGTTTCTGCTCCCCTTAAATAGCCTCAATCTAATGTTAAAAAATTATTTTTTGGGTGAACATCCACTTTAAGTATCTTTCTTGTAGCCATATGACTGAATTTTTCTAGTCTCATTGGACTGAACTGAAAAGAACTGTCGGCTTTAACCACTTAAGACCCGGACCATTATGCAGGTTAAGGACCTTGCCCCTTTTTGCGATTCAGCACTGCGTCGCTTTAACTGACAATTGCGCGGTCGTGCGACGTGGCTCCCAAACAAAATTGGCGTCCTTCATTTCCCACAAATATAGCTTTCTTTTGGTGGTATTTGATTATCTCTGTGGTTTTTATTTTTTGCGCTATAAACAAAAATAGAGCGACAATTTTGAAACAAATTCAATATGCTTTTACTTTTTGCTTTAATAAATATCCCCCAAAAAACATATAAAAAAAAACGTTTAGGCCGATACGTATTCTTCTACCTATTTTTGGTAAAAAAAAAATAGTGTTTACAAAATAGGGGATAGTTTTATTGCATTTTTATAAAAAAAATTTTTTTACTACTAATGGAGGCGATCAGCGATTTTTTTTCGTGACTGCGACATTATGGAGGACACATCGGACAATTTTGACACATTTTTGGGACCATTGTCATTTTCACAGCGAAAAGAGCTATAAAAATGCACTGATTACTGTGAAAAATTTCAATTGAAGTTTAGGAGTTAACCACTAGGGGGCACTGTAGGGGTTAAGTGTGACCTCTTATGTGTTTCTAACTGTAGGGGGGGCGGGACTGGACGTGTGACATCAGTGTTTGTCTTTCTCTATATCAGGGAACAGACAATCACTGACATTGCCACAATAAGAAGGGGGAAGGTGTGTTTACCCCATTCTTCAGCTCCAGTGACCGATCGCGGGACACCGGCGGCGATGGTTTCCGCGGGTCACGGAGCTTCGGACTGGGTCACAAATGCGCCGGCGGGAGCACGCTCGCGACCCCATGGCTGGGCACTTAAAGAGGACGCACAGGTACATGCCTGTGCCCAGCTGTGCCATTCTGCCGACGTATATCGGCATGAAGGGGTCTTTAAGTGGTTAAAAAAAAAAAAAAACTGTCCTTATCCTGGTGTTTTTAGTTTTGTGAATTGAGCATTGTTTGTGTTGGGGGATAAATACAATTTACGGTACTACTTTTTGCCTGAAAGTTAGAACCCTAAAGATTTGTGGAACTGACTTTGTTTTTAGTCCATCATTCTTCTATATTAAAAAAATCAGCCTTCCTGATATATAGGATCTCTCAAAAAAGGGATGCAATATGGAGGATTTTATATTATAAAGGGAAAGCTGAAGGGATAAGAGATCCCTAGAGAATAGGCGAGTCTGTGGTTGAAATGAAAGGCATATCTAGGACTACAAACATTTAAAATTTCTCTGCATCAATACTGACCGCATTGCTGTTAGAGCCAAAGCTTAGCATTGAATTCAGTACAAGATGGGAAGTCAATATATGGACTGACAGCAAGACGAGGTGGCAGGCATGATGGATGCCTGACAGCTGCAGAGTTTAGGACAGCCCAGTGAATATTGGCAGTAGCCTCAATGTTCATCAATTACAGGGGAAATTAGTATTTTACTCATGTGTTGTGCTTGAATGCAGCTAAGTGAAAGTTTCTTGTTGTTCTGGTTTTCAAACAGTGGCAAACTTATATAGTACAAAGGATAGTGATGTAACAATTGAGTTGGCAGAAATGATTGGGCCTCAAGGATGCATGGAGCCTCCATTGCCAAACCCCTGTTTGCTATCTTCCTTTTCAGAACTACAGCTGTTGTTTAATCTTGGCTGTCTCTGCCTATCAAATTACTGTAGATATATCAGGTCGAATGTTGGTTTACAGCCATTTTAAAATCCACATCCAGTCTACAAAAGAAAAGGTAAAGGTACTCTCTGCAGTCAGGGCAGCCATCACAAATTTTGGGGCCCCTTACACAGCTTTAGGCAGGGCCCCCCTGGAGCAGAGAACCAGGGGGGGTCCTCCTCTCTCCTGCTGTGAGATAAGGGGGGGGGTGTGTTTGGGTTTAAAGACCCTGCCGCGAGTTGCTGAAGGTGGTGGGTTAGTCCAAAAAAACGGGGGTGGGCCCCTGCCGCGAGTTTCTAAAGGCGGGGGGGTCAGACGGAAAAAAAACAGGGGGGGCGACGACCAGGGGCCCCTTACACGTGTAATGCCTGTACCCCCCTGATGGCGTCCATGCCTGCAGTACCCCACTGCAGAAGTGATGGGGGTTGGCACGTCTGCCTTGCAGCACTGAGGTCCTCAGTTCGAGTCCCAGCCAGGACACCATTAACATGCTTGTTGTGGTTTTCTCACGCTGGTAGGTTAATTTGCTCAAATGAGTGTGCCCAAGATTGCTTTTTTACTTCCTAAGCACTTTGAATCCCCAGTGAGAAAAGCACTACAGAAATAGAAATGTGGAAAATGCATGTCAAAATAGAAATGCACAGAGGAAACCTAAGCTTTACAATCTCCCCAGCCAGCATTGCTAGGGATGGGCAGAGACAATGCAAGCTCCTTCCTTCTCTCTTTTCTCCCCGGACTTTATCAGGGATCATTTGTTATGGTTGTCATCAGTCTCCAATTTTCACTATATCTTCTCATCTGATCTTCTAATTGATGACATTGCTTTAGGTTCTAATGCTGGTAAGTCACTGGCAAGTGATTTATAATAGGTCTGAGAGATCACAGGCCACTAATAATAAGCAGTGGAGAAACCAGATATGAAAAACAGTGTGTCTTCTAGAGTAAGTCATGGCGGGTGAAACTCGCATCATATGCGAAATGACATAGTCCGTCATGGTTCATGAGGGGGTTGTGTCAATCCATAGATATTGTAGAAATACGCTATAGGTAAAATAAACTAAAGATGGAATACAATTTTATGAATTTAATGATATGCATTGTATGTATTCTATTTTTTCCTCCAGTATGTGGTAATATGGACCCATTGTGCTGACCTTTGTCCCAAATGATGACTTGTGACAAAGCTGTCACTCTGAATCTCTCATAGTTCTGCTTGGCAGACTGCTTTCTGCAGGCTCTAATTAGTATGCGCTCGGCCTAGGTTGTGGTGGGGCTTCTGGCTGCCTTGGGTCAGGTCTGCCTGTTCAGTTTTGCAAGAGAGCCCCTTGTGTTTCATTGCGTTTTATCATTAAACATGCCCAGGATGGCACTCGGTACAGAGCCTGTCTGCTCCCCGCTCACATGCCCTAGTCTCTCACAATGCATTGTCCTTTCTGGCTCTAAAAATAATTCTTACAAGAGGGGGGGATGTTGCATAATAAAGCACCCATGCCATCCCTCATCTCCTAGATATTCATAGGACAATTTTATTTTTATTTTTTGTGCTTGCAGTATAGTTATAAAAATGCTCCCCTGCCTAAAACAATGCAAGAGCAGACTGCCGTTATACCTGGCTTGTGTCTGATGGGGCTGTGCCAACATGCTTTTGAGCTTGTGTTAATGGACAAATCTAGCTTGCTTTTATGTGCATTCTGTTTGCATTCGAGATGCTTTTAAAGTGTTACTAAACCCAGGACCCTGCATTCACTATATCTGGTCTCCCACAGTTAAAGTGACCACATTTCCAAACTACCATTCAGGGACACACACCCTCCCTTTCCAAAAATCAGCTTGTGCTCTAACAAATCGCAGCACAGTGATTGGACACAAGAGGCAGGATTTATGATTTCTCCAATCACAAGCAGAGGGCAGTATTGTGCTTCTCCAGGCATTCCCGGCCAGGACAAGTACTGTCAGTGAGTAAAGCGGTGACGTGGCGCCCTTTTTTGGGGGCATCAGATTGGCCCAGTGGGGAGGGGGGGGGGGTCTGTGTCAGTTTTATTCTGGGACACTGTATTGTCCTGGAATGAACGTGCCCGGGACAGACCTGCAAAATGCGGGACAGGTGGTCACAGTACACATAACATGGAAATGCACTTATTTTAGTAAATTAAAAAAAATGCTAAATACCATTTCTCATCATCAGCAGTATACAGTGGGGATCGAAAGTTTGGGCACCCCAGGTAAAAATTTGTGTTAATGTACTTAACGAAGGAAAGATGGAAAAATCTCCAAAAGGCATCACATTACAGATTCGACATTCTTATAATATGTCAAAAAAAGTTAATTTTATTTCCAGCATTTACACTTTCAGAATTACAGAAAACAATAAAATGGCGTCTGCAAAAGTTTGGGCACCCTGCAGAGTTAATATCTTGTACTGCCCCCTTTGGCAAGTATCACAGCTTGTAAACGCTTTTTGTAGCCAGCCAAGAGTCTTTCAATTCTTGTTTGAGGTATCTTTGCCCATTCTTCCTTACAAAAGTCTTCCAGTTCTTTGAGATTTCTGGGCTGTCTGTCACGCACTGCTCTTTTAAGGTCTATCCATAGATTTTAAATTATGTTGAGGTCAGGAGATTGTGAAGGCCATGGCAAAACCTTCAGTTTACGCCTCTTGATGTAATTCCCTTGTGGATTTTGAGGTGTGTTTAGGATCATTATCCATTTGTAGATGCCATCCTCTCTTTAACTTCAGCTTTTTCACAGATGGCATCAAGTTACCATCCAAAATTTGCTGAAATTTTATTGAAACCATTTTTCCTTCTACTCGTGAAATGTTCCCTGTGCCACTGGCTGCAATACAACCCCAAAGCATGATTGATTCACCCCCATGCTTAACAGTTGGACAGAGGTTCTTTTCATTAAATTCTGTGCCCTTTCTTCTCCAAACGTACCTTTGCTCATTCCGGCCAAAAAGTTCTATTTTAACCTCATCGGTCCACAGAACTTGTTTCCAAAATGCATCAGGCTTGTCTATATGTTCATTTGCAAAGTTCAAACGCTGATTTTTGTGGTGAGGATGTAGAAGAGGTTTTCTTCTGATGACTCTTCCATGAAGACCATATTTGTACAAGTATCTCTTTATAGTGGAATAGTGTACCACAACTCCAGTGTCTGCCAGATCTTTCTGGAGGGATCGTGCAGTCAAACGTGGGTTTTGAATTGCTTTTCTCACAATCCTGCGAGCTGTTCTGTCTGATATTTTTCTTGGTCTTCCAGATCTTGCTTTAACTTCCACTGTTCCTGATGACTGCCATTTCTTGTTTATTATTGTGGAGATTGGGGCAGTAGCAGGGGAGCAGTGTCAATTTGCAGAGTGAAGTTTCACTTTAAACTTCCCCCAAAAATGCTAAACAACATAAAAATCTTCATGGCTGTAAAGTTAAAGGCTTTGTATAGATGAATGTATACTACTGTGACAAGCCTAGTTAAGTTATTGTAAATCTGTAACAAACCTAGGCAATTCAACATTAAAATATTTTTTTTTTTTGATATGCTAGCGTGGCTCCTGATGCTGTCAATCAAACACTGTGAGGGGCGTTTTTTTTGATGGGGGAGGTTCAGTTTCTTTTTCATAGTTTCTGCACCGGAAACTGACTGGAAAATTACTGCATGGTGTGAACTACAGCCATTGGAATACATGGAAAACACTGTGCATGCATTTTTACTGCAGAAAAAATGCACACAAAACTGTATAGAACTGCGTCTGGTGTGAACTGGCCCTAAAGCCTCTGGCAGGTTTTGTTGACTTGTTGGGCAGATTTCACTTCTCTACCTGTCCTGGAGGCACAACTAGAAGTTGGGGAGATTTCCCTTTTAAAGGGGATGTAAAGGTACATTTTTTTTTTTTCCCCCTAAATAGCCTCCTTTACCTTAGTGCAGTCCTCCTTCACTTACCTCATCCTTTGATTTTGCTTTTAAATGTCCTTATTTCTTCTGAGAAATTCTCACTTCCTGTTCTTCTATCTGTAACTCCACACAGTAATGCAAGGCTTTTTGCCTGGTGTGGAGTGTCGTGCTCGCCCCCTCCCTTGGACTATAGGAGAGTCAGGACGCTCTCTACGTTGCAGATAGAGAAAGGAGCTGTGTGTTCGTGAGCATCCTGACTCTCGTGTAGTCCAAGGGAGGGGGCGAGCACGACACTCCACACCAGGGAGAAAGCCTTGCATTACTGTGTGGAGTTACAGACAGAAGAACAAGAAGTGAGGATTTCTCAGAAGAAATGATGACATTTTAAAAGCAAAATGGAAGAATGAGGTAAGTAAAGGAGGACTGCGCTAGGGTAAAGGAGGACTGCGCTAGGGTAAAGGAGGACTGCGCTAGGGTAAAGGAGGACTGCGCTAGGGTAAAGGAGGACTGCGCTAGGGTAAAGGAGGACTGCGCTAGGGTAAAGGAGGACTGCGCTAGGGTAAAGGGGGACTGCGCTAGGGTAAAGGAGGACTGCGCTAGGGTAAAAAAATTGTACCTTTACAACCCCCATTAACCAACATTCCTAGCGACACCTAGAAGTGAGAGACTATCTCGAATGAGAAAAAATCCCAATTGTCACCAGAACATTTGTCCCCCAATAGATTTCTGTTCATCTCCTGTTCCGATGATCCGATGAAAACATAATTTTCCTATCATGAATTGCATTCTATTTAGTAATGTCATTGACTTCGAAGTTGAAATCACTATCATACTTTTCAATTAAGCAACATTTTTTTTTATAACATTCAGGGGATGACAACTTACATGACAAAATATTCTGTTACAGGATTATTCCAATATTTTTTCCTGTATTCGTTTCAGGGTCCATGGTTCCATTTTCTATGCGGATTCTACATGCGGAATTGCGACAGTACCTTGGATGTCCTCAAGAGACACTTGACTGCCTGCACAGTATGAAAACCATTTGTTTAAAGGTAGGAGTGACATGAGACCCTTCCTTTATTGATCATATGTGCAAGACTATAAAATGGTCAGAATCATGTAAGACTATAAAATGGTCAGAATCTTGTGCGGCTTTGTTTTGGGCCTCCTCTATAAAAAGGAAGAGCGTTTATATTGCCCATAGCAGGTGGATAGGTTCTCCATTCTCCCTTAATATGTACCTTATTTTGTATAAGAGCAGCGTACGCTGCATGATTTTACAAGCTATTTTCAAAGCTTTCAGTAATCTTTCAGCAGCTTTCTTGAAGCACTTTTTAGCTCTGTTTTGGGGATGTTAAACACTGATCAAAATGAAAGTACCGGTACTTCAGCAGGCTTTTCAGTGCTGCCTAAAACATGTTAAAGCCTGCTAGCAATTTGTTTAGGGCTCATTCCCACAGCCACTGAGGAGCGTACACTACGAATAGAAGTATATTTCTGCATCCAGTGTGATTTGTGTACAGATCATTGACACACTGCAGCTGTAGTCCAGTAATGGCACCTGAGTGTTGACATTTGTACAGACAGGTGTGCGCCCTGTATGCAGAGAATTGATATCATGGGGTGGAAATCCATCCCTGTATGCATATAAATGCTTAGATGTGCAGTTGCCAGCATACGGACACAACCTCTCATTAAAGTGGAGGTTCACCCTAAAAACATGTATTTAACATTCCATTCAGCATAATTCCAACATTTACACTATGCCGTTTTTTTTTTTTTTGCTGTACATACCGTCTTATTGTTTTCCACCCGGCTTCCGGGTTCTCACTCGTGGGAGTAAGCGTTCCTATGCAGAGGCTAGATGATTGATGCTTGTGAAAAACTTCCCCCCGGCGCATAAGGCGCGTCACCAGTTTTCCGAAAGTAGCTGAACTGCTAGTCGGCTCTGTGGCGCTATACTGCGCCTGCCGTGTAGAGCTGACTGCGCAGGCGCCGTATAGAGCCGGCTACTTTCGGAAAACTGGTGACGCGCCCTATGCGCCAAGGGGAAGTTTTTCACAAGGCGTCAATCATCTATCCTCTGCATAGGAATGCCTACTCCCGCGGGAGTGAGAACCCGGAAGTCGGGTGGAAAATAACAATAAGACGGTATGTACAGCAACAAAAAAAAACGGCATAGTGTAAATGTTGGAATTATGCTGAATGGAATGTTAAATACATGTTTTTAGGGTGAACCTCCACTTTAATTTGTACAGGCAGCTTTACAGAAATACCTGTAATCTCAAGTGCAGAATTATATGCATCTTTTATGGTGTGCAGACCTCTGCGGCTGTGTGAATGAGCCCTTAGTGTTGGGGTCAGTAACCCGTCGAACGCGGTTCACCTGTCGACCGCAGACAGATGACAGGTAGACTGCAAACCGGTTACTGCGCAGCAGACTCACTTTCTATGTGCCGGTCCTTGTCTCCCCTTCTAGCCTCAGGGCTCCTGCGTGGCTCTGCCGTGCCTTCTATGTCCTGCTCCTTCTTTCTCCCTCCCACCCCCTCCACCCTTGTGATTAATGAACAGCAGAGACCAGGAGGCAAAACACATCTCATTCAAAGTCCCAAAAACTCCTTCCTCTCTTTTAACCAACAGGGATGGAGGTATATGCTTTTCATATGCCTCATTTAAAATCCCAATCCTAGTTTTCTTCTGATTTCTAAATATCGGCATCGGCCAGAGAAAAACCCATATCGGTCGACCTCTAATTGGGACCAAGGCAAGGAGAGGATTACGAATACGTTCCTTTCACAAGAGCATGTGACAGACTCCTGACCCATGGTGGACCACTTTGTCAGCAGTAGCTGGCCTGCAGTTATTGGGTAATCAGAAGGTGATATGCTGCCTTCCACACATCTGTTTGAAATAGGCTTTCACAGGGAAATCCCTCTTCACCGTGCTGCAACAGCATCCACTGGACATGGTTGTGGTGTGGCTCCATTCACTTGTTACTGGGCAGGATTGCATGACAAACGCAACATGCCCTACTTTTTTGCGACACTGCAAATCAGTGTTGCGGCTGCAACAATGTTGGTGTGTTCTCATACTGTGGGGTTTTTAACTTTGTTCCGTTTGAAAAATTGTTTGCTATCAATTCTAAACTTCAGGCAGCCTGCTAAATACATACACAGCTTTGCCATACAGACGTGTCTGGAAAGAGATGAGACCAGATCCATCTCTTCTGCAATTAACACCTATAGGTCTTGTCCCTTCCCCAGCATTTGACTGGGGAATGAAAGGAGAAATTGCAGGATAATAAACACATCTCTCGGTCACTCTGCACTTTTCTCCTATCAGCGGGTTCCTTTAGAGCACGTGACTGGCAGCATGTGCTGTTTCTTCCTCCTCCAGTCAGCATGTTATTCCAGACTTACATTTAGGTATTGTGGTCCTTTTAGATCCTAATTTTCAGTTTTCTTTTCTAATAATGACAGATTTTGGAAAACCTGGAGAATGGGTTTGCAGAAGATGGAAGCATGATCACTATGACAAATAGTAATAGACAAGGTAAGTTTATTTCCACATTAGCTGTTTTATGTTTGCACTGTGCCCTTGTATCATGTGACCTCAATGCACTTTTGCCTGGCTATACATACAGCAAGGAGGGGCACACGGGTCATATCATATGAGCAGCCTTTAATGTATGAATTCTGTTAAGAGATTCCCCAAGACAGCACCAAGTTGTGTAGAACTTGCATATAATGATAACATCCTAGCAAATCTCATTCTAAGCATTGTGTATTATTGTAACTGAATCCATTGGTGCAGTCTTCATGTTGGATATATTGTGCTGGTAAAACTGCCTGGGAGCCAGCACTGAATTGCCAGAGAAACCCCAGCTACATTGTACTGGCTTTCTAAAATGTTGACGGTAGACCTTGACTTAATACTGGTTTGCCACCTAGTGTACTTGGGCACTACCTCGGCCCAAAATATTAAGTGAAGGCATTGTCAAAGCAACCACATTCCAGTTTCCTTTTTGCAGTGAGTGTCTGAAATGGATAAGTGCACTGCAGTTAAATGCATGACTTTTGCATGCAAGCTATCCATCCGAGGGGCCGTCATTTTTAACCCTGTCATTTATCTGGCAGGTGTATTCCTGTGGTTACCACATGCATTCTTCATAATCTGAAATCTAAACCCATGAAAATGAAGACCAATGCGTTCACTGGTTCCTATACTGCCTTCTGTGAGAGCCCAATAAGCCTTTCCCAATCCCTTTGGTACATGAGAGATAGGTTTCACAGAACCCAATTGTGGCAAGCTGCTACAGTGTGGTTTAGTAACCGTGTAAAACATCTTCCAAGTGTGGCTGAGTGTGTCACAAAAGGGGCTACATGGATAAGGGAAGGCCGATTTGATACACAAGGTATTGCTTTCTGCTGCACGTTCTCATAAATCGACCGGCAGATTGTCAGGAGAATCCAAAATTCCCCAATTTGGACACCGGTAAAACAACCAATCTCTCGCCACTGCCACCATATGCCAAGGAAACACAACCACAGGGACCCGATAATCTGAGCCAAGACCTTGTTTGGTGGAGGAGGAATGAGGAGTGTTCTTTGGGAGGGTTAAACCCGTAGGGATACAGTTACTGCAGCAATGTGTGGCACAAACCGAGTCGGCTGAACACACACAGGATACAGATCTTGCATACAATCTGGCACACTCAAGTCTTTAGAACAGATTGACACACATTTCCGAGATTCCTCAAGCCATGCTGCAAGCTTAAATCCTTTTTGTTTTTATTACTTTTGCCACTGCCGCATGTACACCAGACATACAAACTTATGCAGGCCATAGATGGTGCAATTTTCTTTCTTCTGTGCAGGAATGAAATTTGCACGATTTCCTCATCAACACAGACGGTGCTGATGGGAATCCCTCCTGCAGAGACCTTGTATTGTCCCAGTTGGGGGGGGGGGGGAGGAGCCGTCCCTGCTGGGACAAGACAATGATTATTGCTAACGTACATTCAGCCTGCCCATACATGGTTTGAATATCGGCCAGTTCCTGCTCAGCTAGCCGAGATTTAAACCAAATGTGGCCAGCCGAAGACCCCTTTCACACTGAGCAGTTTTTCAGGCGGTACAGCACTAAAAATAGCGCTGCTATACCGCCTGAAAAACTCCTTCACTGCCTACTCAATGTGAAAGCCCGAGGGCTTTCACACTGAGGCGATGCGCTGGCGGGAGAGAAAAAAATCTCCTGTCGGCAGCATCTTTGGAGCGGTGAGAGGAGCGGCATGTATACAGCTCCTTCACCGCTCCTTCCCATTTAAAACAATGGGAAACCGCGGCAATACCGCCCGCAATGCGCCTCTGCATAGGCGCATTGCGGGCGGTATTAACCCTTTATCGGCCGCTAGTGGGGGTTAATACCGCACCGCTAGTGGCCGAATCCCGCGGCAATCCTGGTGGTATATCGGCGCTATTTTTAGCAGGGCTATACCGCCACCGCGGCTCCCGCTCCAATGTGAAAGGGGCCTTACACACTATCCGAAAATCGGACACAAAATACAACTTTCGTAGCGATCGTACGATAATTGGATAGTTGAGTTGGTACAGAGCTTTCGAGAGCCGATCACGACAGTTCAAACGCAAACATTTTTTTCGTACGATACCAGATCGTACAATTTTCTTTTAATCGGTACAGTCGTCGTTTGAAAATACAATACATATACACTACACATGACATCACTTCCGATTTTTTTTATTTATTTATTTTATTCTGTCGTACATGAATTTTCGTAACTTTAGTAACATCTCCATTTTCGATATACGATGAGCATGCAAAAAAATGGATGATCCAATTTTCAGATCGTGTGTATGGGCCATGCAGTTTGCCACCACCTGCTGTTTTTTAGCTTGTCTGACTGGACTGCTAGGCAACCACATACATACACCTGTCTAATAGATCTGCTAGTTTACACACAGACACTGATCTACATGCAAGCCTCAGCCATGCAATGTAATTTTGTACAGCTCAACAATGAACTTATACCAAGCATACAGACACTAGTAACATAATGCACCAATTTCTCTAGGTGTATGCATTCTTCGCTTGGAACAAAGCAGGCACATTTAATTGAGAAATGTCCCTAGGCATTACAAACATCTAAGAAATACATACAGAAATGTGGCTATTAAAGGGGTTGTAAAGGTAAAAAAAATGATTTCCAAATAGCTTCCTTTACCTTAGTGCAGTCCTCCTTCACTTACCTCATCCTTCCATTTTGCTTTTAAATGTCCTTATTTCTTCTGAGAAATCCTCACTTCCTGTTCTTCTGTCTGTAACTCCACACAGTAATGCGAGGCTTTCTCCCTGGTGTGGTGTGTCATGCTCGCCCCCTCCCTTGGACTACAGGAGAGTCAGGACGCCCACTAACACACAGCTTATTTCTCTATCTGCAACATAGAGAGCGTCCTGACTCTCTTGTAGTCCAAGGGAGGGGACGAGCACGGCACTCCACACCAGAGAGAAAGCCTCGCATTACTGTGTGGAGTTACAGTTAGAAAAACAGGAAGTGAGGATTTCTCAGAAGAAATAAGGTCATTTAAAAGCAAAATCAAAGGATAAGGTAAGTGAAGGAGGACTGCACTAAGGTAAAGGAAGCTATTTAGGGAAAACATTTTTTACCTTTACAACCCCTAAACTATAAAATTAGTGGAGAAAAACAGGAATATACAAGATCTTAAAAAAAAATAACACAATTTATTTTTTTATTGCTGCTCAATTTATTGTAATATGGATGTAACCCAGCCAGTCACCACTGGGATGGTCGCCTCACCTGCTTTGAGGAAACTTAATCTATAGATTACCGGTATATAGACCAGCCGGTTGTGAGGGCTTGGTCAGAGGTAGGGTTTCTGACATTGACCCCCAGTCATCACGGCAAATCCAAATACTGCATGACTGCCATGGACAGGATTTATATATCTGTTTTGTCTGTCTCTAGGGTGTTCTGTACAACCAGGAATAGCTAGCTTATATTTCCACGTAGCTCAAAATGCATATCGGAAGGAAACCTTTTCATCTCCCTGTAATTAACATAATCCTTCTGATCTGAGAAAGGGACAAATGTTTTGTAGACCATAGGGAGCCTGGTGTGTACAGATGTTTTCCTCCCTCTTGTGTGTTTTTTATTTTTTTTCCTGTCTCCTGGTCTAAGGCTGCATTCACATTTTGCACATTCCAGGAGTAGCACCCCAAATACGGGAAGCAGATTATTATAATTATACAGGATTTATATAGCGGTTTACAACATAAGGGCAGACAGTACAGTTACGATACAATTCGGTACAAGTGGAATCGGAGGGCCCTGCTCATTGGAGCCAACATGTGTGTTCTTCCACACTCAAACGCACGCTAAGAAATGCGCAAACCAGAATGCAGCAAAATGCTCCAAGAGCTTCTTTGCCTCATTTGTTGCACATTGGACAACCCATTGAAATCTATAAGCTGCCCTATGCATGTCCCACAACAAACATGCAAAAAAAGCATGCAAAGCGTGTTCCTGCTTTGCTAGGTGTGAATGAGGTCTTGGATTCTTTTGAGCGCTTGTGAGGGGATAGTTAATTTACTACCTATGGCCACAAGCCTACAGGATGTCCTTTCTCAAATGCACAGGCTTGGCTGCCTATTTAAATCTAAAATTGTAACATTTACCCAATACTGAAATATAAAATCTCTGTGATATCAACTTGCTTCTTCTATATGGGGAATGAAGGAATTGCCGCTCCAGGTAGATCTAATTAGTGATTATCTTCCTCTCAGGAACCATGGGTTCAGGCAATGCTAATAGCAGACTGGAAAATACATTTTCTGGACAGCCGCACTCCAAACAAACGTAGCCTTTTATTGGTAAAATCTTCTATATGTTCTCACAATTGGTTACTATATAATAAAGGTTAATTGAGTGGACTTCCTGACTTTAGCACTTACAGGACAGGATAAGCTGGTCACTAATTAATGTTACTTGTTGCTTGAAATTACGTTTGGAAAGTGACTAGTAAGGCAAATTAAAGCTTTGTCTACTCATAGTCACAATACTACGTATGTTAATTTAAACTTAAAGCATTTGTTACCATAAAAAAAATGTGTCTCCTGTTCCCTTAAAGCATGTTATACAGCTGTGTAATTTGGCCCCCTGTAACATCTGAAATACCTGGTTGATCCTGCCTGGCAAAACACTCCCCCCCCCCCCCCTGTAAACTGACCATGTTTTATCATGGCTACTGAGCCCTGACATTGTGGTCAATTTACGTGTCTCCTTAAGCCGCAGCCCTGTTCTCCTGTGTCTGTGTCCCTCTCCCTGCCTATCTGCTCCGTCTACTCCACGAGCCTCCCCCTCCTGGTGCAATCCTATCTATACTACAATCGTGCCATCCCCTCTGTTACATAATGCTATGTGTGCCTGTGTTTTTATTTCATATCTTTAAAAAAAGCAGATTATATTCTATATCGGAGCAGCTCCTGGCGCTCACGTGACTCCTCTCTCTCCCCTCTGACATCGGTGGCAGTGCTCTGCCCTGCCCACTATAGCTGACAGATGGGCAGAGGAGCGAGCCGAGGAGTCACGTCAGTGCCGGGATCCACTCTCATAGGTTTTTTTTATTTTATTATTATTTATAGCACAGGGACACATGGCATTATATAACAGAGGTGATAGCATGGCCATAGTATAGTGGGTTAAAAAACACTTTAAACTGAGCATAGCAAAAAAACTAAAACTAGCAACAAGTGCTACCATTTTAGATGTTGCTTTCTTTTCAAAGCAAACCTTAGTGCCCATGTATTTAGCACTAGGTTCCCTTAGACCATGAGTGCTCAACCGCAGGCCCTCCAGGGATTGCAAGGCTGATAGTTACAACTATGACTCCCAAAACGAGAGGCATGATGGAAATTCTAGTTTGGCAACAGCTGGAAGGCCACAGGTTGAGCATTCATGTCTTAGATCAGTGGTCTCCAAACTGTGGCCCAGGGGCCCGATTGTGGCCCTTTGCTTGTCTTGGTCTGGCCCTTTCGGCACTATTCCACCAGCTGGCACCAATAATGGAGCACCATTCCCCATACTGACACCAAAAATGTGACACTATTCTTTTCATTGATGTCAACAATGGGGCACCATTTCCCACCATTAAAACCAATGAAGGGGCACTGATCCCAGCATATTTTCCACTCCCACTGGCCACAGTCCAGCCCCCCTAAATCCTGAAGGACAGTAAACTGGCCTTTTGCTTAGAAAGTTTGGAGACTTCTGCCTTAGATTGAGGAAAACGCATCACTGAACTGACCTGGAGCCTTTTATATTATCAGACTGTGGGGATGGGAGAGTCTTTAGGAAAGGAGGGGAAATTAAGAAAGCTAGAGTTCTACTTTAAGAATGTAACAAATACCTGTGTTTCTAAAATGGTGTCAATTTCCCTTTTAGTTGCTTATACCCGTGCACAAGCTTAGTCCATTTAGCCATACGTGGATTGGAGCTTACACTGAACTGATCACTTGTAATTATCAGCTTAACAAAGACATATGTGACTTATATTTTTAAAGTTTGTTTGTAACTCAGTCATGGGCGCTTTAACCATTAGCCCATTGGCTGTCTCTGCTGTCACATAGATTGCTTTAGATTTATTTTTCTAGCTGGCTACTCAGACCATTTAAGTTATTTTAGCACAAGGACCTTAATGTTCCTTTTTTTTGTGATTAACTTTTCCTTCCAGTCTCTGCGAAAAGCCCCCAAATCCCATCTGAGCTGTTAATGCATCTACTCTTAGGTAGTTTCACAGATTACAAGAAGGTAAAAATTAACCATTTATAATACAGCAGTGTGCCCCTTTGCCGGCACGTAATACAGGCGGACTGCTGGGACTGGAAAGGGCATGCAGAATGATAGATCTTAGAGCCAGCTACAATAACAGTCTCACCCGCTGAGAGTCACAAAATAGATTGGAAGTCATTTTGGAAGACTTGTGGATTCAGAAAATGAGTTCTGGGTCAGCCAAGTATGGAAGGTCAATAAATTCTCTAGGCAAGCATTCCCCTTGTAAACCAGAGGCTCAGCTCTGCTTCAAAATTGAAATCTACTGTGCATATATCTCCGATGTTTGGTCATAAATTATGAAACATCCTTCCATTCGAGGTCCGGTTTGGCTAGCCGTCACCTAAATCATTCTGCATAGTTCTTCCCTTAAGAACACAGTAAAGTTTAAATGCTTGGATGGGTGGGGGGGGGGTAACCGCTTCCAAACATCTCCGCTAGCTAATTGGGAAAATTGGCTGCCGCGTTTTAGGGAACATTGGCCGGTTGGAAAGCTGCCTAAAAGATATTTTAATTTAGAGGTGATTTATGGAATGAAACATGAGCATTAGTGACTGGGCTGGGGTTTAAATCATACAGAGGCACCGAACCCCATCTGCATACAAATGTAAGAAGAGCAAAAAATAGCTTGAGCCAGAGCATAGCAGACGTTGCTAAAGAAATTGTGTGGGTACAGTACACACTTCAGCTTGCCTGGAATTCATTAAGCTGTAAAAGATCCTGAACAAAATAGAACTTCACCCATGACAGCTGTCAATAATGAGACAAATCAACATTGGGAGTTTTAAAGGCAACTCCAGGCAACACGTTAAAACTGGTGAACTGGTTAATGATGTACAGAAAACTACCATAAGTTTGTTAAAGGAGACCTGTCATTAGAAAACTATAGGTTCTGGCATTACCTTCTGAAAAGGCCATTTGTCTGGCTGCCCACTGGCATCAGTGCTTCCTGGAACAAGCATACAGCAAATGAAGTCAAAACACCTGCTCTTCCTTCAGATTAATGACTCGAAGTATGGAAACAGGAGCTAGCTGGGCAACTAGCATTTTCAAAAGAAGGTCAACCATGTCAATCAAATACATTTTAAAGCGGAGGTTCACCCAAAAAACAAGTATATGATATAACATTACATTCTGTATACCTCAAACATGTACAGTATGCTGTTTTGTTTTTTTGGGGGTGTACATACGGTATTATCGCTATTGTTCACCTGGCTTCCGGGTACTAGCTCCCGCAGGAGTAGGCGTTCCTATGCAGTGGCGTTATGTCCTCTGGGACTTCGCCCAGATTAACGTGTCTGACAAAAACTTCCCCCTGGCGGATAAGGCGCGAACACGAGTTTCGTAACTAGCCGAACTGCGAGTCGGCTCTATACGGCTCCTAGTTGATGCGGGGGCGCCGAATAGAGCTGACTCGCAGTTCGGCTAGTTTCGGAAACTTGCGACGTGCCTTATCCGCCGGGGGGCGGTTTTGTCAGGCACGTCAATCATCTGGGCGAAGTCCCAGAGGACATTGCGCCACTGCATAGGAACGCCTACCTCCGCGGGAGCTAGTACCCGGAAGCCAGGTTAAAAATAGCGATGATACCGTATGTACACCCCCCAAAAAAAAAACTGCATACTGTACATGTTTGAGGTATACAGAATGTAATGTTATATACTTGTTTTTTGGGGTGAACCTCCACTTTAAAGACAACCTCCTGTGCTTGAGTGTTGTGCCTCCAAGCTTGGTGTAATGCATGCTTCTCTCACTTACAGGGATGGTGGCAGCATGTCTTGCTGCACCCTCAGGACTATGGGCATTCTTTCATATAGCACTATAAAATAACAGAGATGGCGCACATGTTACCGCTATATAATTTTATTAGCTTAATAAAACAACTCCTATATACTCACAAATGCATGACAATGACAAGCGTGTCATAAATAAATACAAATGTGCATTTCACTGGAAATGCGTAAGCTGCACTAAGCACTGAAAATGATGATGTGGGAAGACTTATCAGTGATTAGTGCAGCTTACGCATTTCCAGGGATGAACCCTCTTCATCAGAGCCATCGGGTTGTCTCTGAGGGTTCGCCCCTCAAAATAACCACTTACAGAAAATGCCAATGCTGGCCATACGATTTATTTTGTCTAGATTGTGGGCTGAATAAAAGAAATCAACACGGTTCCTCCTTCCACATCAAACCGTGCAGAGGGATACATTTCCTCTGCCTGGTATTACATTCTGACAGCTGGCACCAGTATCTGTCAGAATACCCGAACAATGACTACATCTGATAAAAATTGTCAGCCAAACCGTGATTTCTATCTGGATTCTTCAAAAGATAACTGAACAATTGACGTGGCTTGACAAAGCCAGGTTGTGCCGGCGTTCTGTTGAAGTGCCTGGCTATCGAATAGTGTCCGGGGAGAACTGCGCATGCGACGCACGGAGCCGTGGAACAGCTGAGTTTATGATCGGCTCTTGTCTCGCGTGGCCGAGGAGCGTTCATGTAGGTGAGGGGTGGAAATTTACTTGAAGGGGTCAGATTTTTCAATGATGGGCAGTGCTGGGGGCAGAATTTTTATCGATGACCAAAGCTTTATCTGCTATTCATTTTTCTTGCGGGGCGTGTTTTAGTCAATTGAAGGGCGGCTTTTTCCTATGTTGGATGAAGATTTCTTTAGTAGATTTGTTTGGCCATCGATAAAATATTTAGCATATGACATCAAATGTGGTCACTTCTGCATGCCCCCACCCTCAAACCACTCTGCTCTTACAGAATCATGGGGTGGTTCTCTGCGCCAGCTCAAATTCTAAAACGGCATAGCTCCACCCCCGCACAGCCACATTGTTCACAAAATTCTGTGAATGAAAGAAAATACAATTCCCATCTGACACCATGGCAGAGGGACTAATAGTCCTCAATGGAGCACAAGTGCAGTGATGTTGTCACATCTGTAGTCCAATATTTCCTTCAGATTCATAACCGAAGCTCTGTATCACAGCATGGAGGAAGAGTTTGCAAGAGCCAGAGCATTAGGCCCCTTTCACACGGGTGGATAGAATTCAGCTTTTAGCTGCGGATAGATCAAGTTATCTACCACAGCTAAACTCGGACAATGCTTTACTATTGCCCCATTCACACGCTGCATTTAGCAACGGTTTTGTTACATGGGGTTTTGTGCGGTTAGAAAAGGAAGGACCTTTTTTTTTTTTTTTTTTATTATTTAATGGTAAAGAGCTCTGAATATAATTATGAATAGAAAAAGCCTCCCCCTTTTTCAGGGATTAAGCAGCCAATGTTAATAAAATCATGTCCGAATGCACCAAGTGACTTGTGTTAAGGCACGATGAAGGCTAAAGTTTTCTGATGGCACCAAAGGCAAGTTATTAACCATTAAATGTTTCAAAAAGTCCTTCAAGTGAGGCAAAATTGTCCTCCATACACATCCTTAGTAGTAACAAACCCTCTTCCCCCCAAATTTCCCATCCCAACACAAATCTTCTTCGACTCATCACCCCTAATAGCACAAATCTTCTTCCCACTTCTAGCACAAATCTTACACCCTCTCATCCTGGCACAAACCTTTCTTCCCCATCTTCAAAACCCCTCAACACAAATAATTCTAGTTCCTTCTCCTAGCACAAATCCTCTGTGCATATCTAGCATAACCCCCCCCAACCCCCCCAACCATCCTGGATTTCACGAGACCTTCCCGACGCTTGGTTTCACTTAGCCAGGCAGGGGTGCACTAGTGTTGGCACCCAGGGCACATGCCCAGCATCTCTTGTGGATGTCTGGGGTCCCAGACACCATGATGGCAGCTGTTTCGTGGGGGGTGCTTGTGCTGGGGAGGCGCTTTGTGGTGGAGGTCTTGTGCTCGAAAGGTGGGGGGGTTTGGGGGAGGTTTGACCTTAAATTCTCCCCCTTCTAGCATAAGTTCTCTCCCCTCCCAAAGCGCTCTCCAGCACATATCCTCCCTCAAATCACTCTTCACATTGAAACGTTATTACCCGGGACCTACATGCCTTTTTCGGCCGCTGTCTTCTCCCCCTTCCCGGCCGCAGTCTTCTCCCCTCTTGCACAGACCTCAGATGAGCATGGGTTCTGCACAGTGTTGTCTGTCTTCCCCTGGCTCCCCCTCCTGCCTTGTATACATGGCATTGTCAGAGCTGGGGAGGAGGTGGCGTCTGGAGTGTGTGAGGCTGCTTTGCATAGCATACTAGCTCATTATGTAATACGCACCTTAGAACGAAGCCCCCACTGCTGTGCCCGATACAGCACCGGCATGTGTGCGTGAGCCGCCAGTCACGGCATGACCTCCTTTAAAATTACACGATCGCCTTTCTGAAGTGCGCCTGCATCGTTGTCTGCGGCGCATGCGCCATAGACATCGGCTCACGTCTCTATTGTAAATTTGTCCTAAATGTAAATATACAGTAAGGCTTTGTTCACAAGGGGCTGTGAAGGGCCATGTTTACCCACATATGGATGCACAGGTCTTCTGTGGCAGTCCTATTGATGTTGATTGGGATGCAGCAGCTGCACTGACACAGCTGCTGCTTCCAACTTTGTCCTTTTTGGGGATATGAACCCAAACAGATGTCAAATTAGAGCAACAACTGTGTCCATGCAGCCGCTGCATCCCTGTTGATATCCTTGTGACTACCTGCACAGGGATGCATGGAACACCTCTGTGTCCTGGTTTGGCTAAACCCTGCCTCAATGGTGAGCGCTATACCCCTTGATAATGAGGCCTTAATCATAAGGAACCTGTGCTATAACACATCACCATGCCCAGATATGAGTACTGTGTGCAGTGCACCATGTTGCCAATAATGGAGGTGCATTTTTTACTGATGGCACTTTCGAATTTAAAGGATAGCACATCAAAAAAAGCGCACAATAACAGGTGTGTGTAAATCTACCACAATAGCCTGAGTGTGTTTTGTGTATTTACATATACCTTCCATCTATACTTTTGCCCATTTTAGAATCTCTATTGTTTGGCTAATGTTTGCTGGCATGAGCCTTTTAAGAAGAAAGAGGTGGTATGTTATCAGCAATGTGCACCCGCTGTATACGTGGCGCTGGAAGATGTGTGACTGAGAAATGTCTGATGTCTGAGGGATTGCTAGCGATACAGAGGGCTTCAGACATGCTCTGCTATTCTTTCATGCCACAGTCTCTAGCATAAAGCTCATTAGGAGCCTTGGTGAGTGTCTTCTGGTGAGACAGGGACACGGTGAAGGAGGGGGCAGCTGAGGGCAAAGGCTCTCAGACACATCACAGCACAGTTGGCTGCCTCAGAGCTGATGGCTGTGAAACAGCTTTCCCGGCATATACGTTTGGACATTTCCAGACCCTCCCCACCCCCCACCTTCATAGATTTCAAATCAATGCCGTTAGAAGCCGCTCTCCCCTCTGTCAGACACACACTTAGGAATGCAATTGATTTTAGTGAGAAGCCGTTAATGATGTCATTTTTTTTATTGTGTGTTATGAAATAATACCTGTGCTGGTTTGTCTTTGTCATTTCAATTTCCACCCTTTCCATCATGCCTGTTCAGCACTGGCGCTCTTCTCTGAGGCACAATGATGCCCGTGTTTTTTTGACCTGTGTTCAGGGCTCTGGGGGGACACATCGGGGGGGGGGAACAACAACTAAGCATTGACTTCATGACAAAATGCATGCCCCCTCACAGAACCGTTCATGGCGCAGAATGCTGGTGAATGTCTGTGATATGGGAGGGAGAAGTGATGGAAATTATACATGGAGATGGTCATGGCAGACCAGCACTTGTTTTCATTACATGTTAAGTCCAGCAGGTCAGCTGTGATTTTTTTTTTTTTATTAGGGCCTGTTCCAACCACAGCGCATGTGCTTTTTTTAAAAATATTTACATTGCTTTTTTTCTTCTAGAACATGTGGTGTTGGGCTGCATTTTAAATGTTACATTTGTGATCATCACAGATCAATGTAGCAGGCTGGTATGAACTGGGGCACTTAAAAAAAAAAGCAGTTTACCTTGCCTTTGTGTTAGGGTGGTTTTAAGTGGTAAGTTGAGTAAGTGGTGCGAATGGGCCCTTAGTTTGCAGGAAATGACCACTGCAATTAAACATTAAATCATACATTATGTTGGACAAAAGACCATTCTTCAGTATATGTAAATTTTATATAGCCTTTGACTCTCTTTTATTATTGCAAAGCTGGCTGATGCTGGTCATACAACGTCACCGTTTTGTTCTGTCTTTGACTGAAAGGAACAATTTGACTAGCTCGCAGGAAACGACCCTGTGGATTTTATTGTTTCCACATTTTGAGAGACCAAATTGTAAAAATTTTGATTGAAATGGATTAAAAATGACTTAACAATTTTTATTCTGGTTTCAATGTCCACTGCAATTTTGATAATTTGGTTGTTCAGAACTGGGAAAATAAATCGCACTATGGGGGCAGATGACTGAGGACCATTCAATTCCATTAGATTGTTTTTTAGGCTGCTTTCACACTAAGGCGCTTTGCAGGCGCTATAGTTCTAAAAATAGTCCCTTCAAAGCACCTTAAAAGAGCCTCTCCTTTCACTCCAATGTGAAAGCCTGAGGGTTTTCACAATGGAGCGGTGCGCTGGCAGGACGCTTAAAGTCCTGCTGGCCACATCTTTGCAGCACTGTAGGAGTGGTGTGTGTATACTGCAGCAGCACTTTGTGGGTGGTTTTAATTCTTTTGCCGCCGCTAGCTGGTGTTGAAAGCGTCCCGCTAGCGGACGAAAAAGCGCTGCAAAAACTATGGTAAAGCGCCGCTAAAAATAGCGCCGCTTTACCGCTGACACCCGGCGCTGCTCAGTGTGAAAGCAACCTTATGGAAAGCCTCCAACATTTTTGTGTTAAAGTTCGGCATTCGACCCCTTTCACACTGGGGTGTTTTTCAGGCGCTTTTGGGCTAAAAATAGCGACTTAAAACGCCTGAAAACCAGCTCCCCGAGGGCTTTTACTCTGAGGGGATGCGCTGGCAGGACGTTAAAAAAAAAAAAAAAAATAACTCCTGCAAGCAGCATCTTTGGAGTGGTGAAGGAACTTTGTGTACACCGCCCCTGCCCACTGAAATGAATGGGCAGTGTGGCTGAACCGCCAGCAAAGTGCCGCTACAACAGCGCTTTGCTGGTGGTTTTTTGCCTTGTTGTGAAAGCACCCTTAAACTTAAAGGCCCACGTTTACCACCATGTCTTAAATAAGCCTTTAGTCCTGAACAACCAATCAAATTTAATTAAATTGCTAGTTTGTGGCCACAGGCTACTGCATTTGTACAATAAGTTGGTTGTTATGTGAGAAAAGTTCAAAGAAGGCCAATCATTGGTGTACATAGGCTTGTCACTGTGCCCTCTGTGCTTCTATGTGCCATTTTACTACTACTCTGACCTTCATAAGATCATATGTTAAAACAAATGTTCTCCTAAACTTTAACTAGTGCAGTCATGGTTATGAAAGAAAAAATATAACTGTAAGTGGTACCATAAGCAGGTATCCAGTAGAGATGACTAGATCAGTAGGCTACACCTCAAGGGATCGGGAACCAAACCAAGTGTGATTAAACAAAGTTTTATTAACATAAATAACACCCTTCCAACACCAACAAACCATGATTGATGTAAAAGTAAAACATAACTGTGACGGTGCAGCAAACCCAGAACAACAACCCAACTAATACATATTATGTACATGGGGACTCGCATGAACAGGGTAGGATTGGTACTGGGAACACGAAGAGTGGGGCAGGACACTTGGATACTAGGTGCAGGTTGACAGGGTACTGGAAGCCTTCAGAAAGGCATTCTGTGACTTCCCAAAATGTTGGCTTGATAAAAACGATTTGATTAGACTTGTTCTCTTTTGGAAGCCATGAAATGGATGTCTACCGTGTCTGTTGGCATACCGTGTTTCTCCGAAAATAAGCCCGGGTCTTATATTAATTTTTGCTACAAAAACACACTAGGGCTTATTTTCGGGGTAGGGCTTATTTAATAACGGCATTAAAGTGGTTGTAACCCTAAAAAACAAAACAAAAAAAACAGTTCCTTTTAAAGCATGATGATAGCACAGTGCATGTGCTGCATAATTTACCCCTCTCCATGTTCTAAAAATCAATCATGAATCAATCAATAAGAAATTAAAAAAGTTCCTGTGTCACCCCCCACCACTCCCACTGTCAGGTAAGAAGTCAGTTTAATTATTAAAAAAAAAACATCTTGCTCAAAGTCCTTATCAAATACATTTTACAGCTCCCCTGGGCATTCACGTGTGATCTGCTCTTCTTCTCCGAGATTTTGGCTGACGTCAGCCCCTTCCGTGTATGGCAGAGGGAGGGGCCGCATACATCAGTGGGGGGGAGAGGAAGAGAGAGAAGAGCCGAGATCCCGCTGATGTCAGCCCGCTCCATACACTGAAGATGAAGGGGCTGCAGACATCAGTGCGGGGGAGAGGATAAGACAGAAGAGCCGAGATCCAGGCAACGTTAGCGGGGAGGAGAGGATGAAAGCCGAGATCCCGCTGACGTCAGCCCGCGCGTACACTGAATAGAAAGGGGCTGCAGACATCAGCCGGGACAATAAAAGAGGACCTCCAGTGGCTGTTAAACATATAATTAAACTGTAATAAACGGAGACACTGCACCAGTATACAGTAATGTATTACAGTGTTTTTTGTGAACTTTGATGGGGCTTATTTTTGGGGTAGGGCTTATATTGCAGCCCACCCTGATAATTGCACTAGGTCTTACTTTCGGGGTAGGGCTTATTTTCGGGGAAACACGGTATCTGTGAGGAACACCAAGGTGTTTTGGATTGAGTGCTGGTACAGAGAGATGAGAATATTGGCATGGAGGCGTGGCTCATGTCAAATGTAGAATGGGGGTAGGAGGGCATTCAGCCATGTACTGTACCTGGTCATTCTGCACAATTGCATTGTAAAGTGGGTGGTAGCAGACAATGGTACCTGTAGCCCACCAGAGAAGTTATGCCATTCTCATTTAATTCTAATGTTAAGGGCAATATGTACATTTAATATACATTTTAGCACCACTATTTAGTGGTTAACTTTTCCACTTTTCAGCACCTGCTTCCTCTATTTGAGTCCTGACCAGGACACTGTCTGGATATAGTTTGCATGTTCTCGCTCTGCTTGCGTGGGTTTCCTTCGGGTACTCCGCTTTAATCTCGCACTCAAAGGATGTGCTGGTAGATTGCCTCCTGTCTAAAATGTGCCCTTGTTATAGCCTAAACCTAAAATTTCCCCTACAAGCCTTAAAGTGGTTGCAAGTAAAAAGTATGTGAACCCTTTAGAAATGATATGGATTTCTGCACAAATTGGTCATAAAATGTGATCTGAGGTTCATCTAAGTCACAACAATAGACAATCACAGTCTGCTTAAACTAATAACACACAAAGAATTAAATGTTACCATGTTTTTATTGAACACACCATGTAAACATTTACAGTGCAGGTGGGAAAAGTATGTGAACCCTTGGATTTAATAACTGGTTGAACCTCCTTTGGCAGCAATAACTTCAACCAAACGTTTCCTGTAGTTGCAGGTCAGAGGTGCACAATGGTCAGGAGTAATTCTTGACCATTCCTCTTTACAGAACTATTTCAGTTCAGCAATATTCTTGGGATGTCTGGTGTGAATAGCTTTCTTGAGGTCATGCCACAGCATCTCAATCGGGTTCAGGTCAGGACTCTGACTGGGCCACTCCAGAAGGCGTATTTTCTTCTGTTTAAAGTGGTTGTATAGGGACATGTTTTACAGTTTAGGAGATATTCACCCCCCGCAATGCGCCGCTGATTGCAGCGGCGCATGCGCAGCGGGGATCCTCGGCTAAAGGGCCGGCAAACGGACCTTGCCAGAATGAAATCTCCCGCGCGCATGCACGGGAGTGACGACATCGCCGCTCCAGCCAATCACAGCGCTGGAGTGGCGATACCTGGAAGACATGCCGGAGCAAGATGACATCTCGCTCGGCATGGACCAGGTAAGTTCTCTACACCTCATTTTAGTATTTCATAATGAGCTAGTATGCGGTGCATATCGTAGATTTGCTAACAGGGATGTTGGCATATGCCAGAGACTTTAGTAAGTCTTTAGCTGACACTCTAGGATTCTTCTATACCTCATTGAGTAGTCTGTGCTGTGCTCTTGCAGTCCTCTTTACAGGATGGCCACTCCTAGGGAGAGTAGCAGCAGTGCTGAACTTTCTCCATTTATAGACAAAGTGTGTTACAGTGGACTCATGAACAGCAAGGCTTTTGGAGATACTTTTATAACCCTTTCCAGCTTTATGCAAGTCAACAATTCTTAATCGTAAGTCTTCTGAGAGCTCTTTTGTGCGAGGCATCATTCACATCAGGCAATGCTTGTTGTGAAATGCAAACCCAGAACTGGTGTGTGTTTTTTATAGGGCAGGGCAGCTCTAACCAACACCTCCAATCTCATCTCATTGATTGGACTCCAGTTGGCTGACACCTCACTCCAATTGGCTCTTGGAGAGGTCATTAGTCTGGGGGTTCACATACTTTTTCCACCTGCACTGTGAATATTTACATGGTGTGTTCAATAAAAACATGGTAACATTTTAATTATTTGTGTGTTATTAGTTTAAGCAGACTGTGATTGTCTATTGTGACTTAGATAAAGATCAGATCACATTTCATGACCAATTTGTGCAGAAATCCATATCATTCCAAAAGGGTTCACATACTTTTTCTTGCAGCTGTATAAATTGCTTGTATTCACTTTTTTTTAAAAAGATATAAAGTACAGTGTGCGTGTTTTAAAAAAATTGTAATGCTAAATACCTTCTTTGCCTGTGCTGCTGTGTGGTCATGTATCCTCTCTCCACTCTCCTTCCCGATCTAAGGAAGTAAGGTAGGAGGGGCTGAGATTCCCCTCTAACCAGGGGTCAAGTCCCGGGGAAAAAAGTGTGGGAACTCCCACCCAAGATCCACTCCCCCACCAAAAAAAAAAATGATACGCTCATATGCATAATTACTAAACCGAATGTTTTTTTTTAAGCAAGTTCTTTCTAAATCTCGCGATAACTCGCGGCAGACATCCGGAATGTCTCCTGGGAACAATGACAAAAGCTCCCAGGAGACATTGCGGCATCGAGGAAGTGACGGAATACCCGCACACTACCTGATGAATCCATATACAGGAAGCGGCCAGTAACATAAAGGATTACTAAGGTTCGCCTGCCCCTGACAGTGACTCGAGCTGGGCATCGCCGCTTAGTGAAGGGTTGGCTCGGGCGGCTCGGCTGCTCTAGTCCTGCAAAGGGAACTGCGTTCCTGCTGTGAAATAAGTGCAGGAACTCAGTTCCCACGCGTTCCCGCAGGACTAGAGCCCTGCCTCTAACGTATGCAAGCTAGCAAAGCTAGAACACGTGACCCACGTGGCAGAGTTGGGCAAAAGGTATTTTAGGATTATGATTAAAACAAAACGACTCGCACGCTCTACTTGATATGTTCCTAAAAAAGAGCGGATACAAGTAGACTTTTATTTTACGAAACACAAGGAAATAAATGCAGGAGGGGAGGGATGGAGAGGAGATCAGCTCAGAGCACAGACTACAGAAATGACGGGCAGGGAGGGGGAGATGCAGAGGAGAGAGCAGGATGACGGAGGGACGTAATCTGACCACGCTATCATGGACCAGCAGCCATAAGTGTGGTCAGATTACAGAGGGGAACACAGGAACAGGCAGGATCAAAGAGGTATTGTACGACATGTATTGTGGGGGAAATGACACTGCAAAAGCACTGTGCTGTATGTCATGCTTAAAAGGAATGGGAGCTTTTTTTATTTTTAGGGTTACAACCACTTTAAGGCTCTATATAATTATATGTTCACATAATTATACTAGCACTATAAATTTAAAGGTGACTGTGTTCCAATCTATTATTATTAATCTATTCCTGGGAAAACGTTTAAGTACAATTCCATCAAATGATTTTTGTTCAGATGAATAGGATTTTTATTTATTTTTTATGTCTGGGGTCTGCTCTAACCTCCTAGCTACCTAGTTTAATGACAAACCATATGTGTCTTATGTGGCTGCATTTGCAGGCTTAACGTACATCACCTCTTTAGGTTTGGCTATGCAAGGCTTTAGGTAGAGTATTTTCAGGCAGGCAGCGGTTAAGCCGCTGCCTGGGTTTTCACAGCAAGGTAGACAAGCAGAAATAGAGGAACAGCAAAGTGACAGCACTGCCTGGGAACATTTGATAAGAGCCACACTTGCAATTACTTGTAGACACCTGCACCTGGAATGTGCACGCTGCCCTGACTCTAGAAATAAGCTGGTGTCTAGACATAGCCGGTGGCTTTGTGACTTCTGACCGCTAAACGCATCGCTCACCAGAAATCTCGGGAGTAGGGCACATTGGCGGGTTATTTTCTCTTGAAGGGCACGTGTGCAGTAACTATGGGTTACCAGATTTCTTTTATCTTTTATCAACTGCCAGTTAGACAGTAAAACAATTGCATTTTTGCACATGATTAGTGTTTGTTTTATGACACCCATGTTAGTCAAAGCTCTTTGAAGTGTCAGTTTTTGTCACCCACGACTTTGCTTATGTTTGTGCTGCAACAAAGTGTTTGTTTCTAGCATTGATTGCAATTAGAACTTTTTTGATGGTAAAAGTTGCTGAACTGTATACTTCCAGGATGAATGGACCTTAACCACTATGCAGGTAAAGGACCTGGGCAGTTTTTGCGATTTTAACTGACAATTGCGCGGTCGTGCGATGTGGCTCTCAAACAAAATTGGCGTCCTTTTTTTCCCACAAATAGAGCTTTCTTTTGGTGGTGTTTGATCACCTCGGCGGTTTTTATTTTTTGGCTTATAAACAAAAATAGAGCGACAATTTAAAAAAAATACAATATTTTTTACTTTTTGCTATAATAAATATTCCCCAAAAATATATTAAAAAAAACATATTTTTTCCTCAGTTTAGGCCGATATGTATTCTTCTACATATTTTTGGTAAATTATAATCGCAATAAGCCTTTGATTGGTTTGCACAAAAGTTATAGCATTTTCAAAATAGGGGGTTTTATGGCATTTTTATTATTATTTATTTACTAGTAATGGCGGCGATCAGCTTTTTTTTTTTTTCTTTGTCACTGAGACTTTATGGCGTACACATCGGACACTTTTGACGCATTTTTGGGACCATTGTAATTTTCACGGCGAAAAGTGCTATAAAAATGCACCAATTATTGTGAAAATGACAATGGCAGTGAAGGGGTTAACCACTAGGGGGTTCTAAGGGGTTAAGTGTGGCCTAAGGGAGTGATTCTTATTGTAGGGGGCGTGGCTGTAGGTGTGACATCACTGATCATCATTCCCTATATCAGGGAACAGACGATCAGTGACCCTGCCACACAGAAGAACGGGGAAGGTGTGTTTACACACACCTCTCCCCGTTCTTAAGCTCCTGTGACCCGATCGCGGGACACCGCCGGTCGGGTCCGCGGATTACGCTGGCACGGTCACGGAGCTTCGGACCGGGTCGGCGCGCCACTCATTGCTGGGCTCTTAAAGGCGGCGTACCTGTGCCCAGCCGTGCCATTCTGCCGACGTATATCAGCGTTAGGCGGTCCTTAAGTGGTTAATATAGGATCCTGAATAATTAATAAATGCCATCTTATTTAACAGACATGATTAACATTGCCTTTAAAGAACATTAACTGAACAGCAGGTAAACCTCTACAATGTCTGGGGGGTAGCTGAAGTCCACCATTTTGTTCACTTTAATTTTGTTTTTGAGCTGCCACAAATAAGGTATGTTGTACAACAGTGGTTCTCATCCCCCCCTCTCCGTGGAGTCTGCATGCATGTGACAATGGGGCCGAGGCATAAGAGGGAACTGGTCTGTAGCACTGTATCTGGTCCCAGCAATGCGGTGAAGAGAGCTGTGGGTCCGAGCAGGAAGAAGAGGCCGTGAACACTGGGCCACGATCTGTCACCATCTTGGCAACCTTCTCATGCGGCCCCAGACCGTTGGCAAAGTAGGAGTCCAGGCCTCTCGAGCAGGATGTGACCGCTCTGGTTGGCTGTGAGGTGGCTCTCCGATGGCTGGCCATGCTGTAGCGGGTGTGCAGTGGCGAAGTCCCTCTGTTAACCACTTGCTTACTGGGAATATATACCTCCTTCCTGCCCAGGTGAAATTTCAGCTTTCAGCACTGTCACGCTTTGAATGACAATTGCGCGGTTGTGCCACGTGGCTCCCAAACAAAATTGGCGTCCTTTTTTCCCCACAAATATAGCTTTCTTTTGGTGGTATTTGATCACCTCTGCGGTTTTTATTTTTTGCGCTATAAACAAAAACAGAATGACAATTTTGAAAAAAAACACAATTTTTGCTATAATAAATATCCAATAAAAAAAAAAAAATAATAATTTTTCTCAGTTTAGTCCGATACGTATTCTTCTACATATTTTTGGTAAAAATAAAAATCGCAATAAGCGTATAGTGATTGGTTTGCGCAAACGTAGGGGATAGAATTATGACTTTTTTTATTATATTTTGTACTAGTAATGGCGGCAATCTGCGATTTTTGTCAGGACTGCGATATTGTGGCGGATACATCGGACACTTTTGACACATTTATGGGACCATTCACATTTATACAGCGAACAATGATATAAATATGCACTGATTACTGTATAAATGTGACTGGCAGGGAAGGGGTTAACACTAGGGGGCGAGGAAGGGGTATTCCCTAATTAGTGATTCTTACTGTGGGGGGAGGGGGGTGACTGGGAGAGGTGACCGATGGTTGTCCCTATGTACAAGGGACACACCATCAGTCTCCTCTCCCTGACAGGACTTGGAGCTCTGTGTTTACACACAGAGCTCCACATCCCTGTCTCCGTGACCGCCGATCGCGGGTGCATGGCGGAGATTGCGGCCGCCAGGCACGCGCCCCCCAGTGGCCTGGAGGCCGTATATAGACGGCCTCCCGGCAATTAAGAGCCACAATGGCCTCAGGCTCTAATCATGTTCTTCAAAAAAAAATTAATTGAAATCCATGTGTCTGGCGCCCTGCATGTAGATTATGAGACCTGCATGTAGATTATGAGACGGGGCATGCATTTTGTTTTGTTTTTTTAACCCTCACCTCTCCCCCCAGGCCATCTTTGCTGTATAAAAACACAAGCACATTCCTATCACACCTAAGCATAGCAGAAACTTGCAATCCCACTTTTTTTTTCACCAAACTTTTACCTGTAAATGCTCGTTACGCATAGGACAACCTATTCACTTGAATAGGTTGCCCTTCGTGGGACAAACACCCCAAAGTAGTTCAGGTATATTTTTGGTCATGGAGCATTGCATATTTTCAATGTGCGTTTTGGAATGTTTTTACTGCACCATTTTGTTGCGTGGGAAAACACGTGTCTGCTAACTCTAATTGAGGTGTCATTAATTAAAAAAAAATGAGTCTACCAACACATCTGCATGCTTCCAAATGCACAGCATCCCACACAGAAAATTCATTTTGGAAATGTGCTGTAAACGCTCATCGTGCTACGCGTTTTGGAAACGAGTAGCAAAGTGCAGGTTTTCTGTGCAGGTTTCCCAATGTTCAGAAATGCACAGATGTCAATGCAGTCTAGTTATTAATGACACCCCAGTGGCGGTTACCCCAATCATCGTTGGCAGACCTGCGACAAAAAACACACACTGAAAAAATGCCCAACGCTCCATGACCAAAGAGGTTCTTGATCTACTTTGGGTCGTTGGTCACGCGTAGGGTTTGACACATGTTTACGTGTTGAAACTTTTGTGGTAGCCTAAAATGTATTAAAAATTGCAACGTATGTTATGCTGCTCCACCTTCCTGTTTGATTCAGCATCTTCAGTCTTAGGAGCTATAAATGGTTATTTGTCTATTTACATGGGAAACTCTTCCAGTGCTTGAGAAGTTTTTTCTGGTGGGTCTCATGCACATAGCAGTGCAGAGAATCATGGCAATGGTGATGTGGTTATGTATGGCTTATTTTGCAGAGAATCTTGCATGTAGCCATTTTGGAAACATTAACATCTAAAGCTTAAAAATAATTTTTCTTTTTTTTTTTTATTTTTTTTTTATTCTCGATTTTTTTTTTATTTTTTTTTTTTACTGAGGGCCAGTTCACACCATAGAAATGCAGTCCGGATACTTTTCTGCAAGCGCGTTTTTGACTTATGTGCATTTTTGGTCCCTCCCTTTTTTTTCTTCTTCACATTAAATAAGGATCTGTGTGTTCCAGTGCGTTTTTGATGTGTTTTAGCACAGTTCAGCGCAGAACATAATGCAGCATGTTATTTTTTTTATTTTTTTACTGGAACGCACTGGTGTGAACTAGGCCATTAAAAAAAACATATAACCTACCACCCATGCATTTTTGATGCAGGAAAAAAAATGCACTGGACTTTATGTGGTGGGTACTGGCCCTGAAAGAGTTATGGATGCTGCCCATTGAAAATGAACGAGCGTGATCAAGTGACACCTTGCCCATTTAGTGACAGTGGCCTTACCAGCATTCCTTTAGCGCAGGGGACTCTAAACTTTTCAAACCGAGGGCCAGTTTATTGTTTTTCAGACTTTAGGAGGGCCAGATTGCGGCCTGCAGGGGCAGAAAATGTCCTGAGCCCAGCATCAGTGAGAATAAATATGGCCTCAAGGTTGGTGATCAGAAGAAGAAATGGTAGTGACCCTTATTAGTAAGAGGAATAGTATCCCATCATTGGTATCAGTGGAAGAAATAGTGCCCCATTGTTGGTGTCAGTGGGAGGAATAGTGCCCCAAGGGCCAGATAAAGGCTAGCAAAGGGCCACATCTGGCCCTCGGGCCACAGTTTGGAGACCCCTGCCTTAGCGCTCTGACACCGCCACTGACAATAGTCTGTGCTTCTGGAATTGAGGGGGAACATTTGACCTCCACCTATGTGCTCAGGTCTAGTAGCCAATCACTTAGGGTTGAGCACTGTCACAACTTTCCTTATGGGAAGACACTTTGGATTTCAGTGAAAGAGTGCTGGTAAGGTAATAATAACTTGAGCCTTGTACACACGATTAGATTACTGGACGAACAATCGCCTGTTTTTTTTGCATGCTAGTCTCGTATAGAAAATTAAGAGGTTGCTAAACTTACTAAACTTTTCGTACGACAGAATAAAAATTCAGAAGTGATGTAATGTGTTGTGTTGTATTGTATTTGTATTTTCAGAGGACAAATGTACACATTTAAAAAAAAAAAAATTCCGTGCTTGTCCCATCAAATAATTAAGTATGAATTGCCGTGATCGACTCTCGAAAGCTGTGTACGGTCGATCAGATTATCATACGATCGCTTTGAAAGCTGTATTTTTTTTCATACGGTTTTCTGATCGTGTGTACTAGGCTTTAGGGAGAGGGACATAAGATAATGAATCCAATGAAATAGTAAGACCGCTAGGCAACTAGCATTTTCAAACGGACAGATCAGCAGTGGCCACCTCCATTTTGTTTTTGGGTATTCAAACAAGGGTTTATTGATCATTGTTGGCATGGCACTGGCTTATACACCGATCAGCCATAACATTATGACCACCCACCTAATACTGATTATGGCCCCCGTTTGCTAAAACAGCCCTGAACCATTGAGGCATGGACTTCAAAGTAACATCCATATCAATCGCAGGACCCAAGGTTTCCCAGCAGAACATTGCCCAAAGCATCACACTGCCTCTGCCAAACTTGCCTTCTTATGCCACGTCCTGGTGCCATCTCTTCCCCAGGTAAGTGATGCACACACGCACCTGGCTATTCACTTGATGTAAAAGAAAACGTGATTCGCCAGGCCACCTTCTTCCATTGCTTCCATGGTCCCATTCTGATGTTCATTAGGGATAAGCTCTGATGTGTTGGCACACTCCACGTGCAGAGACCACCAGGGAGTCGGCACTGTGCTGCGCTAATCACAGGCAGTGAGACATTGTCCCAATGCGTGGCTGCAGAGATCGGGAAATGTCTCGCTGCCTGTGATTAACGCAGTGCTGACTTCCTGGCGGGCTCTGCACGTAGACTGTGCGAACACACCAGAGCTCATCCCTAATATACATGTGACCATTGTAGAAGCTTTTGGCTGTGGACATGGGTCACCATGGCCTTCACAGGCCCATACACAACAAACTGCAAAGCCTTGACCACATCAACTTCATGGACAACATGTTCACTTGCTGCCCAATATATCCCACCAATTTTCTTATGCCATTGTAACGAGGGATTCCCTTTACCTGTCATTGGTCATAATATTATGGCTAATCGGTGTATATGCACAATCAATGGGGGACAGTACCAAGGCAGGCAAAACATTTTTTTTTTTGTATTGGGGGTATTAAAAAAAGAAAAAAAATCGGTACTGATGTTTTGAGGTCATAAATGCTGAAGTTCTCACTCGACTACTCAAGAATCTCTATTATGTGGCTGTTTCTGTTCTAGAAGGAAATCCTATAGATAAAGAGAAAGGAGGTGTAAACTAAAAGCTTACCATTGTACACAGTATGTATTGCTATTATTGATGGAAATGCAATTTAAAAAAAACAATCTGCATTGAAATATTGAAAATAATTTCTTGTTCTAAGAGCTTGCAATCTAAGGATTGGGCAGAGCGCAGGGAATGTGTACGCAGATCGATGGACTTGCATGATGCTCTGTAATCTCATGCACCAGTTCACTGCTGGTCCCCTCAGCCCTGAGAAGATTAGTGAGCCTCTTTGATCTCGTAACATTGGCAGATGCTTAGCTCTATGTAGGCTGCCAGCTACAGAACAATAAGGGGATGTAGTTGAGCTCAGCGCTTTCTCCTGGGCTTCACGCTGCCAAAAGCTGACAACTATATGGCTCAGACGCCCCCATCTCTGTCTGCATTGGCATTACAATCATTCACAAATACCACCAGCACATCCTGTTTTCGCTCCTGCAATAATGATGAGCCTCTAATATCATCCGGTGCACGCATCCTATGTGCATGCTAATGCTTTTATGACACTGAATTGTTGTCATTGTAATTAGCATGTCTGCTAGGAAACTGGAAAGGTTGCTGGCTTTTCTGCATGGCTGCATTATTTATGCAGACTTCTAATCCATGAACTATGTGAGCTTGTCCCTTAGTGAACAGAAAAAAAAATATATATAGCATTTTTATTTTTTTGTCTTGACTTGCATCCTAGAGAGTATTAAAAATTCTAGCCTGAAAACCCAGCAGTGTTAACAAGGGGGATCTTTTAAATCAGAATTCATAGGAGCAGTGATTGATGGCTAGAAATAACCTCTAATTTATTTGTGCACATTCATACGCTGATCTTATTTTGCAGCCTCTGTTCAGCTGTGGAGGTCACGTCTGGGCCGGGTGATGTACTCCATGGCAAACTGTCTGCTAATGATGAAGGTACGTGGGCGGCAGCAAACTGCAGAGTTACCGTATATACAGGAGAAGAATGCCAAGCCAGCTTCTAATGCCGTCTGGCAGCATACGCCAGGAATACGCACAAAGGAAACTCTTTTCAGTTGGATATTCTCCTTCTATTTTGTATGATGCAACTTGTAGGACAAAGATTAAATGTGCTGTATTGTTTGTTGGTTATAGGAGCTACATGTTCATACCAGTTTCTTTACCTTTAATTATCAAGTAAAAGGATAGACATGAGGTGGTAGTCAAAAGATCTGAGTGTCGCACATAGGAGCGTGGTTGAACATGAATGTTTGATGTGCTGAGCCGGCTCCTATGGCGTTGACCTTCTCTCAGATGGAGTTGCAATCATTGGAGAAAATCTATTCTGGATGATCAGTTTAATCGGTTGACTAGAGGGTATCTGCAGATGTCACAAAATGCCCATATGATCATTCCGTGATGTAATTGGCTAAGTTGGTGGATAATCATCTCACGTCTTGTGTTATTTTCACACAAACAAATTAGACTCCAGGAATACAGGAAAGTATAAAATACACAAATGAATGCAGCTTGATATTAAAGGGGTTGTAAAGGTTTGTTTTTTATTTTCTAAATGGGTTCCTTTAAAGCGGATGTGCACTCAAAAAAAAATATTAAAAGCCAGCAGCTACAAATACTGCAGCTGCTGACTTTTAATATTAGGACACTTACCTGTCCTGGAGTCCAGCGGCGTCCGCAGGAGAGGACGAGCGATCGCTCGTCACTCTGCTGCTCCCCCCTCCATCCACGGTGAGGGAACCAGGAAGTGAAGCGCTCCGGCTTCACTGCCCGGTTCCCTACGGCGCATGCGCGAGTCGTGCTGCGCCCGCCCATTGGCTCACACGCTGTGTGCTGGGAGCCGAGTGTTCCCAGCACACAACGGGGGACAGACGGGAAGTCAGGAAAAACCCGTCTTTTGCCCGAGACGTGTGGCCGGAAGTGGGTGCAAATACCTGTCTTTAGACAGGTATCTGCACCCCCCTCCCCCCCTGAAAGGTGTCAAATGTGACACCGGAGGGGGGGAGGGTGCCGATCGGCGCGACTTCACTTTAGGGTGGAGATCCGCTTTAAGCTTGTGCATTGTTGGTTCACTTACCTTTTTCCTTCGGTTTCCCTTCTAAATGTTTTTATTCTTTGTTTTCTTTGTCTGAATTTCTCACTTCCTGTTCCTCCTCAGTAAGCTGTTCTGGCTGACTAACCACCGCTCGGATGATGGTGATGGTGGAGAGCTTACTGAGGAGAAACAGGAAGTGAGAAATTCAGACAAAGAAAAAAACATTTAGAAGGGAAATCAAAGGAAAGGGTAAGTAAACCAACAATGCGCTAGCTTAAAGGAACCTATTTAAAAAACAAACCTTTACAGCCCCTTTAATGCATCACCAGTAGTGCAAATTTAGAAATTTTACCTGGTAGCCTCATGTAGTCCCTGTACAGTAGAACTCAGATAGGAGAGGGCAAAGTAGCACAAGAAGCCAATCACTTGTGCTACAGTGATCATGTGCCAACAAGTGACAGAGATTGGCTACTGTTTCTCGTTCCACTGTCCAGTCACAGGGGTAGGAACAAGATCTGTAAGTGTTGCTTAAAGGTTGCAGCATGTAACATGTTCAGCACCTGGCCCCTTTCCCCCCATTTACCCCCCTCTTCTGACAGCAAGCCTGGGAATCTTCTCCCAGCACTCGCTGTCACAATTCAAAGAGAGCGTGGCCGAGCAAGGCTCCAACCGCATGGCCCTGTCATTGATGTTAAGTTTACACTTGTGCGGGAACCAGCTCCGTTTCCCGCATCGCTCCTCTCCCGCAGGCAGTTCACACTGCCTTTTGCGACCTGCTGCGGGTATTATTACATTGTTAATGACACCCCCAGATCGGATCGCATAGGCAAGAACACCCATGCGATCCCAGTCTAGTGCAGGTGAAAACAAGTCCCTGCACTTTTTTCTGTGCGAATCTAATGCAAGTTCAGCCATACGACTGTATGGCTGATCTTGCATCTCACATACATTGCATGTGATTGGCGCCGCATACGATGTCTGATTGCATTGGTGTGAACCTGGGCTGATTCACAGATCCCTGTGAATCAATGAACTACAAGTATCACTACCCTTTGCAGCTGACAGCTTGTAGTTCTCAATGAACTACCAGGGTGCTGATGAACACTCTAGGTCGTTCATTGAACTTCCTGTCATTCAGTAACTGCCTGCATTTATTTATTTTTTGCAATGGTGAACTTTTCCTTTAGCTGCAGCTGAGAACAATGTAGATCTGGCCTGTCAGGTTGGGCTGTGCTGTGGGATAGGGCTTAGTCATGTCAGACCTGAATGTAAAGAATTGCAAATCTGTTGGCTAGTTAAAAAGCTCCAATTTATGCATTTCCTCTTTGTGTTTAGCTGTTTCTTTCTGGAGTTCATTCTTAAAGTGTTTGTAAAGCTCTGCATTTTATTGTTTTAAAATAACAAACATGTTGATGTGTGTAAAACCCCTCGCTGTCGGGTCCATACGATGTACAGACCTGGCAGAGAAAGGGCTAAAAAAAAAAAAAAAAGGCTTTCAAAGCGAAGTTCATTCAAAGGCTAGTTTAGCTACTTGTATATGCATGACAGGAGTACCTTCAAGGATGCTATCTCCATTTATTGTTTACATTCTTGCTTATTCAGTATTTGTTCATTAGTTGAGTTTTTGATTTTTGGCCTGATGATTATTATTATTATTATTATTATTAGGGTTGTCCCGATACCACTTTTTTAGGACCGAGTACAAGTACCGATACTTTTTTTCATGTAGTCGCCGATACCGAATACCGATACTTTTTTTAAATGTCATGTGACAGTTTTCAAACCACAATACAGACTAAGGATATTTTCTTTAGAATTATGAAGAACTCTAACTCAAGACATTATAAAAGAATACAAATGAGTAAAAATGAATAAAAATGTTTTATTTGCTTGTCACGCAGTAGTAAAAAACTCAAAGAATTTTCATAGAACATGTTGATAAATACAAAAAAAGTATTCTATTTAGGTATCGGGAGCATTTGCGCGAGTACGAGTACTCCCGCAAATACTCGGTATCGGTCCCGATACCGATACTAGTATCGGTATCTGGACAACCCTAATTATTATTATACAGGATTTATATAGCACCAACAGTTTGCGCAGCGCTTTACAACATCAGGGAAGACGGTACAGTTACAATACAGTTCAATACAGGAGGGATCAGAGGGCCCTGCTTGTTAGAACTTTCAATCTAGAAGGGAGAGCCAAGTGGAACAAAGGGTAGTAGCTGTGGGGGATGATCAGATGCACAAAATTAAATATAGTTGTTAGGTGTGGGTAGGATAGGCTTCTCTGAAGAGGAAGGTTTTAAGGGATCCTCTAAAAGCTAATAGAGAAGGAGATAGAAGGACAGATTGGGGTAAGGAGTTCCATAGGCTTGGAGAGGCTCTGGAAGAGTCCTGAAAACGAGCAGGTGATGAGAGAGCTAGAGAGCATTAGGTCTTGAGAAGAGCAAAGATAACAATTAGGTTGGTATTTAGAGACTAGGTCAGTGATGTAGCTGGAGGCAGAGTTGTGGATGGCTTTGTAAGTCGTTGTTAGTATTTTGAATTTAATTTGTTGGGTGAGCGGAAGCCAGTGGAGGGATTGACCGAGAGGAGCAGCAGAGACAAAGCGGTTGGTAAGGTGGATGAGTCTGGCAGCAGCATTCATTATGGACTGAAGGGAGGATAGAGTATGCAGAGGTAAGCCAATGAGGAGGGAGTTGCAGTACTCGAGGCGAGAGATGACCAGGGAGTGAATTAAGAGCTTTGTTGTGTCATTGGTTAGAAAGGGGCGTATTTTGGAGATGTTGCGGAGGTTGAGGCGGCAAGATTTGGACAGTAATCATGCGTTTGCATATCCATCTGTTCTCTGATACCTTGGGAGAACTGCCATCTGTGGCGTAACTACAACCTTCAGGATCCCAGTGCAAGAAACCACGAAGGGCCCCCCTTGACCTCTGGCCCTTCCTTCTGAGCCTGGTCGGAAGTGCGACCTTTGTGACCCTGGTAGTTTGGCCACTGGTGTCCAGTCATGTGTTTTGTTTTTTTTTTGTGTTTTTTTTTAGGAACCCCATTGGGGTGCTTTGGTGAGCTATCAGGGGTCTAAACAGACCTCTCGTGTTTCACCGTTGAGACAAAGAAAGGAGATTTAAGGACACCACCCTCAATCGCCTTTCCTGCAGCTTCAGCTGCACACAATGAATGGATAGAAATATCTCTCGACAGAGCTTCCCCTTCATTCACAAAGTATAGCATAATAAACAGAGTTAGTGATCGTTATGGATCACTGACTCTATTCATTTAGACAAGGAAGGGGCTGGTAAATAAGACATTTACCAGCCTCTTTTCCACTCTCCATCCTAGCACACACACCGCAGCAGCCGGCGAGAGAGGGGAGGTGGAAACCCAGCAGAGCTGCAGGGGACGAGAGGGGGGGGGGGGCAGGAGAGAGCACAGGGGCAGCAGAAAGAAGCTGGATAGGAGGGACAGTGGGGAAGGATGCATTTAGAGGAACTGATCACTCCATTTTCCTCCTGCAGCGGCTGAATGCCCGCTTCTCCTCCTCATTCCCACAGGCATTCAGCGGCTGCAGGAGGAAAATGGAGCCTGGGGCCGGGTCACAATTGCGACCCCTGTAGGTATGCCCCTGCCTGCCGGTAACAGAAGTAAAGAGTCAGATATCTGTCGTTGTTTGACGTAGCCTTGGCACTGTATTTGTTTATCACATGGACTTGTATAGCGGCGGAAATTTATGCAGCGCTTTACATATATAGTATACATTCACATCAGTCCCTGACTTTATGGAGCTTTAAAGTCTAAGATCCTTAAAGAGTAAGTAAACCCTTTTTTTTTTTTTAAATACCTGAGATCGAAGCCCCCTAAGTCCGCCTCGGTCCCGTCAACCGGCCCAGCCATGTCCCCTGGAGCTTCTTCCTGTTTTCGCCGCTGAGATGACATCACTCCCGCGCATGCGGACGGGACGGGCAGATTCCAGCGCATGTGCGAAAACACGGTATTAACCCCGCTAATGCCATTCACAAAAACAGTGCGCCTGCGCCATGTGCGCCGTAGACAGCGGTGCCCGTTTTTGTGAAAATATCTCCTTAACCGTGTAGGTTAAGGTGATATTTTTTGCACCTACAGGTAAGCCTTAATCTAGGCTTACCTGTAGGTGCAAGTTGTAACAGTGGGTTTACAACCACTTTAAATATGTTGGGGGACTCCATATCCTGGTTGGGGGCTGTGGGGGCATCTGGGTCCGCTCTCTGTGGGGGGTGGTATGTCACTCGGAAGCCTCCGCTCGGCGTCTCTGCGGCCTTCTCGTCCACCTCAGCGTGCTTGGGCGCCATTTTCTTGTGGTTTTTTTTCCAGCATTGAAATTTCCCAGTGGTGGCCATTTTGTCGTCACCGCGCTGTGGCGCAGGTCTTCATTGCGGGTGGCCATTTTCTTGTAGCCTGTGACCTTTTCTCTGAGGTGCCCGGCGGCCATTTTGGAGTGGTTTTTCCTCTGTATGGCTTGGCCTCTGGTGCTGGATGGCTTCCTGTATGGCGCTGTATTTTCATTCAGTACCAACACATGCAAAAAAACTCAAGTAGTTATGACACCGTCTGGCGCTATTCTTGTTATCAAATTCATTAAAAAAAACAAAAACTTTATTTTGGTGATAAGGAAAGTAGAGGTAAAGAAGATTCCTTCCATGTAGGAGTAGATCGTTGATTGTGTAGAGCGTGTCATTTATCATTATGTCACTTCTTTGAGACAATTCAGCTTCTCTAATATAAGAATTCAAGGCATGGTATACTTTTCTTTCTCGTACATCACGGGACACAGAGCAGCATATTCATTACTATGTGGGTTATATGGAGTACCTTCAGGTGATGGACACTGGCAATCTCAAACAGGAAGTGCCCCTCCCTATATAACCCCCTCCCATAGGAGGAGTACCTCAGTTTTTTCGCCAGTGTCTTAGGTGTTGGTCATGGTTTAGCTTACCTCCACATCCTTGGGATTAAGGTGGGCTAACCGGTTCTGTCCAAAGGCCTCAGTGCTAAAGTGGTCAGCAACCGGACCCCAAACCATTGGGGTGTAGCCCATAATGCTTTCTGTTTAGAGAGCTGGACCCTGGGCCCAGAACTTAGAAACCTTTGGGGGCCTAATGTTTCTGTTGCCAGAGTGCTATATGGGCCCAGGACAGTGGATCCTTCATAGGAACCCAGGGCCTGAAGGTCTAGACGCCACCCACGGAGATGGGGGAAGATTGGACCTCTTGCTGTGCAAAAGTCCTGCGGCATGGAGCAGGTAAGTATTGGGGGAGCTTGCGGAACTTGGTTCTTAGCGGGTTCCCTACAGGGGGTGCACAGGGGGGACATGCCTGGGTATGCTCTGCATTGGCAAGGAATCACTATGTCTATGACAGAGACAGGATGATTCAAACTTTTTCCCCAGTAAGATGTGACCTCCCTGGTAAGTGTTGCTTAGCTGGGCTGCTGGCGCTAGGTGTGGGATCTCTGTGAGAGGGGAGCCTTTTTCCCATGCTAAAAAGGAGGTCTGTGACCTACCTAAAGGGCTTACCTGCCTGGGTGCCTGCGCTGCTCCGTCCTCCTCCATGTGTGATGGCCCCCGCCGACGGGCGCGCGCGTGCCCGAGATATAGACGATTTTCGCGCCGTTTTCGTGGTGGGGGCGCGTCCCTGTGGGCGGCGAATCACAAATAAAGGAAGGGGAGGCCCTTCCATTAGCTGCCAAGAGCTCAGTGTTATCCTGAGCTAGAAGAGAGGAGGACACAGAGCGGAGCACGCCGAGGACACCCGGTGGCGAAAGGAAGGATTGCAGTTTTTTTCTAAAGACTGTCAAACCTACAGATAGGTTTTCTTTTCCTTTTTCTCAGCAGTTGGCTATTGGCAATACTTAGTGGGAGACAGAGTGGTTTCTTTTCCTCTTCAAAAAAAAAAAAAAAAAGAAAAAGAGAAGAAGGGAAAGAACTGCTGATCTCCCTTCTCAGTTTGGGCGTTAGTCTCTATCGCTCCCAAACCGACAGATCCCCTTAGCTACGTCTGTGGCTGGGTGATAGCAGGTGTACCTCGGTATTGTACCATGCCTTCTGGGTCAGAGGGTACAAAGGTTGGGGATTCCCCCGCAAGATCCGAGGGCTCAGACACGGCTATGCCGCTGCTCTCCCCACAGGACATATCAGGGCACGCCTTGATGGGACCTGGGGGATCTGGTGCTGGGGCTGATCCAGGTCAGTCCAACCCCGGCTTTGTCACTGAGAGGGTTCTTGCTGTTTCTTTAGGTGAACTAGAGAAAAGAATGGCAAAAAGGATAGCTAAAGCTATATCGGGTAGAAAGCGGACTAGGTCTCCGTCACCCGAGCAAGAAGCCTCAGACACAGAGATCCTTTCCCTAGGGGAATTGGATAGACTTGACGCTTTGGACCAGGGTGGTTCAGAGATCGAGGATCTGGATACTGAGGGGTCTGGTTCAGCCTCCCAAGGGGAAAGTTTGTGGGTTCAGGCCTTAACGGACATGGTCCATGAGGCATTTAAGTTACCCATACCAGAACCTCAAGTATCGGCGGTTTCAGCTTTAGGCTCATTAAGAACGCCTCAAAGCAACGCAGTTTTCCCGATCCATCCTCTACTCGAGGAGGTCATGTTTCAGGATTGGATTAAGCCAGATAGTCTTTTTACCACCTAAAAAATTCTCTGTTTTATATCCTATGGAGGAGAAATTCTCCAAAAGGTGGGCGCCCCCGGCGGTGGACGCAGCCATCTCCTATGTGAACAAATCTTTAACTTGTCCGGTGGAAAACGTACAGGTGTTTAAGGATCCGGTTGATAAACGCTTGGAAACATTACTGAAAGCCTCCTTTACTTCAGCAGGGGCGATAGTTCAGCCCGCTGTGGCTGCTATTGGAATTACCCAAGCATTATCAGATAAGACTAAGCAAATGCTTAAACTTATCCCTGCCCAGCAGGCAGAGGAATTTTCGGATATACCGAGGGCTATACGCTTTACGGTGGATGCTATCAAGGACTCCATCCAGCAGGCATCACGTTTATCCTTATTTCTAATCCATATGAGAAGGCTCTTATGGTTTAAGAGTTGGGAGGCTGAGCCCCCATGCAAAAAACTCCTGGTAGGGTTTCCCTTCCATGGAGGACGACTCTTCGGAGAAGATCTGGATAGATATATTCAGACTATATCAAGCGGCAAAAGCACTCTCTTGCCAGTCAAGAAAAAAGCCCGAGGGCCCGCGTTTAAGCGCCAGCCCTCCCCGGGACAGGGGCCCTCTAATACCAGACAGTATCGACGGCCTCCTGCAAGATCAGGCTTTAACAATAAGCCACAAGGCCAAGTCACTGGGGGCAAGAAGCAGTGGTACCACAAGCCTGCGAAGCCAGCCCCCAAGTTGGCCTTATGAAGGGGCGCCCCCACCCACGATGGTGGGGGGAAGGCTACGTCTCTTTGCAGAAGTTTGGGAAGCCAGCATTCCCGACTGCTGGGTACGGTGTTCCGTGGCCACGGGCTACAAACTAGAATTTTCAAAATTCCCTCCTCCTCATTACCAGGAGTCAAGAGTACCAGGCGACCCTGTGAAGAGAGCCGCATTGATGGCGGCATTGAATCATCTACTATGCCAGAAGGTGATAGTAGAAGTACCAGTCCGGGAACAGGGATTGGGGTTCTACTCCAACCTGTTTATTATCCCAAAGCCCAACGGCGATGTCAGGCCAATCTTGGACTTAAAGGGAATAAATGCGTACCTAAAGGTCCGCTCATTCCGGATGGAAACTATTCGGTCAGCTGTCGCCGTGCTCCAGAAGGACGACTTCATGGCGTCCATAGACATAAAGGATGCTTACCTTCATGTGCCAATTTTTCAGCCACATCAAGTATTTCTACGCTTCGCGGTGGCTCAGCGTCATTTCCAATTTGTGGCGCTCCCCTTCGGGTTGGCTACGGCCCCCCGGGTATTCACGAAGGTCCTAGCCCCAATCCTAGCCAATCTAAGGACCCAAGGGGTCACGGTCCTGGCTTACCTGGACGACCTTTTGGTCGTAGACCACTCGTCTCCTGGCCTGGAACGAGCAGTGGCCCTCACAGTTCAGTACCTCGAGAGGTTCGGCTGGGTCCTAAATCGAGACAAGTCAGCATTCCTGCCCACAAGGCAGCTGGAATATCTCGGCATGAGATTGGATACAGAACAACAAAAGGTGTTCCTACCCCTATTAAAGGTCAAGGCCATCAAAGAGCTAATACAAATAGTTCTAAGAAAGAAAAGGCCAACTGTTCGCCTATGTATGCGACTACTAGGCAAGATGGTGGCCACATTCGAGGCGGTTCCGTACGCTCAGAGCCACACTCGCATCCTGCAGGCAGCCATCCTGTCAGCATGGAGCAAGAGGCCTCAGGCCTTAGAGATTCCTTTGCCACTCTCACCAAGAGTCCGGCAAAGTCTATCTTGGTGGTTAAACCCTCAGAATCTCCTGAAGGGAAAGACGTTCAGTCCTGTGACCTGGAAAATAGTAACCACAGACGCCAGCCTGATTGGCTGGGGAGCAATTTTGGATGGTTGCACTTTTGGATGGATGGCAGCGGCAGAGAAGCAGTTGCCCATCAATATCTTGGAGCTCAGAGCTGCTCGACTAGCCCTCAGGGCTTGGACGTCCAAACTGCAGGGGTTCCCGGTGAGAATACAATCGGACAATGCCACGGCGGTGGCATACATAAATCACCAAGGGGGAACCAAGAGTCAAGCCGCTCAGAGAGAAGTGAGCTTGATTTTCTTGTGGGCAGAAGCCCATGTGCCCTGCATATCGGCTATATTCATTCCCGGAGTGGACAACCTACAGGCGGACTTCTTAAGTCGCCAGACTCTGTTGCCGGGGGAGTGGTCTCTGCATCCACAGGTCTTTCAGACACTCTGCCAGAAATGGGGAGTGCCGGACGTGGATATCATGGCATCGAGACTGAACAAGAAGCTAGACAGGTTCATGTCCCGCACAAGGGATCCCAGGGCCTGCGGAACCGATGCGTTAGTTTGCCCTTGGCATCAGTTCAAACTTCTTTATGCATTTCCCCCGCTCCAGTTACTACCCCGCCTGCTGCGCAGGATCAGGGTGGAGCACATACCAGTTATCCTGGTAGCTCTAGCATGGCCCAGAAGGGCATGGTATTCACTAATCCTAAAGATGGTAGTGGGAGACCCTTGGACTCTTCCTCTACGGCCAGACCTGCTATCGCAAGGTCCGATCCTCCACCCTGCCTTACGGCATCTAAATTTGACGGCCTGGAAGCTGAATCCCTGATTCTCAGGGGTAGAGGTCTGTCTCAGAGAGTAATCTCTACCCTAATCAGAGCCAGGAAACCGGTCTCTAGGGTGATTTATTACAGGGTCTGGAAGGCCTATGTAGGCTGGTGTGAGTCCAAGCGATGGCTTTCTCGGAAGTTTACCATCGATAGAGTATTAAGTTTTCTCCAGCTAGGAGTGGATAGAGGACTGGCATTAAGCACAATCAAAGGACAGATTTCAGCTTTGTCAGTATGGTTTCAGCGGCCGCTGGCCACCCACTCGCTGGTTAAGACCTTCATGCAGGCGGTCTTACGTATTAATCCTCCAGTTAAATCCCCGCATTTGTCCGTGGGATTTAAATCTTGTTCTGTCAAGTTTACAGAAACAACCTTTTGAGCCGTTGGCTGAAATTCCTTTGGTTTTACTGACAAGGAAGTTAGTATTTTTGGTCGCCATGGTTTCCGCCAGAAGAGTATCGGAACTGGCAGCCTTATCCTGTAAGGAACCATATCTTATTTTACATAAGGACAAGGTCGTTCTCCCCCCTCATCCTTCCTTCCTACCGAAGGTTATATCCAGTTTTCATCTAAACCAGGATTTGGTATTACCATCCTTCTTCCCTAAACCTACTTCCAGAAAGGAAGGGTTGCTGCATACCTTGGATATTGTCAGGGCCATGAAGGCCTATCTTAAGGCTACAGAGAAGATCCGGAAAACAGATGTGTTGTTCATTTTACCGGATGGGCCCAAGAAGGGGCAGGCAGCTGCAAAATCCACCATCTCAAGGTGGATTAAACAGTTAATCACTCAAGCCTACGGCTTGAAGGGGTTGCCTCCTCCGTTATCATTAAAGGCTCATTCTACTAGGGCCATGGGCGCCTCCTGGGCAGCACACCACCAGATCTCTATGGCTCAAGTTTGCAAGGCGGCAACCTGGTCTTCTGTCCACACGTTTACAAAATTCTACCAGTTGGACGTAAGAAGGAATACTGATACAGCCTTTGGGCAGGCAGTGCTGCAGGCTGCAGTTTGAGACCCTCGATTTCCGGGGGCTCCCTTTTGAGTAAAATTTAAAATTATTTTTTCTCAACTAAGTTGGATTTATTATGATTTGAGTATATCTCTAAATTAAATCCTTTTGTCTTGGGAAGATGTTCTCCCTCCCCTCATTGTAAGCATTGCTTTGGGACATCCCACATAGTAATGAATATGCTGCTCTGTGTCCCGTGATGTACGAGAAAGAAAAAGGGATTTTTAATACAGCTTACCTGTAAAATCCTTTTCTTGGAGTACATCACGGGACACAGAGCTCCCACCCCTCTTATGGGGACCATTTTGGGAGGCATACTGCTTGCTACAAAACTGAGGTACTCCTCCTATGGGAGGGGGTTATATAGGGAGGGGCACTTCCTGTTTGAGATTGCCAGTGTCCATCACCTGAAGGTACTCCATATAACCCACATAGTAATGAATATGCTGCTCTGTGTCCCGTGATGTACTCCAAGAAAAGGATTTTACAGGTAAGCTGTATTAAAAATCCCTTTTTTACGTAGTTCCATTGGACAACCTTGAACCAATGTAACTGCGTACATATTTTACCATACCTGGCTGATGACCCTGGAAGTTGGAAATCACTGACATAGACACTGCTTTTCCAGTGATCTCCACTTGCTTCTGGATCCTGTGCCGAATGGCCAACCTGCTGTATTGTACAAGCACCATTCACAGAATGCTTTGCATTTTCTGAATAAATTCAAAGCTTTACTCTCTCTATATCTATATCTATATCTATATCTATATCTATATCTATATCTATATATATATATATATATATATATATATATGGGGGAGAGGGAGGGGGGAGAGAGAGAGATATCTGCCTGTAAAACTCTTCACAGGATAGATGTGCACAACAGTTCTGTCAGTTGTGACAAATTCATATCCACTTTACTGGCGTGTACATGAATCTGCCGCAAGTTCAGTCATTTGTCGCACTACCGATTTCTAATGAGTATCTAGAACACTCTTAATTGCAGGGAATAAGTTGTGTAAAAATTCACTTCAGTTATCCAATCTTGTGAAAAATGTATTTCTGTTTACCCGTATTTATCGGCGTATAACACGCACCTTCATTTTAAGAGGGAAGTTTCAGGAAAAATGTTTTTTTAAATCAAGAACTTTGAAGCAAAATAAGGGTCAGTGCCCATCAATGCAGCTTGATTAATGCCCATCTGCAGCCTCCCCATTGCCATGAATGCAGCCTGATCAATGGCCATCTCAGGGAGGGGGGCGGGACGAGCGCCATCAGATTACATACAACGAGAATCTCCTGTTTACTCAGCGGCCTCTTTATTACAAAGTCCCATCTCCTGGACCGGCTTCTATGATAGACAGGAGACTGGACTTCCTATTACAGAAGCTGCAGAGTAAACAGAAGATTCTCGCTGTATGTAATCTGATGGCGCTCGCCCCCCTCCCCGTTCTCTCTGAGGCAGCCCAAATTGCAGTATCAGCGCATAACACGCGCACACTGTTTGCAACCGATTTGCAGGGTGACAAAGTGAGTGTTATACGCCAATAAATACAGTACTTCTTTCAGCTGCACAGGATTGGGTATTCACAGTGAACAAGAATTTTATTTTCACATGAATTGATATTCAAACAATTTATTGTCTTAAAGCGGGGGTTCACCCTATCGACGAAAAAACAATTTTTTTTTTTTTTTTTTACCATAAAATCAGGCATTGTAGCGCGAGCTACAGTATGCCTGTCCCGAATTTTTTACCCCCGTACTCACCTTGTTCTCGTAGATTGAAGATACCGGGGAATGGGCGTGCCTATGGAGACGGAGGATGATTGACGGCCGGCTCTGGCGCGTCACGCTTCTCCGGAAATAGCCGAAATAGGCTTGGTCTTCACGACGCGTGCGCATAGCCTGTGCGCAGGCGCCGTGAAGAGCCGAGACCTACTCCGGCTGTCTTCGGGGAGAGTGACGTGCCAGGGCCGGCCGTCAATCATCCTCCCTCTCCATAGGCACGCCCATTCCCCGCGGGAGCCGAAAAATACGATCTCCGATTACAAGGTGAGTCCGGGGTTAAAAAAATCGGGACAGGCATACTGTAGCTCGCGCTACAATGCCTGTCTCGATGGTAAAATGTGTCGGGGGGGGGGGGGGTGAACTACCGCTTTAAGATTCCCAGCTACTTTGCTAAATCAGCCTTGTCTCATACAAATCGGCTTTTGCTGCAGCGTCTGCAGCTTTTCTTTTATTTACGTAAAAACCTTTATCCCAAAAGGAAAAACTGTTGCTATAACTTTTTATAAAGTGTTAGCTGGAGTTTGGCTGCAATTTTTTTTTGTGTATTTAAATCTACTAGTCCACCTAAGGCCCCTTTACACGACCGGTTCACAAAGATCCGCCTGTTCGTTTTTCAGGCAGATCAGAGCAGGCCATCCATTGACTTTTATGGGCAGGCGGATGTCAGCGGTGATGTGTTCCGCCTACATCCGATCCGACAAGATGCGCTTAAAACAGTCTGATGGCGATACGCTGGCCATCTGTCCAGCGGATTGGAAGAAGACGGACAGGCTGTCTGTTTTCGTCCGATCTTCCCATAGAGGAGAGCGGGGCTCTGACAGGTCCATCCCTGCACTGTGAGCAGAGACAGACCTGTCATCCGCGTGCTCAGCAGGGATCAACCGAGTGATTCCCCACTGAGCTAGCCGAGTCCGCTGAGCGGATCTGCCCCATGTGAAAGGAGCCTTACACTATCCACTTCCAGACCAGGTCTTTTCTGGCACTTTTTGTTTGCAATCAGTATTTTTTTTGCTAGAAAATTCCTTTTTTTTTAAAGCAGAGGCCCTAGAGCAGTGGTTCTCAACCTTTCTAGTGCCATGACCCCTTGATAACATTTCCCAAGTTGTGGGGACCACTAATAGTAAAAAAAAAAAATACGTAGTTTGTCAGCACCCAAGACAAGACAAGTAATTTGCGCCCCCTAACCCACGGACATTTAGCGCTCTGAGTTGAGTCCCTTCCACTCGTACAGTATTAAAACCCCTTATGATAAATTTTAGGATGTACCACTCTTACTTTGTTCTCCTTACATTTCCCCTTTATCTCTCTCTATCCTAAATGTCTTGTATTTTTTTTTCCCCATCCCTCTCTGGCCATCTTTCTCTTATTCTTTCTCTCCCTTTTTCTTTGTTCCTCCCCCTCTTTTCCTCTCCCTTCCATGTATTCTCTATTTTTATTTTTATTTTTTTTATCCTACTCCTTGGTGGGGGAAATAGGACAAGTGGCAGTGCTGGCGGGCAGTTGGGATGAGTGGCAGTGCTGGGGGGAGTTCTGATCAGCCAACTTCGGTGCTCTTGATCAAGGTCATCTGCTGATCTGAGAACTGTAGTGGGGACTTTTAATGGCAACTCTAATCACAGGTAGTGTTACTCACTGTGTCTCCGGCTTCACTGTGTCTCTGGCTTTGTGGTGTCTCGTAGCAGTAACACCTATGCCAAAATCAGGAGCTAGGGTCATCTACATCCCCTCCCACTTCACATTTCTCACCAGTCAGCTGACCTCTAGTCTCTGCCCCCAGTCATGTCATGAACTGAATGGGTGGCTGCGAAAAGGCTGCGTGGGAGGCCATGGGCTTCAGGGAACAGCCCAGCTGCGCAGCCACAAAAAGACTGGGAGAGCGTTGTGGGCTTCGGGAACAGACCAGGATTCGGTGACCCCTGGCAAATCATCATTCGACCCCAGAGGGGGTCCCGACCCCAGGTTGAGAACCACTGCCCTAGAGAATAAATTGGTGGGTGTTTACATGTTTTGGTCGCACGATATTTGCACAGCGTTTTTTTTAAAGCATTTCTTGGGCAAAAATACACTTTTGAATTTTAATGCAAATCAACACCATGCATAACCCGGTTTTCTGTAAAAATATATAAGGCAATGTTACATTGTGTAAATAGATACCAAACATGTCACACTTAAAAATTGCGAATGCCTGTGCAACTGCAAACAGTATGTGTTAAAAACAGGGGGTTTGTCCGCACGCGTTTGCAAGCGCATGCGTGAGCCACAGAGCCACTCCAAGGCACCCTGTAATCTGTGGTCCTAACACTAAACAATGAGTGTCCCCTACAGTGGAGGCACATGCATTCTAATGGATAGATGAGGGCAGGTGGACTGAAGGGGAACCACCCCTCCTTAAAGGTACAGGAGCACACCAAACACCCAGCATATAGCACAATGGCTGCATAGGTGCTGGTGTACTGCTGGACCAATATAAACACCACAGGTGTCCACCGCCCCCATCTATTGCTGGCAATCGCAGTAAGTGGCATTGGAAGGCTAAAACAGATAACAACAAAACCTGGGGAATGCCCAGGAAAAAAACAGGCCTCCTTACTGACCAGCCTGCAGAACAACCCAAGGGTTAACTATGCATCTAGCCAGTGTTTTGATATACACTGTGCTGTTTTTACTACAGAACGGCAATCTGCCTTGTTTATATAGACAGATCGTGGTTTAGTTTTCTTTCCTGACGATTGGCGGGTGCCGGAGGACATCGAGAACCCGTCACCCGCAGATCAGCTTCTGCTGTAAATATTCACAGCAGAAGCGGCACGCGTGCATAGGCCTCCTGCTGGCAGAAATGCCATATCATGCGTATGTATACGTGATCTGGCGCACAGCTGCCACCCCGTAGCAGTAAAACTGCTATAGGGTCATCGGTGACACTGCTACCCAAAAAAAAAAAACACAAAAAAATTAAGTATCTTGCATTTAAAGATCATTAATACTGAGCTCTCTGGTGGCTGCCAAGCCCTACCTTTTTGTTCTGTTGAAAAATCTTCTGCATCCAACACAGTTATGGATGGGTCACATGCCTGGTGCCCTCTGATCACTGTGGTTCTATCTACCAGCCCCAACAGTGTCAAATGCCTGGTGCACGCTGTGGTTCTATCCATCAGCCCTTACATTGTCAGATGCCTTTTGCCCACTGAGTGCTGTGGTTCTATCCATTGGTCCCTATGTTGTCCGATGCCTGATGTCCTCTGAGCACTGTGGTTCTATCCATTGGTCCCTATGTTGTCAGATGCCTGGTGTCCTCTGAGCGCTGTGGTTCTATCCACCAGCCCATACATTGTCAGATGCCTGGTGCCCACTGAGCGCTGTGGTTCTATCCATTGGTCCCTATGTTGTCAGATGCCTGGTGCCCACTGAGCGCTTTGGTTCTATCCACCAGCCCCTACATTGTCAGATGCCTGGTGCCCACTGAGCGCTGTGGTTCTATCCATTGGTTCCTATGTTGTCAGATGCCTGGTGCCCTCTGAGCAATGTGGTTCTATCCACCAGCCCCTGTGTTGTCATATGCCTGGTGCCCTCTGAGCACTGTGGTTCTATCCACCAGCCCCTGTGTTGTCATATGCCTGGTGCCCTGCAGAGCTCTGTGGTTCCATCCACCATCTCTTAGGTTACTACGATGTTTTATAGCAAACGTGGGGCCCAGGGGATGAAACCACAGAGCGCAGACAACCAGGCATCCAATCCGCAAGTGTATCAGAAGCAGAAGTTTCTTCTGTGGCTATAGCTTTTCAACCGAACATAAGACTCACCCGCTACCGCAGGGCTCAGTATTAATGATCTTATATAATGGTCTGCTTGCTTTATTTTTTTTTATTTGTTTACATCGTGTTGCTTCAGATCAAAGCAAACCATGATCATATCTCTTATACATTTTTCTGCACTATATTCTGAGCACTAGTGTAATAAACTGCATGTAGACAGCATGGTGCCTGCCATCAACGCCCATTGAACAGAAAACCAAAAGCACACCAGTTAACAGGCTCATTATATGATGCATTTCCTATAGCTGAAATTATTGTTGTTCCACTTAATTTGTGTTTGTCATCTAACATAGCAGAGGAAGAACCTGCTATAGTGAGATAGTCAAGGTATGTTTATTTAAAAATGTTTACTAGCAAGTTTAGGGCTGTGATTTTTTTTTTTTTTTTTTTTTTTTGTCTATCTAGGCAAATATAGGATCGAAGTAAGATTGCTCATATCTTAAGCTGTACCATGTATTGCCATCTAGAGGTCACTTGTAGTATTCCATGCTTGCGGTGTAGTTATTTCACGATGTTATAAATTATCACCGAACAGAAAGGTGCTCATTAATTGCATCAATGTAAGAAGTGCTTGACTGCACCACAAAAGCTGATTGAATACATGCAGGTAATCTATAATGATTTCTTTGTAGAATGAACAGACCTTTAGCATGCTGTATTGTTAGAATTTTCACTAAAATAGTACCTATACCTCAACCACAGTGATGGGAAGGTCCTTGTGTGACATCCCACGTATACACAGACAAGCAATCACTGGCCATCATGCGCCTAGTAATAGTTGATATGTTGTTGGGTAGATGAGTAGGAAATACAGATATTACTCATGCTCCTTTTTTATGCATCTTTTGCTCCCTTTTTGAAGCATAATGTTCTGCTAGGAGCAGGGCTGTCTTTAATATTGATTGGACCCTGGGCAAATGTTCTCTTGGATAACCCCTATCCCCCCCCCCCCCCAATCTTAGAGATTAGAAAATAGCCAGTAGACTCAAAATCAGTTTTCTGCAGCAGATCACACAGCTATTGCAATTGGATGCCAGAGGTTACAGCCTATCATTACAGCTAACTTACTGGTTACTGCACATTATTACTGCTCACTGATTAGTTGCTATAGATTACAGCACATCATTACCACTCACTGATTGGTTGCTTGAGGTTACTGTACCTCATTACCACTCACTGATTGGTTGCTAGAGGTTACTGGACATCATTACTGCTAACTGAGCAGTGGAGCAATTCCAAGTATTTAAGCAAGTAAGCATATTAATACACCTACTACAGGAGAGGATGAGAGACTGCAGACACACTAGAGGAGACAGCCAGAGACTGCGGACACATACTACAGGAGATGGTCCTAGACTACGCATGTACTACAGGAGATGGTCCTAGACTGCGCATGTACTACAGGAGATGGTCCTAGACTGCGCATGTACTACAGGAGATGGTCCTAGACTGCGCATGTACTACAGGAGATGGTCCTAGACTGCGCACGTACTACAGGAGATGGTCCTAGACTGCGCACGTACTACAGGAGATGGTCCTAGACTGCGCACGTACTACAGGAGATGGTCCTAGACTGCGCACGTACTACAGGAGATGGTCCTAGACTGCGCACGTACTACAGGAGACGGTCAGAGACTGCGCACGTACTACAGGAGACGGTCAGAGACTGCGCACGTACTACAGGAGACGGTCAGAGACTGTGCACATACTACAGGAAATAGTCAGAGACCTTTCAGCAATGCACAGATTTACAGCTGAACAACAGTTTAGGGTTTAGGATAGTAGTCACGCAGTCTATATGGTGAAGGACATACCTGGCCAGCTGGGCTCACCATGCACTTTCAGAAGTCCAGGGGGAGGGGCTTCCACTCAGATCTCTGTTACTACTACATTGCTTCCTGAGCATACAGGCTGCAGGGTCAGGGCATCAGTGGAGCTTCCAGCTTCGCACCCCTCTGCTGGCTGAGGAATACACCACTGCCTCCCTCCCGAGTATACAGACTGTATTGGGCGGGGTCAGTGGAGCTCCTGGCCCAGCTTCTTCTCTGTTGGCTTGAAAATACAGTGCTGCCTCCTTCCTGACTGAGCATACAGACTGCATAAAGCAGGGGTCACAGTGTTGGTGACGTTCCCGGCCCCGCCCCATCTCTGCTGGCTCGGGAATACAGCGATGCTTCCCGTGTCCCCGGTGCACTCTGCATTGCCATTATTGGGTAGCATGGGCTCATGGGGCAACTACTTTGGGCCCCACAGCAAAGACGGGGCCCAGGGCAGCTGCCCCATTTTCCCCACTTTAAAGACGACCCTGGCTAGAAGCCTGTGTGAAGTGGTTTTCCAATTGATGTATTTTGTGTAAGAGTGGGAATACTTGAAACCTCAATCTTCCCCCCCCCCCCTTATATCTATCTCCACTGTTACCAAATAGGATAAAAACCGCAGTAGAAAGTCATTTTGACTGTTCTTCACTTTACTGAAGTGTTTTATTGCTATGTTTTTCCATTGGGAAGATTAGCCTTCCTTTCTGTCCTAGTGATAGAATTAGAAGCCAGAAGAGACTGGACATGCCCTGCAGTGAAACAGTATTGGGAGGAGGTGCTAGAATTGACTAACAAAGTGGCGGCGGCTCAACTGCCCTTGGCAATGGAGGTCTGTCTCTTGGGTATCATTGAAAACATTGTTACATCCTCCGCCAAGCGTACACTGATCAGCCTGCTCCTCTTTTATGCACGTAAGAACATTGCTATGCACTGGAAGAAACCCACGCCCCCCTCCCTGGTACAGTGGAGACGTCTGGTGAACGCCAGCCTCCCCCTGTACAAAGATACATACTTCAATAGAGGCTGCCCGCAGAAGTATGACAAAGTTTGGAGGGCTTGGTTGGCGGAGTCCGAAACTGCTGGCTAAACAATTCATGTAGACCTTACCTCTCCCATTTAGCCTGAGTCCCACTGTTGGCATATGTCGGGCTGCTGTGTCGGCACGCGGTGATTGTGTCATGTCAGTGACTAGGTGCACCCTCTGCTCCCCAGCAGTCCTTACTTTGGTTATTGAAGCACACTGTAACAATGAACTATAACGCGTATTCGCTTTTACATTGTATGCATATTTGAGCTGTGTAACTCTATGTCCTATCTATTTTGTTCTTCTTTCTGTACTGTCTGAAAAACTTTAATAAAAACAATTTGAAAAAAAAAAAAGAAGCCAGAAGAGACATCGGCAAGGAAAATCTCACTCTTCATTGACTAAGAAAAAATATGTCTGGAGTTCCGCCATCTAAGCTCTTCCCAATCCAGGTTACGTTGGATTAGGTTGGGGCAAGTTTACTGTAACTGATATAGCAGTTATGGTAGAAAGTAAGATGGAAGTATTTGGAGAAAGTACATTTTTTTTTATTTTTTTTCCACTGGCCTCTCCTTTCTAGTTTCTATTTCTTTCCTACTGTACCGTAGCCCATTCTGCTTTAGCTGTGGGATAGTCATGAATAACTATTGCTTCCTGTTCATTAATATCAATGAGTGTAGCTCAAACCTCACCATCCCCATTCTTGCCAAGGCCTCTCTTCTACAGTTAAAGATATGTATTACATTTTGCAGTACTTGGGGTGCATTTATTGTTTAAGAGTAAAGAAATAGGACTTTAACATTATCTTTTTAAATACACTAAAACTTTATGAATGTGGGAAAAGGGCCTATACTTAAGACAAAGCCAATAGGTAGGCAGAAGAGGTGGCTGCCTTGGGCACTTCAGCAGGAGAAGTGTGTAAATGAGCATGGTAAAAAACTTACACTGCTAAGGTAGTTTTGGGTGCTATAGGACCTTGTCTTGACATCACTTGTACTTGTATATCCTGCTTATTTGCAGTGCCCTTTTGCTGTTTTTCTTGTTCTTTTCCTGTAAAAACTCCCAGTCACCATTAGAGGGAGCTAAAGGCTAGAGAACAGCTTTGTATTAAGATAAATTGGCAGTTCATCTTTTGTCTTTTCTAACCCTGACTTACCCTTGTTTGTTGGCAAATCCAGAAGCCCTTGCAACTGACTTTTTTATGTGGACTGCAAGGGCAAGTATATATAAAGGAGAAATATTACAAGTACACTTATCCTTCAAGACACAACAGAACTATGCAGCATAGTTCTGTTGTGTCTTGAAGGATAAGTGTACTTGTAATATTTCTCCTTTATATATACTTGCCCTTGCAGTCCACATAAACAAGTCAGTTGCAAGGGCTTCTGGATTTGCAAACAAACAAGGGTAAGTCAGGGTTAGAAAAGACTGACATGCACTGTTATCTGTGGGACCTTATATAGACAGGTGTGTGCCTTTCCAAATCATGTCCAATCAACTGAATTTACCACAGGGGGACTCCAACCAAGTTGTAGAAACATCCCAAGGATGATCAGTGGAAACAGGATGTACCTGAGCTCAATTTTGAGTGTTTATTTTATTTTTAAAAAATATATATAAATTTGCAAAGATTTCAAACAAACTTCTTTCATGTTATCATTCTGGGGTATTGTTTTGTATACTTTTGAGGAAAATAGTGAATTTAATCCATTTTGCAATAAGGCTGTAATATAACATGTGGAAAAAGTGAATACCGCATTTATCGGCGTATAACGCGCACTTTTTTTCCCCTTAAAATCAGGGTGAAATCGTGGGTGCGCGTTATACGCCGATTCTGTCTTTGTCGGCTGTCTCAGAGCGCCGCCGACAAAGGCCGAGCTGAGTGTACTGGGCACTCGGCCGTGCTCGGCTCCGCCTGCAGCCACGCCAGAGGAGCCGAACACACCGGAAATCCGGCTCTGCACAGCTCGACCGAGGCGCCAAACTCAAACAGACGGACGCCGAACAAGGCCGCCGATGGACACCGGGCAAGACGGCAGACGGACACCGACAATGCTGGACGGACGCCAGGCAAGGCCGCAGACGGACGCCGGGCAAGGCCGCTGATAGACGCCAGGCAAGACATCCAAAATGTACGTTTTTTTCCTTTAAACTTCCCTTCTAAACTTGGGGTGCGCGTTATACGCCGGCGCGCGCTATACCCCGATAAATACGGTACTTTCCGGATGCACTGTATATACAGCGGGTAAAATCAGTATTGAACATTTCACCATTTTTCTGGGTACATCTATTTCTAAAGGTGCTATTGAAATGACATTTTTACCACATGTCGGTAACAATCCATGCATACAAATCAAAACGGATACATTCAGAAATGAAGTTCGGTTTAATAAAATGGAATGACACGGGAAAAAGTATTGAACACATAAGGGGATGTGCGAAAAAGTGTGGAAAGCTAAGACGCCAGCTGAAATCTATCAGTAATTAGAAAGCAATCCTGCCCCTTGTCAGCGCAATTTAATTAATATCAGCTGGTTCAGTCTCAACTGATGGCCTATATGTCTCATTACCAAGCCTATATGTCTCATTACCAAGGTGACACACAAGAAACATCTCATGATGGGTAAAAGCAAAGAGCTCTCGCAAGACCTTTTGCAACCTTATTGTTGCAAAACATACTGATGGCATTGGTTACAGAAGGATTTCTAAACCTTTTGAATGTTCCAGTGAGCACAGTTGGGGTCATATTTCCGAAGTGGAAAGAACATAATTTCACCATAAACCGGCCACGACCAGGTGCTCCTTGCAAACATTCTGACAAAGAATTATCAGAAGAGTTGTCCAAGAGCCACGAAGCACTTGTGGAGAGCATCAGAAAAACCTAGAATTAGCAGGTACAATTGTTATAATGAAAACTTTAAGTAATGCACTAAACTGCCATGGCCTGTATGCACGCTCATCATTCAAGATACCATTGCTAAAGACAAAATATTTTGAAGCTTGTTGAAGTGGTTGAAGGTAAAAAACCTGTGTGCAGCAGCCCTCCCTGAATGGACACACAGCCGTGGCTCAGGAGTGCACCTGCTTGGTTGTCCCCAGAGCAAGCTGCTTGCTGTGGGGGCAGGAGGGAGGAGCCAGGAGTGCTGATGTGGGACCTAAGAAGTGGAGGTGTCGGGTTGCTCTGTGCAAAATCACTGCACAGAGCAGGCAAGTAATAACATGTTTTGTTATTGAAGAGGAAAAAACAAAAAAAATACTTTGCTATCGCTTTAAAGTTTGCTGCACAACATTTAGACAAGCCTGTGAAATACTGGGAGAATATAATCTGGTCAGATGGGACCAAAATTGAACTCTTTGGATGCCATAATACATACAATGTTTGGATGGATAAGTATTTGCCTGTATTTCTCAGCACTGGGGTCACCCTTGATCCTGAACAAATCTCCAACTCCATTTGTAGAAATGCAGAACTTGCAAGGAACCTCCACCATGCTTCATTGTTGCCTGCAGGCAATCATTATTTCACCACTTGCCATCCCTTCAGTGAATAAACTGCATCCTACTACAGCCCAATATTTTAGATTTTGACTCATCAGTCTAGAGCACATGCTTCCATTTTCTGCACCCCAGTTTCTATGTTTTCGTGCATAGTTGAGTCGCTTAGCCTTGTTTTTGGCCACAATTTTTGCATGAAGACCTTTTATGGCTGGAATTTTCTGGACAGTAGATGGGTGAGCCTGGGTCCCACTAGTTTCCTCTAGTTCTATGCTGATGGCACTGCTGGACATCTTCAGATGTCGATGGGACTAGGTGTCCTTGGCTGACCACTGTGTCCTCAACATTGCCCGATCAATATTGTCCTCAATGTTAAGAAATACAGGCAGATACTTGTCCATCATGCCATATCATCAGGGAGGAATGTGATTGGCCACAAATGTATTCTGCAGCGGAACAACTCCTCCAAACATACAGCCAATGTCATTAAAAATGACCTTCAGCATAAAGGAGTCCTTGAAGTGATTGTTTGGCTCTCATGGAGCCCTAAGCCCTAACCTCAAGCCCTAACCTCAACATTGAGTCTGTCTGAGATTAAAAGACAGAAGGAAGCAGCCTACATGATCTGTGGATAGTTTTCCAAGATATTAAGAACAATCTACCTGGCGAGATCCTTCAAAAACTGGTCGCAAGTGTACCTAGAGTTGATACTGGTTTGAAGCCAAAGAGTAGTCACACCAAATATTGATTTGATTTCCATTTTCTTCTGTTCGCTCACTTTGCAAATAGCTTAAAATAAACAATTTAAAATATATATTTTTGAAAACATTCTTACTTTACAGCACCTCCCTAAACGTTGGCACAGTACTGTGTGTGTGTGTGTGTGTGTGTGTGTGTGTGTGTGTGTATGTATGTGTATGTGTGATATATATATATATATATATATATATATTATATATATATATATATATATATATATATATATATATATATATATATATATATATATATATATATATATATAATATTATATATATATATATATATATTATATATATATATATATATATATATATATATATATATATATATATATATATATATATATATATATAAATATATAAATATATGTGTGTGTGTGGTTTTCAACACGTCATGATTAACACAGAGCTAGCACAAAATTCCTTCCATACTGCAGTATATTATTGTGAATCTAACCTTGAGTGGCATCCCATCATCTGATTTGTATGTGTCTAGGAAAACCTTCATTTTTTTCTTTCTTTCTTTCTTTCTTTTTTTTTTTTTTACATGCTTCTTGTGCATCCTCCACTCTTAGGGAGAATGCATGCAATATACATTTGCCTTCCTCTGTCCTGAGAGAAGATTTTCCCTCATTAAACCCTCATTAATGGTCATAGAGTGAAGGGCTTGGTCAATAAAATTGTTGCTTGACTTTGACACAAGCTGTATAGATCAGCAACCAATCCTGCACCCTGAAGAAAGGTTCCTTGGCTAAACAGATGTGTTATGTTTCAGGGTGGGCTTCTACCTGTTCCAATGGTCTTCTGGCACTCATTAGGTGGTCTATGAAAGCATCCTCAGTATATTTGTCTTATTTGTGAATGCCCTACATTGCAAGACTTCGGGCATATACTGGAGTCAGATAAGAGGAAAAAACACAGATCTTTGCTTTAATTCACCATTTTTCTGCTCTTCCTCTCATCTGAAAGATGTAAAGATGTTTCATTTGAGCTCTGTATTTCCCAGGTGATGGCTCCATTATCTGTGTGCAATCTATGTATCCGGAGGAAGTTTGGGAGGTATTTAATTTGTAGGAGATAAAATGTGCCGCTTGCTCCTCTGCTCTTACAATAATTACAAAATGTACCGTATCTCGGAGGGTGCTAATCTCCTTGTATAATAGATCAACATCAGATGTGAGAAACTCAAATGAGAGGATTTATTGAAGATGGGAAATGGGCCGCTTTCTCCTTATCTGAATAACATAAATTGCGCATTCCATGTAGACGGAAGACTTAAAGGGACACTGTCACTTCTTCTTTAATCCTGTCCTGTGCTTTGCTTATTGTAAACAGAGAATATATGAAGTTAAATGAGGTTTAGGTTTCAGGCTGATATAGAGATTGCAAGTTCAAAATAATAATATAGTAGTTTGGTAGTTTAGGTGTGATTAAATAGTAGTGTTGTAAGGAAGCATATCGTACTGAGCTGCACCCAGTATTGTGCATGCTCCAGGATTGCCTTTTCTGCTGATTTAAGGTAAGTGTCCAGAGGGTTTATTTAGGATTTGGAAGAAAAAACATGAGGAATACATTTTTTGAAAGTGTAGTTGGTCTTTAGTCCTTCTTCTTCAGAACTATGCTTTGTGGTAATGTTGGTTTTACCATGATTATAACCAGCGCCACTCTGTGCGGTACATTTCTCCGCCATTCATTCATAATGTAAAAGTACAGTAGGTTACCACAAGCTGTATGCCTTGCATTACGGTGTGCCATGTTAAAAAAAATAGGGGAGAGGTTCTCAAAATGGCAAGCAATATGTGCTTTTCTATATTTTTAAGAAACTTTCAGCTTATTTAATCTCAACAGCTATATTATGTTTGAGATGTTGGCGAATATATTTCAAAGCAGTTCAAAGTTTAATAAGTTGGACACTCTTATTGTTAAAGATTTGTCATGCTATATATTAAGCAACCCATATAATAGTCTTAGAATTGATTTCAACTTCAAGCTTAAGAAAACTTTCATAGAGCATTTCTGAAAGATGCTAGATGTTGGTGGCTTAGAGACACCTAGCAATGAATTGGGGAGGCTGGGGGGACATGTTTAGATGTGTACCACCTACAAAATCACTGGGATTTTTGGAGGGTTGGAGTGATCATAGCATGAAGTCAGTGAGGAAATCTAGAATTTTATTCCCTTTTTGTATGATTTCCTGCTGTGAAACGCATTTCAATAAGCGTGTTTTTTTTTTTTTTATGTGACTTATGTTTGAAATCAAGAGATTGTACAAAAGTGTACAATGATGTGTCCTCTAGTCAATGTTGATGTGCAAGAAAGATATTTTGTGTACTAAGCAACATAACCTTAAGCTCTGCTCGGAAATTATTTTAATATAAAGAATTTTTTTAATCCTTTGAAATATAAAACCATCATTTTTAAATGTGAGAAATGTTATGTTCTTATAGTTAATGTTTCTTCTTATACCAGGCCTCGACAAAATCCGGGCGCCCGGTCGCAATTGTGACAAGAAACCTGGGGAAGCTTAGGGCTGCAGACGGCCGAAAAGCCGTGGCCTCAATTACCGGCCGGTGCGGGGCACGATCGCGGCAGGTCCGAGCCCGCCGATAATTGAGACCTGCGGTTTTGCGGCCTTCACGGAAGGAAGCAGATGCCAGCAGAAGGCCACAAAGCCGCGGCCTCAATTACCGGCCGGCGCGGGACGGCCAGTAATTGAGGTCGCGGCTTTGGGGCCTTCTGCAGGCCTCGGCTTCCTTCTGTGATCTGGCGCCATCTTGTGGTGGCTGTTGGCATTACAGGTTGCATTACATTACAAGTAGCAAAACGGCAGTTCTAAAGTGTTTTGTTGACTGTTTTTACTGCCATCTCCTTCCCTCTAATTAGAACCCTCAAACATTATATATTTTTTTTCATTCTAACACCCTAGAGAATAAAATGGCGGTTGTTGCAATACTTTGTAACATCGTATTTGCGCAGCGGTCTTACAAGCGCACTTTTTTTGGGGTAAAAATACACTTTTTATAATAAAAAAATAAGACAACAGTAAAGTTAGCCCATTTTTTTTTTATATATTGTGAAAGATAATGTTATGCTGAGCAAATTGATACCCAACATGTCACGCTTTAAAATTGAATCCGCCCGTGGAATGGTGACATACTTTTACCCTTTAAAATCTCCATAGGCAACATTTAAAAAATTCTACAGGTTGCATGTTTTGAGTTACAGAGGAGGTCTAGGGATAGATTTATTGCTCTCGCTCTACCAATCGCGGCAATACCTAAAGTGTGGTTTGAATACCGTTTACATATGCAGGCGCTACTCACGTATGCGTTCGCTTCTGGCTCCTAGATTCCAAGCAAATTTGTCAAACCCTGTCTTATACCATTAACGCCCCAATTTTATAGTATAAAAAAATCTTTCTATGTATACTTAAATTCACTTTTAAGTGGAAATCCCATTTTTTCTATTGTAGCTGATTCACATCTATTGATCACATTCATTGATCACATCTATTCATTGTGATTTACTGTGTTTGTTAGTGTAGCCTATAAGGGCCCATTCATGTGTGTGTATTAATAGTAATGGCTTTCTTCTGGCGACTCGATCATGCAGCCCATCTTTCTTTAAGTGCCTCCTTATTGTGCATCTTGAAACAGCCACACCACATGTATTTCACCTGAAGTTATGTGTTTTTTTTCTTTGCATTTTCCTGGCCGTTGTGGCTGAAATTTTAGTTGGTCTACCTGACCCTGGTTTGGTTTCAACAGAACCCCTAATTTTCCACGTCTTAATTAGAGTTTGAACACTGCCAATTGGCATTCTAAATTCCTTGGATATCTTTTTATATCCCGGTCCTGTTTTATATAGTTCAACTACCTTTTCCCGCAGATTTTTAGAAAATTATTTTGCTTTCCCCATGACTCAGAATCCAGACACATCAGTGCAGCACTGGATGAAAGATACAAGGGTCTGTCAGGAGTCCAGAAACTCATTGACCTTTTATACACACACACACACACACACACACACACACACACACACACACTAATTACAAGCAAACATATCACAGGTGAAGGATGGTTACCGTTAATAGCCATTTAAACCCCCTTGTGTCAACATCACCAGGGTATGTAAACTTTTGATCGGGGTCATTTTGGAGGTTTGTGTTGTCATTATGATTTAAAGAGTCAACACAATTGATTGATAATAAATGGCTTCTGCCAAACACTAACCATGAGTGAAAGAAATTATTTTGTGTTATCATTTATATTCACTGAAAAATGGCCAAAAAATCATAAATTCTGATGACAACTGTGTGTGGAAGGATTTGTTTCATCTCTGTGTATCACCTGAGGATAGTCCCTCCACTATAAAGTGGTTGTAAAGGCAGAAGGTTTTTTCATCTTCACGCATTCTGTGCAATACAATACAAAGCATTCTGTCTGCAGAAGCCCCCCTCAGCCCCCTAATATTTACCTGAGGTTCCTCTAGCTCCAGCGATGTTGTAGGAATGTCTGGGCCGTCTGGGACTCCCCTCCTCATTGGCTGAGACAGCAGCGCGGTGCCATTGACTCTTGCTGCTTTCAATCAAAGTTGGTCAGTTAATGAGAATAGAAAGTGGGTGGGGCCAGATCGCAGCTCTGTGTCTGAATGGACACAGGGAGCTGTGACTTGGCTTGGGTGTCCCCATAGCAAGCTACTTGCTGTGGGGGCACCCAACAGGAGGGAGGGACCCAAGAAGAGGAGGATCAGCGCTATAAAAGTACCTTTTAATAATCTGCTCTGTGCAAATCCTCTGAAACAGAGGAGGTAAGTATGACACGTTTGTTATTTTTAAGTAAAAAACAAAAACGAGACTTTACAATCACTTTAAGATGCAGGTTTTCTTTTGGATGGGGCTACAACCTGAGGTGCCAGTTCACACCTTTCGTGAACTGAGTGATCGGATTGGTTAGGGACCCTTGTTTAAATGCTGTTGATTTCCCATAGCGAGTGATGGTTTCTGTGAGTACCTTCCCTGTCCCCCCTATGGGCATAAATATGAAGGCTTGGCCAAGTGTTTGTATTTATGGGATAGCTGTTTTTAGTGACTGAGGATAATCAAACCAAGCCTGCTGCAAGATCAGTCTCTCCGTATCGGCTTGTGTACTTTAGGAGTTATTGTGGGCACTCAGTGGCAGTCTATCTACATGCTGTTCACAGTGTACCAGTCTGTGTGTGATTTGTTTGTTCATCTCAAGTTACTGCTAACGAAACACACTACATTGTTTGAATGCTGCTTGTTCTTTGCAGGTGCATTTACCCCAAATTGAGGGCAATCCATCTAAAATTGACATTTTGAGTAGACACGGGCTTCTTTTTTTTTTTTTCTTTTTTTTCTATCATTATTGTTGTACAGTTTTATATAGCGTCAGGAGTTTGCACAGGTCTTTGCAAAATGAAGGCATGCAGTATTGCTACAGTACAGTTCAATACAAGAGGAATCAGAGGGCCCTGTTCATTAGAGTTTGCAATATAAAGGGGAGGGTCAAGTGATAAAAGGAAATAACTGTTGGTGATGAGCTGCTGGAAAAACTAAAAGTTTAGGTGGAGGCAGGATAGGCTTCTCTAAAGACAGATTTTAAGGAATCGCCTAAAGTTGCACAGAGTATGAGATAGTCGGACAGATTAGGGTACGGAGTTTGAGAGGCTCTGGAGAAGTCCTGACGGTGATCATAGAAGGAGGTGACAAGGGAGCTAGCGAGCAGGGAGTCTTAGGATGAGTAAAGAGAATGGTTTGGTTGGTATTTTGAGACAAGGTTAGTGATGTAGCTGGGGGCCAAGTTGTAGATGGCTTAGTAAGTTGTTTTTAGAATTTTACATCGGGGTGGGAAAGGAAAGAGCTATGAACTCCTGGCAAGGAATCTTTTCAACCGAGAGATACAAAAACCTTGGTGATTTCGCTCACTAGCCCCCATCCATAAGGAGGATATTAGTTTTGGGTGGACAGACGCTTTGAACATTTGATGTGTGGTAGGCCGGCATTCACCATAGAAATATGTTTACAGTAATCGGCAAAAATGTTGAAATAGAGCTGAACTGTGTGCAAAGATAACAAATTGCTGGCACCCCGTGAAACGCATCCGTATGGCAGTCTGCATGTTGCGGGAGGGGGAGCCGATTTGGGGAGGTTGTTCAGGATAAGTCCAGGTTTAGTTGTCTGAAAGTTAAAGTAAAAGAAATAACAATAATAAATTGTCTTTCTCCTCCGCCCTTCTGCAGGATTACGATCTGGCGGTGGAAGCCTATCATGCCGTTATAAAGTATTACCCCCAGCAGGAGCCACAGTTGCTGAGCGGTATCGGAAGGATTTTTCTTCAGGTAATTGCAGAACTCACAACCAGTCTGTTTTCTCCCATTTAGTTATGTGGTCATTAAATAACGTGAAATATAGCCGTAGAGGAGCCACAGGGGAGCTCATTTTTTCTGGTGTTCATCCTGTAAATCGGACATTACAATTATTAGCTAATGATTAGTAGGCTGAGGAGCCTGCCTGGGAATGATGCGCTGATGCCAGATTCTTTACAGGTACAGAGCAGGAGCTGGTGAGATCTCCTAGTGGACGGAGAAGGAGGGGTTCTGCTCTGTGTTACAGAGACATGTAAGCTCCAGGCTTATGAAACTCCTCTGTAATCCCCTTGTCAGAGTTACTCCAGTCTCTTACACAGCCTGGCATATCAGTCTTGACAGGTGTCCACAATCTCTTGTATTACTGTGGCAATGCTATAGGCCTGCAGCTGACTGTGACCTTCCTGGCTTCAGCGGGCCATACAAGGCCACAATCTATTTTCCTGTCTTATGTGCTGCATTCCCAGGAGATTCTGCCGGTGCCATGTGCAGAGTCTGGCCTGGAACGCACAATGCACAGCTATTTATGTACAGAGTATTTAGCTGGAATCTGTAAGATACTGTTTAATAAATGTGTGAATGCGATCACGTGTAAATAATCTCATGCATGTGTTTTTATAGATCTGCTGAGTACAAAGGTATAAGGTGCAAAGCATTAAACCCCAAATGAATAATATTTAATGCATATACAGTGTAAAAAAAAAAAAAAAGGTCAATAGGTTGGTTCACACCGCTGGGATGCGGGTTCCCACAGCACATGTTTTTCTGCGGCAATTTACAATGCCCTATGCGAACTGCTGGGAGTGTGAAGTGTAAGTTAAAGTGGAGTTCCACCCATAAATATAACATTACATCAGTAGTTTTAAAAAAAATTCATTAGTCCTTTAAGAATTTTTTTTTTTTTTTTTAGATGCCTTCAAAGTGTTGTTGCTAGGCAGAATAGTTAATCATCCCTCTTCCTGCACCTAGGTGCTTAAGCTTCCTAACCTACACCGCACAGACTCCTGGGAATGTAGTGGGTGTAACTTTCCAGGAGTCTGTGCACTCCCCAGTCTCGAAGAATCATGTGACTTGGACAGTACAGGTGCTGAAACCTGATCTGAAACCTATTACACTGCTAGTGCAGCACTGAGCATGTGTGAGATCTGCAAGGCTGAAATCCAGGAAGTCATACAGTCTGGCTTCATGATGCCCACACTTAAGATGGCCCCAGTCAATTTCTATTTTATAAAGTGTCTAAATGCTGTAACAACCTAACAAAACTGACCTTAGTTTACAGGCCAACTTTACTAGAATACATTAAGCTTGTGTATTACAGGGGTATTTATATTTAAAAAGTGAAATTGTGGCCGGAACTCCGCTTTAATGATAGCCCCAAATCAGTTTGGCAGGAACAAAGATTGTCTCTGGACAGCCGCACTCTGAACAAATTGTAGCCCTTTTATTGAAAGGACAGCACTACAAGTCACCGCAAAATAAAAGCGAACTCTGACGCGTTTCGCATAGCTATGACAGCACTAGTTTCAGTGCAAAACGCGCCAGGGGTCAGGTTTTATTTTGCTGTGACTTGTAGTGCTGTCCTTTTAATAAAAGGCTACAATTTGTTCAGAGTGCGGCTGTCCAGAGACAATCTTTGTTCCTGCTTTGTTAAGTGCATTGCCTGCACCCAATTGTCTGCAACGGAGGATATTCATCTGGGTTCCCACCTGGAGCGGCTATTCCCTTTTCCCCAAATCGGTTTGCACATCGCAGTGCGATCTGCAAACTCGGACAAGAAGTTGCACAGAAATTGCACGTGATTTGCAGTGCGGTGGGAATCACATCCGAACGTCACAGCAGTATGAACCGGCCCTTAGACTTGAGCTTTCACATACAAGCTCTTCCATGGTCCGACACTCCCCACTAAGGATGAGCTCCGGCGTGTTCGCAAACTCCACGTGCAGAGCCCACCAGGAAGTCTGCGCTGCGCTAATTACAGGCAGTCAGACATTTCCCGATCTGTGCACCAGGACAATGTCTCACTGCCTGTGACTAGTGCAGTGCCGACTTCCCGGTGGGCTCTGCACGTGGGGTTTGCGAACACGCCGGAGCTCATCCTTACTCCCCACTGAACGCTGCTCTAATTAACCTTGTTATCCCTCCCTGAACAGTGCTGTTGATTAAAGTGTCATTAAACTCACATTAAAAATTATCATGAAATGCTGTTCATACTCTGTTACTATGGGATTTGTTTTCTGCAACAACAAAAAAAACTTGGTTGATTTTGCTGATCAGTCTCCCCCTCCTGTCCATGTCCCCACTGCAGTTGGGGACTTTGCAGAGCAGTGTTGGCAGCGGAATGCTCAGTTTTCAGTGAGTTTTTATGCTGGGCATTTCTTCCCTATGTGGCTATAGAGTCACACATGGGGGCGTATACACGGTGGTAAATGACGGCTCCCTCCTCTCTTCTCCCTTAAACCTAAACACTTTCAATTTGTATGCAGTCAGACAGGCCCTTGCACTACATAGTTAAAGGTAGATCTGAAGGAAATTGAAACAGAAAATTGTATAATGTATGGCAAGCTTAATGCGTGAAACCGTGTTGTTCCATTCATTCTGAATGGTACTCAAAATACCCTAGGCAGTGCAGCTAGGGTGACCACATTTCCAAACTACCATTCAGGGACACCTCCCTTCCCAAAAATCAGCTTGTGCTGTAACGAATCACAGCACAGTGATTGGACAAAAGAGGCGGGATTTATGATTTCTCCAATCACAAGCAGGGGGAGGGGATTGTGCTCCTTCAGCCATTACCGGCCAGGACAAGTACTGTCAACGAGTAAAGCGTGATGTGGCGCTATTTTTTGGGGGGAATCAGATTGGCCCGGGGGTGTGTGGCTGTGTCAGTTTCATTCCAGGACACTGCATTGTCCTGGAATAAATGTGCCCGGGACAGACCTGCAAAATGCGGGACTGTCCCGGGCAATCCGGGACACGTGGTCACCCCAAGTGCAGCACTATTAAAATGTGTGTTGTGGGGTGTCCACAACCCATTGAAAATGAAAGCACTGTACCAATTTGAGAGACTGCAGCCTGTGAATTCACTACGATGAAGGAAGACCGGCGGTTATATGATTGGTTCTGCATGGATTTGTATGAGTCTACAGACTGGACGCAATCACTGAGCACGGGTGATAGATCGTTATGTTTTCTAGATACTAGAACATAGGACTATTGCTTAAAAATAAAATCCTGCAGGCACTTAAAGTGACTCTGTCATAAGAGAAGTACAGGGGCTGCCATTGCAGCCAAAATACTAATCGCCTGGCTGTGTCTGACTTTTGAGTCCCAGACCTGGAAAAAGTATTCTTTAACTTCTTGAGACCCGCGATATAGCCGAATGACGGCTACAGCGTGGATCTGAATATCCAACTGGACGTCAATTGACGTCGGCCCCTTTGGGCGTTCCCCGCGCGCGTTTCAGAGCACGCAGCGGGGAAACTCTGTGTTGGCCGTGTCCCTTGGACACAACCAATTACAGATCCCCGCGAACGGCCAATCAGAGTGGCCGTTTGCGATGCGATCTGTGTGGCCAAGGAGAGATGATCTCATATGTAAACATATGAGATCATTTCTCATTGCTGGCTCACACAGAGACCGCGTCCTGTCAGGGAGAGAGGAGACCGATCTGTGTCTCTTGTACATAGAGACACAGATCGGTCACCTCCCCCAGTCACCCCCCCCTCCACCTACAGTTAGAACACAATGCATTGAATACATTTAACCCCTTCCTCACCCCCTAGTGTTAACCCCTTCAATGCCAGTCACATTTATACAGTAATTAGTGCATATTTATAGCACTGATCGCAGTATAAATGTGAATGGCGCCAAAAATGTTTCAAAAGTGTCCGATGTGTCCGCCATAACGTCGCAGTCCCAATAAAAATCGCAGATCGCCGCCATTTCTAGTAAAAAAATAAATAATAAAAAATAATAATTCTGTCCCCTATTTTTTAGGCGCTATAACTTTTGCGCCTTTTTTTTTTATTTTTTTTACCAAAAATATGTAGAATACGTATCGGCCTAAACTGAGAATTTTTTTTTTTTTTTTTTTTTTTTTTAAATTGGCATATTTATTATAGCAACAAGTAAAAAATATTGTATTTTTTTTCAAAATTGTCGCCCTTTTTTGTTTATAGCGCAAAAAATAAAAACCGCACAGGCAATCAAATACCACCAAAAGAAAGCTCTACTTGTGGGGAAAAAAGGACGTCAATTTTGTTTGGGAGCCACGTTGCACGACCGCGCAATTGTCAGTTAAAGCGACGCAGTGCCGGAAGCTGAAATTTCACCTGGGCAGGAGGGGGGTATATGTGCCCAGTAAGCAAGTGGTTAAATGAGTGTCAGAATTTCTCATCACTATACTTGTGATGGCATTCTATTCAGAGCATCGGAAAGACAGCCAGGGAACTAGCATTCTCAAAAGGAGAGGTCAGCAATGGCCGCTTCCATTAATCTCGCTCATGAAGAATCCCGAAGTATAAAGAGAAACGTGTACGTTCTTTATAAATCCAATGCAGACTAAACATGTCCCTTATGTGTTGTATGACTGGTGTACCCTCTCTTAGATCTAATAAATGGCACATGGTTTCACCCCTCCGCCACACTCCCCAGCCCTCTTATAGGCACCAGGTTCTCTTTAATCTGTCAGTCATATGAAACAGATGAAGACACAATATGCAATCTGTTCTTGTGGCCTGGTTCAGCCAGATAAGATTGTGAGATGTGTGTGCTGACAAGTCCTGCCATGTAATAGATACATTGTTCATTGTGGCAGAGAATGCTGTCACATTCCGTGCTATCAGTCCAAGCATGATCAGATGGAGAGATCTCTGCAAATACAATCTGCTTATATTTTTCTTTATATTCTATGAATGTCAATGATGTATGTCTTTTACTGATCTGTGAGTTGCTTTTAGACTGAGGGTTTTGTACTGATGATGTTTGAAGCTGAACTTAAGGCAAAAAGAAAAAAACGCACTTAAGGGACAAAGGGTTCCTGCAGCCTTTATATTACTATAGTGCGGTAGGGAAGTGGTTAAAGGGATGAGGTGGCAACCCGAATGGGGTCCCTTTTATTTACATTAACCACCTTCCACTGCACATATACGGCCGGGTGGGCGCTCTTTCCTTCTGAGTGGACATTCAGTAACGTCCCTCAGAAGGAGGGAGATCGCGCGTGCCCGTGCAGCGGCGCGATCCCGATGTGCTTGTGTCACCCGGCCGCGGCGCATCTCCGATCGGCAGAAGGGCTCTGTGATTGACCCTCCTGATCACATGACGGCTGTGTCCAATCACAGCCGTTATGTAATGTGAATAGAACGCTGCAGCCGGCCAGTGAATGGTGTGTAGGAGATGTTTTTTACAGCTTTTTACATACTAATCATCAGCCCAGTGTCCCCACACATCACCAAAATAGTGTCCCACAGTAAAAACCTCTGTCCCCCACATATGTTTCAATGATCATCTGCGCACATCTGTCCGTGGTCACACGAACAAATTATTATACACTTAACAGGATTTTTTTTTACCAAAGACATGTAGCAGAATACATTTTGGCTTAAATTTATGTCAAAATTTTTTTGGGATCTCTTTTAACCACTTAAGGACCCCTTCACGCCGATATACGTCGGCAGAATGGCACGGCTGGGCACATCAACGTATATGTACACTGCCCTTTAAGCCCAGCCGTGGGGGTCGCGTGCCAGAGACCCGGTCCAAAGCTCTGTGACCGTGACCGCGGGACTCGCGGACCCGATCGCCGCTGGAGTCCCACGATCGGTCCCCGGAGCTGAACAACAGGGAGAGCTGTTTGTAAGCACAGCTTCCCCGTTCTTCACTGTGGCGGCGTCATCGATCGTGTGATCCCTTTTATAGGGGGACACAATCGATGATGTCACACCTACAGCCACACCCCCCTACAGTTGTAAACACATATTAGGTCACACATAGCCCCTTCAGCGCCCCCTGTGGTTAACTCCCAAACTGCAACTGTCATTTTCACAACAAACAATGCATTTTAAATGCATTTTTTGCTGTGAAAATGACAATGGTCCCAAAAATGTGTCAAAACTGGCTTACACAGGTATCTGCTCCCTCCTCCCCCCTGAAAGGTACCAAATGTGACACCGGAGGGGGGGAGGATTTCGAACAGCGGAAGTTCCATTATTACTCCGCAAAGTAATAAGTGATGCAGAAAATGTCTTGCATTTAAACATTTATTTTAAACACAACAAGCCTCCAATCAGTGCACTTGTATGTATAATTTAGATTAAAAAAATATATCCATCTTAAAATACACAAAAACAGTTAATCAAAACTGTTGGACAAAAAAAAAAATATGGGCTAACTTTACTGTTTAGTTTTTGTTTTTTTTAATTCGTTAAAGTGTATTTTTTTCCCCAAAAAATGGGTTTGAAAGACCGCTGTGCAAATACAGTGTGACATAAAATATTGCAACAACCGCTATTTTATTCCCTAGGGTCTCTGCTAAAAAAAAATATATAATGTTTGGGGGTTCTACGTGATTTTCTAGCAGAAAATACAGGATTTTTACTTGTAAGCAACAAGTGTCAAAAAAGATTTAGGCCTGGATTCACGTACAGCTGCGCATTTTTAGACCGGCGTAGCGCATCTCGTATGTACTCCGCCGATGTAAATCAGTGAGGCAAAAACAGTATTCACAAAGCACTCGCTCCCAAACTTGCGCCGGCGTAATGTAAATTGGACGGCGTAAGCCCACCTAATTCAAAGTAGGAAGGTAGTGGGCGTGATCTATTATAATGAAGCGTGACCCCATGTAAATAAAGGAACGAACGGCGCATGCGTGCGCATGCTCAGAATCACGCCGCATATACTCCCTAAGATACGACGGCTCAATGCCTACGACGTGAACGTAACCTACGCCCAGCCCCATTCACGTACGACGTGTGTAAACGACGTAAAATATGACGGCTGTTCCGTCGTCCATACCCTAACATGACTTACCCCTGCTTTAGGTGGAATATCTTTACGCCGGACGTACGCCTTACGTAAACTGCGTAGATTACAGCGACGGGCGTAAGTACGTTTGTGAATCGGCGTATCTAGGTGATTTACATATTCGACGCGTTAATCAATGGAAGCGCCCCCTGCGGCCAGCGTAAATATGCGCCCAAGATACGCCGGCGTAGGAGACTTGCGTCAGTCGTATGAAGCCAAAATTCAGGCTTATCTTGTTTGCTGAATACAGCGCATAGATACGACGGCGCATCCGTGGACTTACGCGGCGTATCAGAAGATACGTCGGCGTAAGTCCTTTCTGAATCCGGGCCATTGTCTTTAAATGGTTAAACTGAGAACTCTCCTACACACAGAGTTCATTGAAGTTGAAACCTTGTATTCTTATCTCCGAGCTTCCAGGGGAAACTTCTCAGGCAACTTTCATTGTCTTCTATTACAGAAGCTTTTTAGCAAGTTGCGCTGAAGTTTAATCAGCTTTCTTTTTCAGCAAAATCGGCCGATGCCGATTAATTTAAAAAACGCCAAATATCGGCCGATATATCGGTCGACCTCTAGTCTTTATTTCATATTGTCACCATGTTTGGAAATAACTAGTGGCGTTGCTATATTGCACGTTTTTTGCGGTATTCTATTGGTGGGATTTCATGACTTTCAGAAGACTTGTGGAAGAACTTTGCGTGCTGCTTATTAGCTCATTAATCGCGGATGTTCTGCAAGAACCACCCCTGCTGTTTTCCAATTCTGACTAACATGATCGAAGCTGAAAGCCGCTTTTAAGCTTCCTTATGTAATTTGGCTTACCAGCAAATAAAGGCACACCCGATCACATTAACTCTTTTCTTCCTGGTGTCTGTATCCATCATGGAAACCCAAACCAGCGTAAAATTGTATCTATGTTCCGATAACTACGTAGGATAAGCAGTCAGCATCCATAGGACTGGTCTCAGACCTGTATATGTGTTAAGAACACACTGATGGTCAACTAGGTATCAAGAGGGAAGCTATAAGATTCTGAGTAGGTGGTATAGAACGCCAGAAGTACTGAAGTGTATATATCCACAGGTTTCTAATCTCTGTTGGCGATGTCAAGGGTCTGTTGGCACCATGATGCACATTTTCTGGGAATGCTCAGAAATAAAGAATTTTTGGGAAATGGTGTCCGAAACAATGGAAGAAATGATTGGTGTGTCACTTGGAGATAATCCAGCTGCCTTCCTGCTCTTTGATTTCCCTCTCTCGACGGAAAAATACAAAAACTCATTGCTGAGACATCTACTGTTAACGGCAAAAGCATGCATCCCAGCTCTCTGGAAAAGTAACGTGCCTCCAAGTAAAGCACAATGGATGGCAAAATTATCAGAAGCCCAACTAATGGAAAACCTCACTATGAGTTTGAAAGAGCAGGAAGACAAGCATCGGCAGATCTGGGCTCCTTATGTCATATACAGGGAGCAGAAGGGGGAGGGGAGGAGGGAGGAACCAACAGGTAAGGAATATTTAAACACTTAACCCCCGGATCATATTGCTGGTCAAAGACCATGCCACTGTTTGCGATTCGGCACTGCGTCGCTTTAACTGACAATTGAGCGGTCGTGCGACGTGGCTCCCAAACAAAATTGGCGTCCTATTTATCCCACAAATAGAGCTTTCTTTTGGTGGTATTTGATCACCTCTGTGGTTTTTAGTTTTTGCGCTATAAACAAAAATAGAGCGACAATTTTGAAAAAAACTTTCTGCTATAATAAATATCCCCCAAATATGGCGTACAGTGACGTCACTGCGCTCAACGTGATGAAGGAAGGGCTCCTATAGTGCCGGCCAGCATTGGTCTTTTAAAGCTTTTACTTATCGATGTTTCTAAGTACGATCATCTTCATTTTAAATAAAACTTTTTCAAAATGTTGTTATGCTATGGTCCGCTCTTTTTAATCTATGATCCGCGGACCATACGTATGACAAGGGTATAGCGCTCTGACGATCTGAGGATACGCTGCTGAGCCTCCTGTCAACCCAGTGTTTACCTGTGGGCAGAATACTACTTTCATTGCTGCTTTTATCTGCTATGTGGTAAGCTGCTCTCCATGTGGTGGCGGTCTTCACGGATGTTAAGCGCACTTGGGTGTTGTTTGTCCTGATCACGGATATCAAGTTATTCATTCAGCAAATTTTTGGACATTATTTATTTGATTCAATTTCATTTATTTATCTATATGGTCATAACTCACACTTATAACCTTATATTTTTATGTGTGTATTTACACTGGTAAAACATTTTTTGGCCTCTGGTTGCTAATAAGATTTTTGTTGGCGCAGTTTTTTTCTTATCTATATTTTTTGTGTTTATACCACTTAATTGCAGCCTTCTGGTTTATCATTTCCTAATTTGTTTATTTTCTGAGTTGGTGCAGTTTTTCTTGTACCATGATCAAATAGAAAGCTTCATTTGTGGGGACATAAAATATCAAAATTGAATTGGGGTACAACGTCGCACGACCGCACAATTTCAAGATGTTACAGCACTGAAAATTGGCCTGGGCAGGAAGGGGGTGATAATGCCCTGTATTGAAGTGGTTAATGAGACATCTAGGGTCTAAATGTCTGCGCTGTGCTCCACTGAATGTAATGCAATGCACATAACACTGCATTACATTCTTTTCCTGGTATGCTGGCCGGGGAAAACCAGGAGGCTGATTCGGAACTGACATCAAACACATCACCTTCCGGGTCAGCAACAAGGAGGGGAGGAGAGCGGGTGTGTGTCCACTGCAGCCTTCCCTCTTCCCAGCAGCGCCCGCAGATGGGCAAGCAGAGCCCAGGATGCATGGCAGGAGTGCATACCCATGAGGGGAGATGTCTCCATTAACAAGGGTGTGTGGAGGCAATCCCTGGCAGTCCCTGAATGCTTCCATCTGACGCAGGAGTCTGCTTGTCAGGATCACGCACAATGTTTAATTTAAGCACTCCTTTAGCTGAAGAAGGGTTCTGATTATATCTCAGGGGGGGGTGGGGGAGACCATTGTGGTCTGGCAGTTTCCCATCTTGTCCGATCACTTTGTCCCCCAAGTTGTATGTTGGCTCGCTAATAGGCTTTAGATCATCACCCAGTCCAGTGTGATATAGGCCCGACCCTATGAATTCTTCTTCGTGCCTATGATAACTTTTTATTGGAAAATTCATATTTTTCTTTTCTGTTCCTTAGATTGGAGACGTAAAAACTGCTGAGAAGTATTTTCAGGATGCTGAAAATGTAATACAGAATCTAGTTAATAAAGATGAGCCTGAGAAGAAAATTGTGGTTTTGATGAACCGGTAAGCGCCTTGACATATTTATTATTGGCTTATCCCTTTTATTCTTCTTTTTTTTTTTTTTTTTTTTGTGTGTGTTGTGTCCTGTTAGCTGTTGAATCAATTGAGGACTTCAATGTCCACATAGATCAGTGCTGACCTGTGTTCATTTTAGTTATATACAATGCAAAGAAACACTTTACTACATTCTCATGTGTGTTTTGCCATACAGCTTGGTATGCTTCCAGCACAGCTAGTGCCAAGGATACCACCTTATGCATTCAATCCCTTTTAAAGAAAAAAGAACCAAATCTGTCCCTGAAATGGTGTGTGTGTGGCAGGGCTGTGGAGTCGGTAGATAAATGTTTCGACTCCTAAATGTTCCGACAATCTAAATTTAGTAGTAGTCGGCGTTGGAGTCGCTGCATTGTTTGCTGACTCCGACTCAGACTCCAGGTACCCAAATTTCCTCCGACTCCACAGCCCTGGTGTGTGGTCTCTTCTCACTCCAGGCATCAGACTGATACAATTACAACAAAAACTTTTTGCCCTTGAAATGATCTTTATACATAGCTTGAAAGAGCTAATGTTGTGAGGTTTGTAATTTAAGGAACTGACTTATAGGGAAAATGCAGGTTATTTGTATTGTCATTATGGAAGGCTTTTCTGTAGTGTGTGTGGGTTACACCAGTGGTCATCAACCCTGTCCTGCAGGGCCCACTAACAGGCCAGGTTTTATGTATTACCTTGGGGAGATGCAGACTAGAATACTGCAATCACTGAGCAGAAATTTATATCCCCTGTGATGTATTTCCGTTATCTTGCAAACCTGGCCTGTTAGTGGGCCCTGCAGGACAAGGTTGATGACCACTGGGTTACACTATAATATCTTTTAAAGGCATAGTTACCTTTACAAAATAAAAACTGCAGTGTGGCTAGATAAATGCAAACTCTGCAACTTTGCACAAAGTTGATGAATGCCCTTGCTATCCCATCCTGCCTTGTTGCCATGACCTTGCTAAGACGCTCCTAACTGCTATACGACCGGGATTCCCGAGGGCAAAAGGTCCGTCGGAAAACGGAGAACCTGCTCTCTACTTTTCCCCCCGTACACATGTTCGGTTTTCCTGTCGGGAAAACTCAGATGAGAGCTTTTCCTTGGGATTCCTGACCATGTGTATGCTCCATCGGTCTTTTTCCCCACAGGAACACTACCAAAAACTGTCGTTTTCCACTGGGGAAAAAGTCCGCCGGGAATCCCAACGGGAAAAAGGAGAGCTGTTTTTTTGTTTTGTTTTGTTTTTTGCCGGCAGTTTTCCCGTCTGAAAAACTGCAGCCCAGATTCATGTAGAATCGCCTATCTTTAGGCAGGCGTAGCGCATCTAAGATACACTATGCCGCCGTAACTTAGAGCGGCATGTCCCATATTCTCAAAGAACTTGCGCTTTAAGTTACGCCGGTGTAGTGTAACTGGGCCGGCGTAAGCCTGCCTAATTCAAATGTGGAAGTGGTGGGCGTGTTTTATGGAAATTAATCGTGACCCCGCGTAATTGACGCTTTTTCGGAACGGCGCATGTGCGCGCATGCTCAGTATCACGTCGAATTTTCAAATTAAATTGCGCCCGCTCAATGCCTAGTGAACGTAACCTACGTCCAGCCCCATTCAAGGACGAATTACGCAAACAACGTAAAACGTGAAAAATTTGACGCTGTTCCGACATCCATACCCAACATTGGTACGCCTCATCGAGCAGGGGTAACTATAAAAAAATGCGCCGGCCGCACGTACGTTTTGAGAATCGGCGTATCTAGCTCATTACCATATTCAACGCGTAAATCGACGGAAGCGCCACCTAGCGGCCAGCGTAAATATGCAACTTAGATACAACGGCGTAAGGGACTTACGCCAGTCGGATCTAAGACAAATCTATGCGTAACTGATTCTAAGAATCAGGCGCATAGATACGACGCCTCAAACTCAGAGTTACGACGGCGTATCTGGAGATACACCGGCGTAACTCGTACATGAATATCTGGGCCTGAGATGGCGCATACACACGCCCAGGATTCCCGGCCAAAAGCTCTCCTCACAGTTTTACCATTGAGAGGTGGTCACACATGCATGTCATGCAAATTGGAAACCGCATCCAATTGACACATGTGAACCCAGCCTAAGGGTGCGTTCTCTGTAGCAAGGGGGGCTTAGCCTTGAAATCAGGGAAGACAAATCCTTGGTTTTATAAGAGTTTGCAGAGAGGAGGTTTCTAATTAAAGTAGATTTTGCATGAAAATGCAAGGATAACTTGGCTGGAGGCCCTCCACCATCTGATTAAAAGCACTAAGTGAGAACCACATGAAAGAAAATTGTGAAAGTATTTGCCTTCCATCCTAGCTTCCGACAGGTGGGAGTGACGACACTGAGCCTTGTCACAAGATTCAGGAAAGCCGAGGATCCCAAATCCAATGAAAATGCATTTCTGCACAGTGCTGGATCATCTTCACACGAGATTTGGGATTCTTTGTTTTTCCAAGATCCTGCAGTGCCTTCATTCATTATTTCTATTTATTTTTATGGCTGTCACTTCGAATTTGTTTAATTAGAGCCTACATGGGCTTCTTTCAAATAAGTGGACCTTAATAAAGGTTATAGCAGAAAGGCTATGGCACCTGCTATTAAGGCAGCTCTTCTAATTTTAGAGATCTGTTCACCTTCAAGAATGTTGTCTTTTAATGAATCTCTTGTGCAGCCCACCTGGGATAATACTTACCTTTCTCTCTACAGTAAGGCCCCTACATACGAACCTTCGAGTTGTGAACTTTCAAACATGTGAACATGGGTTTGCACAGTTTTGTTTTTTCTTTTTTTCATTCAACCCTGCGGGCTGAACGTAAAAAAAGAAAGGGTACTTGCTGTATTTTCTCTCTGAATCTTTCCTTGGGTGAGCCGAACATACCCGCGTTCGGTTCGCACCAGAACTTTCGAATGGACCAAATGTTTGCACGAACATTTAGAACCCCATTGAAGTCTATGGGACTCGAACGTTCGAATTCAAAAGTGCTCATTTTAAAGCCCAATATGCAAGTTATTGTTGGAAAACGTCTTTGAGAACCCGGGTCTTGCCCCAGGGAACATGTATCAATGGAAAAAAAAGTTTTAAAAACTATTTTTTTCTGGAGCAGCGATTTTAATGATGTTTAAAGTGAAAAAAAAAATATATGAAAAATTCCTTAAAATATGGTACCTGCTGGGTGTCTATAGTAGTGGCACATGTTTAGAAATGTCCCTGCACAACATGAGATTACTCTCAGAAAAAATACATTTAATACTGCTTGCGGCTTTAATTTAATGTTTGGTCCCTGCAATATGGATAAAAATCATTGAAAAAAAATAGCATGAGTTTCCCCGCCACCACTCCCCCCAGGTCATTACAAGACCCAGTGCCGATCCTGACCTCCCTGGGGCCCTAAGCAAAATGACCTGGCACATTAAAAATGAGAAGCTGGGGGCGCTGACGACAGTGACATGTCACATTAAAGAAAGTTGAGAAGCATGGGGAGGGGGTGTTCTGCTGTCGGAAATGACTCAGCCAGCGAGTTTAGAAGCGGGGTGAGGGGGCAAAAATGACTTCTCACCAGGCGGGGCCTCTAGTAATTTGGGGGGCCCTTTGCAGCTTTGCGGGGTCCTAAGCGGCTTGCATAGTGAGCCTATAGCGAGGATCGCCCTGACAAGACCGTTTGGCCCTATATACTTTGAACAGCAGTATACAGGCGGTGCAAACAAGATAAGGACTGTAGGTTTGTTAAGTAGAATCAGAACCATGTCATACTTTGCTGCTGCATATTGCACAATTTCCTAAAGAGACCCTCAACAAACTACATGACACTTGTGCCTGATGAGGCCACTGATGTTCCAGTGGTGGTGGCCCGTGAGACTGTCCATGCAGGCTTGGCCCCCCAAAGCGCACGTGCTGTGTGGCAACAATATGTCGATTATTTTAGGGTTGGGGGGGGGGGCATTACAATGCCAAATCTTGGCTCAATATTTTTTTTTTTGGTGAAAGAAAAATTCTAGAAAAAAGGGAGTTCTTACTCACGCAATATCCCTTTATACACTGCGCATGTGAGAAGCTCTGCACGTTTCCCCGCACACAGGCAATACAACACGTTAGAGCACTGCAGCTAGCACAATCTACTGCCTGCCAAATAGGAATAGCTGATCTAGCTAAGCTATACAGTGTATAAATATATGTACAACTCCTAGGATATATATATATATATCCTCTACACACTGTAAATTTAACTAAGCTGATTAGCCTGCCTGCTCCATCTATCTGAAAAAAAACACTGTGTCTGTGTGTGTCTCTCTCTGACTGTCTGACTGTCTGACTGTCTGACTGACTGTCTGACTGTCTGACTGTCTGACTGTCTGTCTGACTGTCTGTCTGACTGTCTGACTGTCTGACTGATCTGTTCTTTAACAACGCCGCAACACACTACACGCGGCCGACTTGCAGGCGGCCTTCTATAGTGTGGGGCATGTACTAAACCCCCTGAGCCATAATTGGCCAAAGCCACCCTGGCTTTGGCCAATTATGGTTCTTCGTTTTTTGGGCGCTGTGTTTGGCCAAGCATGCAGGGACATGGTGCATGCTTGACCAATCATCAGCGCGCAACGCCTCAGTGAATTATGGGCCGTTGCGCGTCACTCGAATTTGGCGCGAACGACCCATTTTTTTTTTCGCATTTCGGCGACAGTACGAACAGACGATGTTCGAGTCGAACATACGTTCGAGTCGAACACAAAGCTCATCCCTACTTTCCTTTAACAAAGTTCTGACTGGTTCCTATTTCATACTGCGCGTGCCTGCCACAGCCCTATTCTTTCCTATGAGTAAGCCTTATTCATGCTGGCCCCCGTCAGCCCATCCACAGGGATGAATGAGGCTGCAGCCCATGTGGAGCTGGAAGAAGAGCCAGCCAGGATCTTGTCAGAGCACATATCACAGGATAGGGGATAAAGGGAAGTATAATCCCAGGTGGGATACACTCAGGGGATTGGGGGGAGGATTATTAAAAAAAATAAAAAAATCGCACCTAACGCAGCCCACAGTTGGTTGCATTATTGACTGCACCCCAGCTGCATAGACAGTCCACATTCAAGGTAATCCTATGAGCATAGTTCATATTATTGCAGTTCAGTAAAAAAAAAAAAAAAAAAAGCGCATGCTACATTTTTCCTCACCACCAACATGCAAATACGCATGCAAACTCATGCAAATGCACTGCAGCGCATCATGGTACACATAGAAGCCCAAGGGAAAAAAGGATGTGACCTCACAGGATGCATGTAGATAGAAAAACACATTTCTTTTTAAAATTGCTGACATGCTTGCTCAGAATATACATCCACAGAACATGTTTATCTTCATATAACCTTTCATCTTTCAGGGCTTTCCAGCACCTTGGTCAGAATAACTTTGCAGAAGCTCACAAGTTCTTCTCGGATGTACTGAAGGTGGACCCTACAAACACGGTGGTAAGCTTCTGGGGTGTTGATGCAGAACAGCTGGAAAACTGCTGACCTATTGATACAGAGGACCACATACGTCCCTGCAGTGAAATTCTGGACTGCTTATTATGTGGAAACAGCTGCCAAAATAGGCATCTAGTTCAGTTCTGTGTCCATCCATAGGGCCCCTTTCACACCCACTGTCTGATCTGGTCTGCCTATCAGTTTTTCAGGTGAACATGATCGGACCCTCTAGACTCTTCTATGGCGCTGCGGATGTCCGCTGACACCCGCCGCCATCCGATCCTGTTCACCAAAAACAGACTTATGTTGGTTCTATTTGCCATTCGTCCGGTGGATCGGTTGACAGTCGGATGGAAACAGACAGGAGGTCCGTTTCCATCTGAATGCCCCATAGAGGAGAGTCGGGCTGTGTCTGCATAGCAGAGCGGACACAAAACGGGGATCAGCGAAGTGATCCCACACTAAGCAAGCAGATTCCGCTTAGCAGAGGTGCCCGTGTGAATGGGGCCTAAGGACAAATAAATGCAGGTGATGCAATGCAGGGCCGGTGCAAGGATTTTTATCTATACAGGCGAAGGTGCATTTTACTGCAGAAATGCATTGTGACCAAAGAGAGAGGACGGTGGGAGATGATGTGACTGGCGGAGAGAGAAAGTGAGGTGGTACTAGCACTTAGGGCCCATTCACACCAGTGACCTCACATTATAGTCCATTTGATGTGTGCCTGCTGGTGTCTGTTGTAGAGGGGTTGTGCAAGATGATGTTAAAATGCATTGCTTGCTTTTTTTTTTTTTAATGTTTATCCAACTTTATTGAAAGTGGGAAAGGAAGCGGAGTGTGTGAGTACACTGTGCTTTCATTACACTGTGCATAAAGTACCAGAGCTGGCGCCCCCCTCCTGCAGTGTATCCATGCCTCTCTCAGCCACACCTTGTTGTCTCAGCCCTGAACAGAAGACAAGTGATTTAAAACACCAAATCCCCAGCAAGTGGCTAGTGATTGTGATTTTACCGCCCCCTATTCTGGCACCCCAAGGCTGCTGTCTGAACTGCCTATTGCTGGCCCTGATGCATTGTTTAAAAGAGCCTGACATAAAGTAAGCCTGTTACTTATCCAAGCGATGTACAGGTTTGCTTTGACCTCTTCTGGACCACCCCACGTACATTTGGCAGAAATCGACCGCCCTCCCGCAGTACCTAGTACGTGATCTGACACTTTCGGGTCTGGTTGCGTGCCACCAGTGACCTGCTCCCACTGTGAGTGGACACAGCGGGAGCCAATCAGAGGTTCTGGCGGACTCGATGTCCACTGGCCCCCGGGACACAGGCAGAATGTAAACAAGGCAGATCTTTGTTGTATCAGAGTGGGAAGGCACTGATCCTGTGTTTCTGCTAAGCAGGAACACAGATCTTTGCCTTCCCCCTAGTCAAACCACCACCCCCACAGTTGACAAGCACTATTAAGGCATACAGGTGACCCTTTGATTGCCCCTGATGTTAACCCCTTCCCTGTCAGTGTCACTAGCATAGTGCATATTTTTAGCACTGATCACTGTATTAGTGTCACTGGTTCCCAAAAAGTGTTATAGGTGTTAGTGCCTGACTGCGCTGCAATATCACAGTTCCACTAAAAGTCACTGATCACCATAATTTTTTGTAAAAAAAATGCAGTGGTGATCAAATACCACCAAAAGAAAGCTCCATTTGTGGGGGGAAAAAAGACATACATTTTTTTTGGGTCGCATGACCGTGCAATTGTCAGTTAACCACTTAAGGACCGCCTCCTGCAGATATACGTCGGCAGAATGGCACGGCTGGGCACAAGCACGTACCTGTACGTCCTCTTTAAGTGCCCAGCCGGTTTCGAAGCTCCGCGGCCGCGGCATTCGCAGACCCGATCGCCGCTGGAGTCCCCGGAGCTGAAGAACGGGGAGAGCTGTGTGTAAACTTCACTGTGGCGCTGTCATTGATCGTGTGTTCCCTGTTATAGGGAAACACAATCAATGACGTCACATGGCCAGCCCCGCTCTCCTACAGTTAGAAACAGATGAGGTCACCCTTAATCCCTTCAGCGCCCCCTAGTGGTTAACTCCCAAACTGCAATTGTCATTTTCACAGTACACAGTGCATTTTTAATGCATTTTTTGCTGTGAAAATGGTCCCAAAAATGTGTCAAAATTGTCCAAAGTGTCCGCCATAATGTCGCAGTCATAAAAAAAAATCGCTGATCGCTGCCATTAGTAGTAAAAAAAAAAAAATTATAAAAATGCAATAAAACTATCCCCTATTTTGTAAACGCTATAAATTTTGCGCAAACCAATCGATAAACGCTTATTGCGATTTTTTTTTTTTTTTACCAAAAATAGGTAGAAGAATACGTATCGGCCTAAACTGAGGAAAACATTTTTTTATATATATATTTTTGGGGGATATTTATTGTAGCAAAAAGTAAAAAATATTGAATTTTTTTCAAAATTGTCGCTCTATTTTTGTTTATAGCGCAAAATTTTTTTTTCAGAATCCTTGCACTTTGCTGTTTAGTGAATGAATCTAAAGTCTGTTATATATGACTTGAAATTCGTTGGGGACCAGCCCAATTTTGCTCCATATATGGGCAGGGTGGTTGTACAGAAGTCATCGCTCTATGGATCAACTTCTGTACAACCGCCCTGTTGGAAAATTTCTGCTTGATCAGAGCCACCAGCTATAGCCAGAAGTGCTGATCAGTGTATTCTGGCACCTGGGAGGTCTCCGTACTGTCAGAATACATGAGTGAGGTTTTTTTTTTTTTTTTTTTTTCATTTATGCCTCTAGTTCAGGGGTAGGCAACATGTGGCGCTCTAGTTGTTGTGGAGCTTCATTTCCCATGAGGTATTGCAGGTTGGCAGTTACAATTACTCCCAGAGGCATGATGGGACTTGTAGTTCTGGAACAGCTGGAGTGCCACAGGTTGACTACCCTTGCTCTAGTTCATGGGTCTTCAAACTAAGGCCCTCCGGTTGTTCAGGAACTACAATTCCCATCATGCTTAGTCATGTCTGTGAATGTCAGTGTGTTACAATGCCTCATGGGATGTGTAGTTCTATAACATCTGGAGGGCCGTTGTTTGAGGATCCCTGCACCACCAGGGAATTTACAGGAAAATAACTGCCACTAAAGTTTCTATCGGCACTTAAATCTGCACATACATCAGTCATTTATTTTCTGTTCAACTAGACTCCAGTTGAACAGAAAATAAATGACTGATGTATGTGCAGATTTAAGTGCCGATAGAAACTTTAGTGGCAGTTATTTTCCTGTAAATTCCCTGGTGGGTTCAGTTAGGAAGCACAACTCCCAGCATGCTCCTGTTTTTGGGTCTACAGTATAATTTTCAGGTAACAGAAGTTTCCTTTCATATCCATATGACATAATCATTCAGGGTAACGGAATGTTCTAGACTGGCGGTCTCTTGCATTAAAACATTGACTTGTAAGAAAAATGTGAATAAAACATGGTGTGGAGAATGGAAAAGCCATTGAAATGCATTTTTCAGTCCTAGTAGAAGTACAGAGAGGAGTGTCTGTGGTGTATAATTTATCAAACTTACATCTGATTAGCATCACGCTGGAGCTCCGTACTGCTCAACTTCCACTCAGGGTTATATGTAGATGGAGTGCTTCTACTTTAATTGCACTGACATATACAGAAGTAGGACATACTTTTAGGCATAGTGTTATTTCTCTTTTTGTTAATAACGCGTCATCCTTCGATGGAACATTTTTTTGGAAATGTCACCAAATTCCACAGAGAAATTTTGGATCTGTCTGCGCTCCTAATATGCACAAGAAGCAAATGCTGCATTGGGGACTGTATAGAGTTGTATTCACAGCGCTTCTAGCTCCATCTAGTGGTGAATCTTTGTTGTCACAACCAAACCCATTATTTTCTGTCTGTCATGTAGCCTACATTTTACTAAATTTTCTTTCTGTCCATCTTTTCTTCCTGCCTTGTCTGTTGGTCTGTTTTTGCTTTTTTTTTTTTTTCCAAGCATGGTGTTACATTTTGTTTTATCAAACAATACAAAGTACTGAAGCAGAAAACATATAGTAGAACAATGATTGGCAGGTTTACCTGCTCGGCATGAGAATTTAGAACAATTAAACAGGAGCAGTGAATAATTGCGAATCACTCAATTTGCATGTTGAGCTAGTTGCACTGTAAATTAGTAGAATAGACATAATTCCCAGAGGAGAGAACTCCTGGGGGATAAATGCCCAGAGGCAGGAATGCAAAGCCTTCACAGTTAAACATTGAATTGGCTAACAATAGCCTACTAGGTCAATATACTCTTATTCAGATAGGGTGTCAAAGTAACAATCCATTGATCCCAGGCTCTATGAAATGGACTCAGTTTCCTGAACTGGAGTGCCAGACAAGGTTCATAGCTCACCTTAAGTTCATCTGAAACATTAGAAACCAAGGAACCTCTCCACCTTCAAAGGATCATCAAACAGTATGCAGACTACCGCTGATCTAAATTCATCAAGGAAGTCACCCACTCCTATGCTAAGTAGAGAAAGTGCATTGTTAGGCTTTATCATACAAGCTGTGACCTCAGAGAGAAGTGTGGATACCTTGTTCCAGAAGTTTTTTTAGATGCCGTCCCACAAAGTATTTCAGCCCTTGACATCCTCTCCAGCATAAGTTGTCATCAATATTTGTGAATTTTGCTAGGCAAACAGAAGTTAGATACCACCTATGGAATATTTTTGGGGAGATCTCCCAGTAGATTATGCATTTGGTATATTTGAGTTATAATGATTGTCACTTAGCCGATGTGAATCTGAAAATACAGTTAAACTGTACAATAAACTTCACCAAAAATGATATTTATATATAACTCACTATCCTAAAACCCACCACCCCTCCCCCCGCCCCAGGGAAAAAGGGAGGTGAATCAAGCCCTCAGTGTCAGAGGGTGATTTATAGGGCCCCTAGTGAGGCAAGCCCATATGAAGGCACTGTGCACCTGCCGTGGACAGGGGGAAGGTTACGGTACTAACTGTGGGGTTTATTTTTTTCCCTGGTGTCTTTCAGAAAACTGACAAGGATAGGCCCACTCACAGTTCAAAGAGGAAGTGTCCATCCTGCAAAGTCACACTTAGAGTCATGGAAGAAAGCCATTTGTAGCGATTGTATTAGCAAGCTAGTACAGGAGCATACTGCGGAACAGAGTGACCTAGCATCATCTGTTAATCATCGTTTTTTTTCGTGACTGCGACATTATGGCGGACACTTCGGACAATTTTGACACATTTTTGGGACCATTGTCATTTTCACAGCAAAAAATGCATTTAAATTGCATTGTTTATTGTGAAAATGACAGTTGCAGTTTGGGAGTTAACCACAGGGGGCGCTGTAGGGGTTGGGGTTCACCTAGTGTGTGTTTTCAACTGTAGGGGGGTGTGGCTGTAGGACTGACGTCATCGATCGAGTCTCCCTATAAAAGGGATCACTCGATCGATGCAGCCGCCACAGTGAAGCACGGGGAAGCCGTGTTTACATACGGCTCAGGAAGGTGATTCCAGGAAGCCATCCCGTTACAAACTCTCATTAGAGGATGTCGATCACCTCTTGGGAGCCATATATACCACTCTGGGTATACAGACAGATAAAAAAACCTGTCCCTGCATGACCAGATGTACGAGGGTTTGGGAGAACAGGAAAAGAGGAATTTTCCAGTTCACAAAGTATTAATAGAAGCAATTAAAAAAGAATGGCAGGAACCAGAAAGAAAACTTTTTTTTCTAAAGCTTTAAAAAGACTATTTCCATTCTCAGATGACCCATCCTCAATATGGAACAAAACTCCAAAGCTAGATGCCGCCTTCTCGCAGGTATCAAGGCATACCGATCTAGCATTTGAAGATATGGGCATCTTATCCAAAGCAATGGATAAAAAGATGGACTCATTATTAAAAAAAGTCATGGGACTCCACACTGGGAAGTTTAAAACCAGCGATGGTAGTCACGGTGGTGGCCAGAAATATGGAGTTCTGGTTAAACCAGATCCAGGCACACATTGAGGAAGGAACTGCGAAAGAGCAAATCCTATCCTCCTTTCCCACACTGCTGCGAGGCATAGCCTATATCGCAGAAGCCTCAGCTGAACTGGTAAGGATGGCAGCCAGATCATCCGCACTAGCCAACTCCACAAGACGGCTCTATGGTTAAAGACATGGCAGGGGGACTGCGCTTCTAAAACCAAATTATGTGGCATCCCATTTACAGGGGACTTGTTGTTTAGGCCAGGGTTGGAGAAGGTGCTAGATCGTACAGAGGATAAAAAGAAAGCATTTCCGCTGAAACGCAAAGCACCTTGGAGTCAGCCACAGCAGAACAAAAGGAGGCAAAAGAGTACAACTTGGGTCCCAAAAGGTCCCCGTTTCACAACACCCAAGGCAGATAACCAGAAAAGACCTTGGGCCCAGAAGGGGAAAGGCAAAGGAGGAGCCATTTTTCGTCGTCCTGAGCAAACCTACGACAAGAAATGACAAGTTGCTCACAGTAGGAGGAAGACTGGGGGCCTTCCTCCCGCAGTGGGAAAAGATAACCTCCAATCACTTTATTTTAAGAACAATAAAAGACAGTTATCACCTGGAGTTCTCAAAATCACCCCCAAACAAATTCTATTTAACCAAACTTCCAAAAAACAAAGGATTAATGAGAGCCTTAGAGGATCTCAAGAAACAGGAAGTAATCACAGAGGTGCCCAAGGAAGAAAGAGGACAAGGGTTTTACTCCCACATATTCGGAGTACAAAAACCCACGGGGAAGGTCAGACCAATCCTAAACCTCAAACCCCTGAATGTGTCCATAACCTACAAGAGATTCAGGATGGACTCGATGGCCCGGATTCACGTACCTCGGCGCATAGTTATGCCGGCGTAGCGTATCGAATATACGCTACGCCGACGTAGCACAGAGCGGCGAGCACAGTATTCACAAAGCACTTGCTCCCAACGTTGCGCCGGCGTAACGTAAATTTGTCAGCGTAAGCCGGCCTAATTCAAAGTAGGTGGAAATGGGCGTCATCCATTTAAATGAAGCGTGACCCCATGCAAATGAAGGGCCGAACAAAAAGGCGCATGTGCCGTCCCGTGGACGCAACCCAGTGCGCATGCTCAGAATTACGTCGAATCACTGCCTACGACGTGAACGTAACCTACGCCCAGCCCTATTCACGTACTACTACATAAACGACATAAAATATGACGGCTGTTCCCTGGTCCATACCTTAACATGGAACAAAGGAAGAAAAATACCGCGCTAAGAAATATTAAAAAGTCAATAAATTACTAATAAAGCTGCAACAACGGAGTGTTAATACGAACACAACAACATAGAACAAAGGGGAAAGGTTGTTGCGCTAAAATAAAAAATCTAAACAGTAAAATTTGAGAAAAAATAAAATTATGGAGCCAGTAACCCAAATCAATGCAGGACTAAAAAAGAGGATAATTTCAGTCCTAATGCATCCACAAAAATAAAGTTCATATAGGAGTAGCAATGTTGAGGAGCAAATGAAAAAAACACCTTGAACCAGTAAGAATTGGAGGCTTACCGGATGGCAAGCAGTGTGTGCTTGCGACTGCAAACCCCAGTCAGGGCCTTTAAAATGATCCTCGCAGGGGAAGATGGAAAAGGAAGAGGATTCTTGAAGTCTCCACCGAAAACCAAATTATTGAGCCGTATCATAGGAAAAAAATTTCAATGGTGAAGTACGTTTGATCAGCACACACATAAGGTAAAAAGTGACTTTAAGTACCACCATCACCAGCACCCTATAAATAGGAGGCTTACCAGAACAAGTATGAACAACAGCAAGTGGCTAAAACCCTAGCCTGGGCCTTTAATTCCTGGGCTGTAATGATAGTCCTACGTGTCCTCCGTGTTCAATGGGTACATAGAGGGAGTGATAGAGCCCACATAGTGAAGTTCGTTTAAACCATGTGTTTAATAATTAAAAATTGCACTTACAGAGTCAATGGAAATAAAAACAGAGAGAAGCCGGCCGGCTCGGAACAAACGCCCGTCCACTCTACACAACACGTCCTGCGTCAGCACGCTACCTTCCCGACGCGCGTTTCGTCATAAAATGCCCCAGATGACGTCATTTTATGACGAAACGCGCGTCGGGAAGGTAGCGTGCTGACGCAGGACGTGTTGTGTAGAGTGGACGGGCGTTTGTTCCGAGTCGGCCGGCTTCTCTCTGTTTTTATTTCCATTGACTCTGTAAGTGCAATTTTTAATTATTAAACACATGGTTTAAACGAACTTCACTATGTGGGCTCTATCACTCCCTCTATGTACCCATTGAACACGGAGGACACGTAGGACTATCATTACAGCCCAGGAATTAAAGGCCCAGGCTAGGGTTTTAGCCATTTGCTGTTGTTCATACTTGTTCTGGTAAGCCTCCTATTTATAGGGTGCTGGTGATGGTGGTACTTTAAAGTCACTTTTTACCTTATGTGTGTGCTGATCAAACGTACTTCACCATTGAAATTTTTTTCCTATGATACGGCTCAATAATTTGGTTTTCGGTGGAGACTTCAAGAATCCTCTTCCTTTTCCATCTTCCCCTGCGAGGATCATTTTAAAGGCCCTGACTGGAGTTTGCAGTCGCAAGCACACACTGCTTGCCATCCGGTAAGCCTCCAATTCTTACTGGTTCAAGGTGTTTTTTTCATTTGCTCCTCAACATTGCTACTCCTATATGAACTTTATTTTTGTGGATGCATTAGGACTGAAATTATCCTCTTTTTTAGTCTCGCATTGATTTGGGTTACTGGCTCCATAATTTTATTTTTTCTCAAATTTTACCGTTTAGATTTTTTATTTTAGCGCAACAACCTTTCCCCTTCATACCTTAACATGACTTACCCCTGCTTTATGAGGCTTAACTTTAAGCCGGACATAAGCCTGGTCGTTTTAGCCCACACACGATCATTTTTTACAATCCGAAAAACGACATTTTAAAAAACGACATTAAAAAATGCAGCATGTTCGATTTTTTTTTTTGGTTTTTCAGAAGCCGAAAAACGATGTGAAGCCCCCACACAATGATTTTAAATGACGTTTTTATAAATGTCATTTTTTTTTTCGATGCCTCAAAACGACCGTGTGTACGCGGCATAAGCCTTAGCACTTTAACCGGTTAACCCCCTGCCGCATGTATATGTACGTCCACAGAATGGCACATACAGGCATATGGGCGTACATGTACGTCCCCACCTTTCCGTGGGTCGGGGGTCCGATCGGGACCCCCCCCCCCCCCCCCCGGTACACGCGATCGCTCCCCGGAGCTAAAGAACGGGGAGAGCCGTATGTAAACACGGCTTCCCCGTGCTTCACTGTGGCAGCTGCATCGATCGAGTGATCCCTTTTTATAGGGAGACTTGATCGATGACGTCAGACCTACAGTTGTAAACACACACTAGGTGAACCCGAACTCCTTCAGCGCCCCCTGTGGTTAACTCCCAAACTGCAACTGTCATTTTCACAATAAACAATGCAATTTAAATGCATTTTTTGCTGTGAAAATGACAATGGTCCCAAAAATGTGTCAAAATTGTCCGAAGTGTCCGCCATAATGTCGCAGTCATGAAAAAAATCGATGATCGCCGCCATTAGTAGTAAAAAAAAGAAAATCATAATAAAACTATCCCCTATTTTGTAAACGCTATAAATGTTGCGCAAACCAATCGATAAACACTTATTGCGATTTTTTTTTTTTTTTTTACCAAAAATAGGTAGAAGAATACGTATCGGCCTAAACTGAGGGGAAAAAAAAAATTGTATGTTTTTGGGGGATATTTATTATAGCAAAAAGTAAAAAATATTGCATTTTTTTTTTCAAAATTGTCGCTCTATTTTTGTTTATAGCGCAAAAAAATAAAAACCGCAGAGGTGATCAAATACCACCAACAGAAAGCTCTATTTGTGAGGAAAAAAGAACGCCAATTTTGTTTGGGAGCCACGTCGCACGACCGCGCAATTGTCTGTTAAAGCAAAGCAGTGCCGAATCGCAAAACCTGGCCTGGGCATTTAGCTGCCTAAAGGTCCGAGGCTTAAGTGGTTAAAGAGCCAAGTGTCAGCACTTTCAGTTTTTCAAGAAAAAAGATTAGCATCCGACCCATGGATAATCAGGCTCTTCAGATCTCTGAGCAGACAAAGACCTATACACAGACTTCAGTCTTTCCAAAGTGGGACCTGTCATTAGTGCTGCAAACTTTGACAGCGGACCCCTTTGAGCCACTAGAGAATTGCAACCTAAAGACGCTGACGCTAAAAGCAGTCTTTCTGGTGGCAATCACCACAGCAAAAGGCTCTGTGAGATGGAGGCCTTATCAATCAGACCCCCCTTTTGTCAGATCTTTGCAGACCGCATCATTTTTAAAATGGACCTCCTCCTGCCAAAAGTCATCTCGAGATTCCATAGGGAACAAGAAGTTGTGTTCCCTTCATTTTGTCCGAACCCTTCTAAAGGGCAAGAAGTAAAGTTTCATCATTTAGACGTCAGAGAGATCAGCAGGGCTGAGATACAACAGAGGATAAAAAGAAGACAAAAAAAATATTTTATTAAAAAGAAAATGGCAGTTTGCTACACAGTGCTTTAGCAGACTAAATGTCGGTTGGGGTTTACATCTGTTTTTATCATGTTTTGAGTATTCCCACTGTTGGCCATCTGTAAATTAGGCAACACCGCACAGTCCACATCCTCACTTGGCAGCCGCTGAGATAAAATCAGTTACTGGATAGGTTACATTGGGGTTAATTTGCTAAAATAAAGTGTGTGCAAAATCTGGTGCAGCTCTGCATAGAGACCAATTGGTTTTCATATTTTTTTTTGTCAAAGCTTAAAAGGGTTGTAAAGGTTTGTTTTTTATTTTCTAAATGGGTTCCTTTAAGTTAATGCATTGTTGGTTCACTTACCTTTTTCTTCGATTTCCCTTTAAAATGTTTTTTTTTCTTTGTCTGAATTTCTCACTATCTGTTCCTTCTCAGTAAGCTTGCCCCCATCATCCGAGCCGTTCTGGCTGGGGGTAAGTAAGCGTCCCTTGGGCCTACATCCATGCGGGGAGACGCTGTGTTCACAGGAATGTAGTCCCAGGGGAGGGGGGTGAGCACGCTTACTAACCCCCAGCCAGAACGGCTCGGATGATGGGGGTAAACTCACTGAGGAGGAACAGGAAGTGAGAAATTCAGACAAAGAAAAAAAACATTTAGAAGGGAAATAAATCAAAGGAGAAGGTAAGTGAACCAACAATGCACTAGCTTGAAGGAACCTATTTAGAAAAAAAACTTTACAACCCCTTTAATTGAACAAGCTAAAGTTAGAAGCGGATTGGTTTCTGTGTAGAGCTTCACCAGGTTTTGCACTCTCCAGTTTTAGTAAATCAACTCCTTAGACCGCATTCACATCTAGGCGTTTTTACACCTGTAGCGCTACGCCGCTGCCGCCAGAGGGCTGGAAATACATGTCCCTCTATGGAGATGGTTCACATCTCCACGCCGAACGCCTGACGCCTATCGCCTGAAAAAAGGTCCTGGACCTTTTTTTCAGGCGTCTTTCGGCGTTTCGGCTAGGAGATGGGAAGCATCTCCATAGAGGGGGTCATTCTGGGGCACATCTGGGCGGACAATACCGGCGTTTTGTCGCCGCAAATCGCGGTACAAAACGCTGCTATTTGTACCGCGATTTGCGGCGACAAAACGCCGCGATTTCGTCCGCCTAGATGTGAATGGAGCCCAAGTGTTGTTTTTAGTTGGTCTGCACAGACCCATAGCCTTGCATTGAGGAATTGTAAAACTGTGTTTTGCAGTATAAGGGTGTGTGTGTGTGTGTGTGTGTATAATAGATAGTATTTTGTGTGTGTACAGTATATATGTAATAGACAGTATTTTGTGTGTGTGTGTACAGTATATATGTAATAGTATTTTGTGTGTGTGTAGACAGTATATATGTAATAGTATTTTGTGTGTAGACAGTATATATGTAATAGTATTTTGTGTGTGTGTAGACAGTATATATGTAATAGTATTTTGTGTGTGTGTGTGTGTGTGTGTGTGTGTAGACAGTATATATGTAATAGTATTTTGTGTGTGTGTGTGTGTGTGTGTGTGTGTATGTGTACAGTATATATGTAATAGACAGTATTTTGTGTGTGTGTAATAGATAGTATTTTGTGTGTGTGTGTACAGTATATATGTAATAGACAGTATTTTGTGTGTGTGTGTGTGTAATAGATAGTATTTTGTGTGTGTACAGTATATATATAATAGACAGTATTTTGTGTGTGTGTGTGTGTGTGTGTGTGTGTGTAGACAGTATATATGTAATAGTATTTTGTGTGTAGACAGTATATATGTAATAGTATTTTGTGTGTACACAGTATATATGTAATAGTATTTTGTGTGTGTGTGTGTGGACAGGTATATATGTAACAGTATTCTGTGTGTAATGAGCAGACCTAGCTCCCCAGCCTCGCCTATGCTGGTATAGAGTTATCAGTTGTGAACAGGAATGGTGTTCCTCAAACATTAGCACAGGTTGATCAGATTACGCAGCGTTGCTTGGTATAGGAATGCAGCAAAGCTGCGTGGCGCTGTGCCGCAGTGAGCACATTGATGAGGTTATCGATCTCTGCTTTATTGTTCCACCTCGTTCCCAAAACTGTGTTGTGTTTTTTTTTTTTTTTCCCAGGCAAATAACAATGCAGCCGTTTGCCTGCTTTATTTGGGCAAATTAAAGGAATCCCTCAGGCATCTGGAAGGATTGGTTCAGCAGGATCCCAAACACTATCTTCACGAAAGCGTTCTCTTCAATTTGACAACTATGTATGAGCTGGAGTCGTCGCGCAGTATGCAGAAGAAGCAAGCCCTGCTGGAGGCGGTAGCTGTCAAGGAAGGTGACAGCTTTAACACTCAGTGTCTGAAACTGCTATAATTCTGCTGCTGCTACATCTCCTCACACTGAGAAAAGACTGCAAGGAAAAAGTCCTTCCTGTGTATATATTACTGCTGGAAAATGGAAATGGCCTTCCCAGGTTAAATAGGATTGAAATTTGTCTATGCTATGTACTTTGTCAAATAAACAATGGATGTTCTCTTTTCAGGGTCTCTCTTTGTATCACATTCTACTGATTAGGACATATCTATATTTCATCTTATTTAGGGGGATATGTTAAAGAGGACCTGTCAGCTTGTAGCACCTTCTTCAGTTGAACAATGCTGCTTTTTTTTTAATGCATGCTATATCAGTGCTGGGAGATTAGGTTAGAGGAGAAATAAGTGTCATCCCGACCAAAAATTATATTACCTGTTGGAGATAGATTCAACAAGCTTTCCACAGGGCTTCAAGGTGGGACTGCAGACTCTTGTCACAGGATTACAGTCCATATATTAACGATGGTGGCATGCCTTCTTATGGACTCGGATCCCCCCTGTATATGAGCAACCTCGGAGGTTTACAAAATCAGCAGCCAGCTTCAGAGGATCAATACCAGGATGAAAACAGGAGCCACTCAACAGGTAGGGTGTCCCCTGACTCATTGTAAATGCAACATGATGGTTGGATTGTATCTTTAATCTGGATCTGAGAATTAGAAATCCTGCCAGGCTGCTGCTTTACAATGGTCAAGAAGCCTCTTCAGGTCTGTGGGGTTCCAATGAGTTTTCTAGACACCGAACAGAAATGTAATCGTAGGAACCCTACTGTGCTACATAATTAAAGCACACAAAAAGTGAACCTCCGCTTTTTGGATCCCTCCGGTGACACATTTGGCACCTTTCAGGGGGAGGGGGGTGCAGATATTTGCACCACTTCCGGGTCTGATCCCCGCGGGGAATCCAGCCTGTGACATCACCACCACCCCCCCCCCCACTGTCTTCTGTTAAACACTGTTCCCAGGAGAGAGCGGGGACCAGTGACGGCGCGCCGCGATCCTCGCGCATGCGCAGTAGGGAATCGGGCAGTGAAGCCATAAGGCTTCACTTCCTGATTCCCTCACCGAGGATGGTGGCGGAAGCAGCCAAGGACCGAGCGATTGCTCAGCCTCGGCTGCTGACATCGCGGGCACGCTGGACAGGTAAATGTCCATTTTTTAAAAGTCAGCAGCTGCCGTATTTTTAGCTGCTGACTTTTAAAAAAAAAAAAAACGGCGGAACCTCCGCTTTAAGTGATTGGTTGCCTCTGTAATCACGTACAACAGAAGGGTTCCCTTACACACAGATCTGCCCTGCAGTGTGCCCACAATCATCTTGCCTTCACAATCCACTGTCAGCTGCGTGCCTGTCTTCCATTTCCCATGTTGGGAAATTTTTGGGGGATTTTATGTGATAGACCAACACAAAGTGGCACATAATTGTGAAGTGAAAGGAAAATGATAAATGGTTTTCTTTTTTACAAATAAATATGTGAAAAGTGTGGCATGCATTTGTATTCAACCCCCTTTACTCTGATACCCCTAACTAAAATCTAGTGGAACCAAATTGCCTTTGTATTTAGCCCCCCCTAAGTCAAAATGTTGTAGAACCACCTTTTGGCTGCAATTACAGCTGCAAGTGTTTTTGGATGTCTCTACCAGCTTTGCACATCTAGAGAGTGATATTTTTGCCCATTCTTCACAAAATAGCTCAAGCTCTGTCAGATTGGATGGAGAGTCTGTGAACAGAAATTTTCAAGTCTTGCCACAGATTCTCATTTAGATTTAGGTCTACACTTTAGGCCATTCTAACACATGAATATGCTTTGATCTGAACCATTCCATTGTAGCTCTGGCTGTATGTTTAGTGTTGTCCTGCTGGAAGGTGAACCGCCGCCCCAGTGTTAGGGCTTTTGCAGAATCCAACAGGTTTTCTTCTAAGATTGCCCTGTATTTGGCTCCATCCATCTTCCCATTAACTCTGATCAGCTTCCCTGTCCCTGCTGAAGAAAAGCATCTCCACAGCATGATGCTGCCACCACCATGTTTCACAGTGGGGATGGTGTGTTCAGGGTGATGTGTGCAGTGTTAGTTTTCCGCCACACATGGCGTTTTGCTTTTAGGCCACAAAGTAAAATTTTGGTCTCATCTAATAGTTCTCCGATTTAATGCTCTCCTTGCCTGGCCTGTCAGTTTAGGTGGATGGCCATGTCTTGGTAGGTTTGCAGTTGTACCATACCATTTTCGGATGATGGATTGAACAGTGCTCCATGAGATGTTCAAAGCTTGGGATATTTTTTTATAACCGAATTCCGCTTTAAACTTTTCCACAACTTTATCCCTGACCTACCTGGTGTGTTCCTTGGTTTTCATGATGCTGTTTGTTCACTAAGGTTCTCTAACAAACCTCTGAGGGCAATTTGGTTCCACTCAATTTTAGTTAAGGGTATCAGAGTAAAGGGACTGAATACAAATGCACACCACACTTTTTACTTATTTATTTTTAAAAAAAAATATTAAAACCATTTATCATTTTCCTTCCACTTCACAATTATTTGTCACTTTGTGTTGGTCTATCAAAAAAATTAAATAATTTTTTATTTTTTTGGTTGTAACATGACAAAAGACAACTTTTTCAAGGCACTGTACTGCATTGCTCCATAATTCATGGTAACAAAATAAAAGTAATGGGCTATAATTTTCCCATTGCAACGAATGAGCTATACTAAAACGACGCATATACAAATGCGTGTGTATAAGTTTGTGCACACTGGTGTACGCTGTACACATGCGCTGCAGTGTGTTGTTGCTTGATTTTTGTTTTCTAATTTAAAAATGCATTTATCCAACCCTTTGTGCGGTAACACCGTGACATTTTTGCATCGCATTGTAACATGCTGCATTACATCATCTTTTCACAATGTGCACCATTGCAACGCACACAGCGCTCTGGATCAGGCCTTACCACAATGCACAAATGTGAAGCCAACCTCCAGATTTTTAAGGTACGTTGCTTATTTACAGTTTTGTGCAACTTTGATTTTTCATTGGCACAATTTTATATTTTACAAATATTTGTATTTACTCAATCCAGTTTTAACATGTAGATTTACTGGGAATTTTGTAGATCATGTTGTGTCTTTGTGAGTTAATAATACTTTTAATAACAGGTGTATACAGCTATCACAGGACCTACACAATCCATGGCACCATCTATTTTATTCTACTAGTCCTGTGCTTTCAAATGTACAGTTTGTGAAATCTTTCACAAACTCTTAAAGCTGTAAGTGAAAAAATAGTTTGGCCGCCTGAGATGAAAAGTGGAGAGCAGGCCCTGGCAGTGAAGGGGTTAAATGTAGATATTTGTAATTCAGCCACTAGAGGGAGCTCTTGATGCATTTTACTGTTCATGTCTCTGAACTATTGAGAAAAATATATCAGCCACACAATTAAGCCTGGTACACAAGGACTACATATCTGCCAGTTCAACAGAAACCAGCCAACATCTGGCCAGTGTTTACAGAAGCTGGTTGAATGGGCATGCTAGAAAATGAGCATCTGATCAGCGTTCGCAGCCAATGGCTGTGAGTGCTGGTCGGTGTGTCTTGGCAGGGGAGCAGTCCCCCTATCAGAACACAATAGCTCAGCCGGGAGATTACTCTACTAATATCAGATTGTTGGTACAGGGTCTTCTCCCGAGCTCAGTTTTTTTTTTTTCGCTCAGTTTGCTGGGTTAAATGAAACAACACTTAAGCCTCGTACACAGTCGAACTTTTTGCCAACAAACTTCAAAATTAGCAAGTTTTCCAAAAAATCGGACAAACTTTTTCGGTTTTCATCAGACAAAAGTTCGCTCTGCAAACAGACAAACTTTTCGGCAACAAAAGTCAGATGGTGCCTAGTCCGACCGTGCTTACAGCAAGCCATCGGACTTTTGTCCAAAGTACAAACACACATGCCCAGAGCCAATGTTAAAATCAACCAACAATAGCAGAAGTTGACCAAAGGGTGGCGGAAAAGAGCAGAAAAATCACGTGATGTTGGGAAAGTTTGCAGAAAAGACTTGCCATGTGTATGCTATGGGTGTGCCCGGCCAACTCCCTTTAAACAAAAATCCACAGAAAAGTTTGAAGTCCGATCGTGTGTATGAGGCTTTAGTGTGTACCAGGGTTTATGTAGCACAACTATTGTCTAAAGCCTTGTACACACGATCGGACTTCAAACAAACTTTTCCTTGGGTCACACCCATAGCATACACACGCTCTGACTATTTCGGCAACAAACACGAACGTAGTGACGTTTCAACGTACTGACAAGAGTTTAAAAGAGGAAGTTCAATTCTCCGGCGTCACCCTTTGGGCTCCTTCTGCTAATCGAGAGTTAGTAGAGGTTTCGTCTGTGTGCATTCGCGATTTTCATTTTTGTGCAATTTTGTTCGTTTCTGAACGTCCGTTCGTCAAGCAGACATGTTGCGCAATGGGGTTGTGTGAACTTGACCCACAAAATGATATAGAAATATGTTTGATTCATATAACCAAAATACACTAATCCAGTCAGTATCACCAGCAAAGCAGCTTTTAGTATTATCACATTATAAAGAAGAAGAGAATGTGCGCTGCTTTTCTTGATTTCAGAACTTGCCCCGTCACAAATGTGCTCTTCCAAATACGAACGCTAGTTTTACTAGACAGAACGCTTCCGGCTGGTCTTTGCTTCTGAGCATGCGTGTTTGTACTTTGTACAAAAGTCGATTGCTTGCTGTACACACGGTCGGACTAGGCACCATCGGACTCTTGTTGAAGTAAAGTTTGTCCGTTTGCAGAGCGAACTTTTTGTCCGATGAAAACCGAGCTTCGCCCCTGTCCCCGGTAGCTCGCGCGCAGAATTGAACGCACAAGTAAGTCCCACCGACATATGTAAACGCCGTTTAAACCACATGTGAGGTATCGCCGCATGCGTTGGAGTGCCAGCAACAATTCTAGCACTAGATCTCCTCTGTAAATCTAAACTGGTAACCTGTAAAAATTTCAAAGCGTTGCCTATGGAGATTTTTAAGTACCGAAGTTTGGCGCCATTCCATAAGTGTGCGCAATTTTAAAGCATGACATGTTAGGTATCTATTTACTCGGCGTAACATCATCTTTCATACTTTACAAAAAAAATTGGGCTAACTTTACTGTTTTGTTGTTTTTTTAATTCATGAAACATTTTTTTTCCAAAAAAAAGGCGTTTGAAAAATGATTGTGCAAATACTGTGCAAGATAAAACGTTGCAATGACCGTCGTTTTATTCCCTACGGTGTCTGCTAAAATATATATATATATATATATATATATATATATATTTATATATATATATATATATATATATATATATATATATATATATAATGTTTGGGGGTTCTGCGTAATTTTCTAGCAAAATAATGATGATTTGTACATGTAGGAGAGAAGTGCCAGAATAGGCCCGGTATTGAAGTGGTTAAGCGGTTAAGGTAAAAAACGCTCCACTACTTGAATTGCTCCCACACCTCCCTATATACTTACCTGCATCCTATCTCAATCCCATGCTGTGCCTGTCTGCAGCGGCACTGGTCTGTGTTCCTCTCCTCACAGGACACAGTAGCAGCAGAGGAAGACATTGGCTTATGCTGCTATCAATTAAATCCTGTGAGGAGGGAGCAGGGCCAGGCTTTGTATGTGTGTGGACACACACAGCTGACTCAGGAGCAAGCCTGCATGCACGCTTCCAAAGCAAGCAGTTTTCTATGGGGGCAGACACAGAAGAGGAGATACAGACAGCACCAGCAGGGGACCACAGAAGAGATTTGGGACTGCTCTGTGCAATAGTATGCAAGTACACCATCTTTATTATTTTAAATAAATTGATGAATTCTCGCACAAAATCTATAAACACACTAAAGGTGTCAGAAGTAAAAAGATGATTTAAATATATACAGTCATCAAAAGTTTAAGACCACTTGGAAAATGGCAAAAAAATCATATTTTACATTGTTGGATCTTAACAAGGTTCCAAGTAGAGCTTCAACATGCAACAAGAAGAAATGATAGTGAGACAAAAATTTTTTTGAGCATTCAATTTAATGAAAACAACGAATAAACTGAAACAGGCTTTTGTCAGCTGATCAAAAGTTTAGGACCACACCTCCAAAAATCCCTAAACCCCCCCAAAACAGAAATCCAACTTCCAAACATGAACTCAGTAATGAGTAGCTCCGGCCGTTATTGTTGATCACTTCAAAAATTAGTTTCGGCATGCTTGATGCAAGCGTTTCCATGAGGTGAGTGGGAACATTTATCCAAGTGGTGAAGACAGCCGCACGAAGGCCATCTACTGTCTGGAACTGTTGTCCATTTTTGTAAACTTCCCTTGCCATCCATCCCCAAAGGTTCTCAATTGGATTTAGATCAGGGGAACACGCAGGATGGGCCAAAAGAGTGATGTTATTCTCCTGGAAGAAGTCCCTTGTCCTGCAGGCATTGTGTACTGTAGCGTTGTCCTGTTGAAAAACCCAGTCGTTACCACACAGACGAGGGCCCTCAGTCATGAGGAATGCTCTCTGCAACATCTGGACATAGCCAGTGGCCATTTGACGCCCCTGCACTTCCTGAAGCTCCATTGTTCCACTAAAGGAAAAACCACCCCAGACCATTATGGCGCCCCCTCCACTGTGGCGCGTAGAAAACATCTCAGGTGGGATCTGCTTGTCATGCCAGTAATGTTGGAAACCATCAGGACCATCAAGGTTAAATGTTTTCTCATCAGAGAATAAAACTTTCTTCCACCTTTGAATGTCCCATGTTTGGTGCTCTTTTGCAAAGTCCAAACGAGCAGTTCTGTGGCGTTCAAGGAGACGATTTTTGAAGGCGTTTTTTGTTTTTGAAGCCCTTCAGTCTCAGATGCCATCTGATGGTTATGGAGCTGCAGTCAGCACCAGTAAGGGCCTTAATTTGGGTCGAGGATCGTCCAGTGTCTTGATGAGAGACCCTGCTTATGCAGTTCAGCAACCCGACCACGTTCAAAAAGGGAGAGTTTTTTTGCCTTTGCCATCACGTGTGACTACCTGACAGAAAATGACAATAAATCCACATCTTTGCACAGATTTGGCCTTTTAAAGGCATGTGGTCCTAAACTTTTGATCAGCTGAAAAACACCCTGTTTCAGTTTATTCATTATTTTCAATTAATTGAATGCTCAAAAAAATTTTTGTCCCACTCTCATTTCTTCTTGTTGCATGTTGAAGCTCTACTTGGAACCTTGTTAAAGCGGGGGTTCACCCTATTAAAAAAAAAAAAAAATTTATTCTAGCATTACATTCGGCATCGTAGCGCGAGCTACAGTATGCCGGTCTTACATTTTTTATCCCCGTACTCACTGTGCTATTGTACATTGAAGATTCCGGGGAATGGGCGTTCCTATGGTGAGAGAAGGTGATTGACGGCCGGCCCTGGCACGTCGCGCTTCTCCGGAAATAGCCGAAATAGGCTTGGCTCTTCACGGCGCCTGCGCATAGCCTGTGCGCAGGCGCCGTGAAGAGCCGAGACCTACTCCGGCTGTCTTCGGGGAGCGTGACGTGCCAGAGCTGGCCGTCAATCATCCTCCCTCTCCATAGGCACGCCCATTCCCCGCGGGAGTCGGAATCTTCAATGTGCAATAGCACAGTGAGTACGGGGATAAAAAATGTAAGACCGGCATACTGTAGCTCGCGCTACGATGCCGAATGTGATGCTAGAATGATGTTAAGGAGGGTGAACCACCGCTTTAAGATCCAACAATGTAAAATATGATTTTTTGCCATTTTTCAAGTGGTCTTTAACTTTTGATCAGGACTGTATATAATCATCTAATATTTCTGGGGAGATGAAGACACATGACAGTGTCGTAACGCGTAGGGATTGGCCGTGGACAGACGTACACCAGGAGTGATGTGAGGAGGCGTTGAGAATACTGCTGTTCATTTTACACTTGTTTTACTTTTTTAATGTAAGAGCACATCCACCTAATAAACGGTTTCCTTTGCTTTACCTACTACACCAATGGAGGCTTTTCTTTCTCTTCTTAACCTATGTGAGTCCTATTCGGTACTGTTTGAGGAGACTATATAAGGCTGCAATTTATCTATGAGCCTGGAATAAGCCTGTGAGGTACCAGTGGAGGTTTGAAACCTGTTTTGGAATGCTCTGTTACTGTCCTTGATGCCCATTATACCTTTTATGAGGTGAGAGTTCTGTGAGACTAATTACTCTGAAGATCCAGTTATCCATCCTATATTGAGATCTGTGGACATTTATTATTATACCCACTTGCACGGTCTATACACTTTTTTTCTCTATCTCAGTTTATCTGCTATACCACATTTGGACTTTATTTGTGCACTGGTACGTTACTATTATTATTAGTTTATCTGCCCTACCACATATGGACTTGTGTACCGGCACGTCACCATTATTACTAATATATTATATGATTATATATATATATATATATTTAAATCCTCTTTTCACTTCTGACACCTTTAGCGTGTTTATAGATTTTGCGCGAGAATTTATATATTTCTGTTTGTGTGCATTGTAATCACCACTATTTTTTTTTCTTAAATTTCACTATTGTTTTATTTTTGTGACATTTATTACTCGCAGTAGCGCGAAGGACACCACTTATTTATCTTTATTATTTTAATTAAAGCAACAACAAAATAAACCTTAACAATGGCTTCAAAGCTGCAGTATCAGCCGTGTGTTTACTTGACCTCTTAAATACCAGAACGTTTATAAACCTTGGTAGACAATGGTTAAGCTCAGGGTTAGTGTTTATTCTTCCATGAGCTCAATCTTTGCAATGTTAGGTTTACCAGAAAGCGCCGGTTGGAATTTGTGAATAGACCACACAGTTTCAGAAGTGTGTAAGTGGTCAATTGTAAAAATGGAAGGTTCCCCCAATGGTGTTCTTAGGCAGCAGGGTAGAAAAGTATATAAAACAAGGTGTATAATAAAATAATTTTATTGTATAAAAAAAAAAAAAGGTAGAGATTCATTGAACAGTTGAAATATGAGCTCTGGTGTATAAAATATTGTACAATGTACACATACAGCACTGCAAGCAAAAAGATTGTCATACAAATGAACATATATAATTGTACAAGTATGCAGCAAATACTGATGCGTTTCAACCCCATCATGGAGTCTTCTTCAGAGGTTTTTTGATGCTGCTGTAACAAAATGCATAAATAAATAAACTGTGCTTCTACAAATTACTGTGGAAGAATTTTAAAGGTAGATTGCATAGTTACCAATTTGTTGCGTGTGCACATTTAAATCATAGTATTCTTATTATAGATTATTATTATTATTATATCAGAGTATTCTTTAACCACTTGCTTACTGGGCACATATACCCCCTTCCTGGCCAGGCGAAATTTCAGCTTTCAGCACTGCGTCGCAATAAAATTGCACGGTCGTGCGACGTGCCTCCCAAACAAAATTTACGTCCTTTTTTTCCCACAAATAGAGCTTTCTTTTGGTGGTATTTGATCAAAAACAGTACAATCCCATACACCCAACTCCATACCCACAGTTGATCCAGAGGAAGGCAAAAAACCCCAGCAGAGCATGATCCAATTTGCTACAGCAGGGGAAAAAATTCCTGATCCCCCGAGAGGCAATCAGATTTACCCTGGATCAACTTTACCTACAAATCTTAGTACTCAGTTATTTTATGTACATTTAAGAAAGTATCCAGGCCTTTCTTAAAGCAATCTACTGAGCTGGCCAGAACCACCTCTGGAGGGAGTCTGTTCCACATTTTCACAGCTCTTACTGTGAAGAAACCTTTCCGTATTTCGAGGTGAAATCTCTTTTCCTCTAGACGTAAAGAGTGCCCCCTTGTCCTCAGTGTTGACCGTAAAGTGAATAACTCAACACCAAGTCCACTGTATGGACCTCTTATATATTTGTACATGTTGATCATATCCCCCCTAATTCTCCTCTTCTCAAGAGTGAATAAATTCAGTTCCTCTAATATTTCCTCATAGCTGAGCTCCTCCATGCCTCTTATCAGTTTGGTTGCCCTTCTCTGCACTTTCTCCAGTTCTCCAATGTCCTTTTTGAGAACTGGTGCCCAAAACATATTCCAGATGAGGTCTTACTAATGATTTAATAGAAAAAGGAAGTCGCGCTAATTTAAAGTAATATAATGAACCACCAGTGACTAACAAACAATAAATTAGAAACAGTTCAATATATGATGGTAAAAACCACCAAAGCTGTGAGTATAAATTGTGAATGACTACGGGATATCATAAATGTCTCTGCAGTTGATATTCACAGATTGACAATCTAGGCAAGCCAAGAGGTTTTAAAGCAGTCCACAGGTGTAGTGATGAAAAAAATCTCAGGTAACAGTGATGACAACCACGCTGTGTTCAGAACAAACAGGAGACCTCCACCACAGATAATACTGACTCTTACCAGAATTCAGTAAATATATAGCATGAAAATCAGATCCAGCAGCAGCCCAAATGGTTATCTTCAACTAGCGATATCCCAATGGGGGAACTCTCCATTCATTAGTGATCACCATTAAATCCAAGTTTCACAGATATGTAAGGAAAACACCAAGAGGGGAATATAGCGTAATACTGCGCTGGTTTATTTAAATATAGAACAGCCAAATGCTTACTTACATTCTGAAGATTAAAATAGGCATCAAGCGGGCATAAAAACAGAAACTGCAGAGCAAAAAAAACACAGCCGGCCGGACTGTGTGTTGGCGTACGTCCGGAGTATGCGGATCCTTACACTAGCAAACGCGGTAACGTCAGGGCGTCTCCTCCCGACGTTTCGTCACGATAGGGACGTGTTCAGGGGGTAAGGAGACGCCCCAACTCACAGCACATATAACAAACAAAGGGGCGGAGCCAACCCGAGGGCAGATCCAATCACGATCGCTCATCCTCCATTTTGACTCCTGGAAAACATGCAACGCCTGCTAATGCAAACCGCTGCCACAGTAAGGGAAAAAAGGTTATATACTCTCCCCTGTCATAAAAATAAAGTTTTATTTAAAACCTCTACTAAAACGCGCAGTCTTGAAAACCAGAAGATCAAGGGAAATAAGGCAAATATTAAAAAAGGTATAATCCTCATAAAATATAGCCAAAATACAATGCTACCAGTGCATTGATCCCTGTCTTAACCGGTCCTCCAAAATTTAAAAACAAACAAAAAATTTATGAAGAATGTGATCACCGGAGTCTGCCCCAGGTTGTCTACACCCCCATGTACATAAAATGAGAAAGTTTAGAGAGTTTGTACTGATGGGGCACTTTAGATCATGGATTTTTCCATTGACTAATGTGACATATTTTTATTTTTATCTATTCTCTATTGGTTACATTCAGTGTAAATATAGATGTTTAATGTATACGTATTATTGCTGTATAGTCTGTCCTTTTAATCTAGCTAGGACTGTTTACTGTATTGATTATATATGCATTTCTATCTGTCGACTTGAAATGGGTTGCCGTCTGAAAGTTCTCCCCATCCACCGAGATCACTAGATCCAAAAAGTTGACTTGTATCTGGCTAGCCTCATAGCTCAGCGAGATTCCCCAATCATTTGCGTTTAAAGCGCTCATGAAATGGGTCAAGTCATCTTCGGTGCCGTCCCATAGGAGGAGGATGTCGTCAATATACCTGGCCCACAATAGAATTTGTGGCCTGGACTGAACACGGACGACATCCTCCTCCCATAACGCCATAAAAAGATTGGCAAGACTCGGAGCGTATTTAGCTCCCATCGCTACACCGCGATTTTGTTTGTAGAATTTACCGTCATGCCAAAAGAAATTATGCGTTGCTGCGAATTCTAGGAGTTCCATAATAAATGATACCTGTCTCTTATCCAACTCGCTGTCCCTATTCAAATAATACGAAACCGCATGTAGGCCTTGGTCATGTGGTATTATAGTATACAATGAAGCAACATCACATGTTACTAGCCACGACCCCTATGACAGGCCCGTCACCATATAGTTGGGGCCCAGTTTATCCATCTGGCCCCCCCATTGCGAGGGGAAGAGGTCCTTTGGGACCACCACCCCCTTTGGCCCCTCAGTATAATACTGGTTACCAGCACCAGTTTGGAGGCCATAGAGGCAGTCAGCCTTATGGAGGGCAATATTTTGGTCCTCCTCCATCTTCAGGAATTCAGGAGGTGGTTCATTATGCTGAAAGTCTGGAACCAGAGTTTAACATACTAACCCATAATCCTTTTCTTCCCCTGGGAGACACTCTGGACTTAGGGGAAGGAGCTTATGGCCCTCCCCAGGGACAGAATGGGCTCACTCAGTCTGGGACTTATGAACTCGGATATGGAGGGTCAAGTGTTCCTAATCTGAACAATGGCTTCAACGGCCCACAATGGGGTTTTCCCCGGGCAGGCCAGGGTACCAAGAGAGCCGCAGAAAGAAAAGAGGAACCAGAGGGGGGAGGAACAGGAAGCCCAAAGAGATCGAGACTGTGAAGGGGGAGGGCATCTTCAACTTGAGCTCTCATATTTTAAGCCCCTCAGAAATAACTGTTCTGGATAAGGGGCTTAAGTATGTTCCTCCTGCTAATATTAACAAATTTAAGGTATACATGGATATACACAAATATATCAGAAAGCTCAATATCCAAAGATACTGTGCCTCTAACCCTTTTAACCAATCTGCAATGTCCACTTTTCATATAATACATTCAGGTCTGTCCAACGCTTCTGTTTGGAACCCTCCGGGTCATCTTCCAGCTGCTCTTAAAGTATTTAGAGATCTTACTTTGAAGGACCTAGATGACATGAAAGTCAAGCAGGTCCGGTGTAAACAGGACATTCAAAAGGGGATAGAATCTTTGTGCCAGAATAAAAATGTAGTTATCCGCCCAGCGGATAAGGGGGGTGGGATTGTAGTCCTTAATAAGTCCGACTACATGCAGGAAATGCAGCGGATTTTAGGGGATGAGGAAACCTATGTTCCACTTCCCCTTGATCCGGGTATCAAGTATAAGAAAATCTTGACCAGGATCGTGGATAGAGGCTTCCGGAGCAATATTCTTAATGAAAAAAGAGAGAGACTTTTTGGTCCCTAAAGCTCCGAGAACACCGATTATATACTACCTGCCGAAGGTACATAAGAGTCTTACTTGCCCCCCGGGACGTCCCATTATAAGTGGGATAGATTCGGTTACGTCCCGGGTGGGCAAGTATATAGACTTCTTCCTTCAGCCCCTGGTGAAAAAGATACCATCATTTATTAAAGACACTAAAGAGGTGATCAATATTGTGTCCGGAATAAAACCTCCTCCAGATGTGTGGCTAGTAACATGTGATGTTGCTTCATTGTATACTATAATACCACATGACCAAGGCCTACATGCGGTTTCGTATTATTTGAATAGGGACAGCGAGTTGGATAAGAGACAGGTATCATTTATTATGGAACTCCTAGAATTCGCAGCAACGCATAATTTCTTTTGGCATGACGGTAAATTCTACAAACAAAATCGCGGTGTAGCGATGGGAGCTAAATACGCTCCGAGTCTTGCCAATCTTTTTATGGCGTTATGGGAGGAGGATGTCGTCCGTGTTCAGTCCAGGCCACAAATTCTATTGTGGGCCAGGTATATCGACGACATCCTCCTCCTATGGGACGGCACCGAAGATGACTTGACCCATTTCATGAGCGCTTTAAACGCAAATGATTGGGGAATCTCGCTGAGCTATGAGGCTAGCCAGATACAAGTCAACTTTTTGGATCTAGTGATCTCGGTGGATGGGGAGAACTTTCAGACGGCAACCCATTTCAAGTCGACAGATAGAAATGCATATATTTCTAGGGATAGCTGCCATTATGCTCCCTGGCTTGATTCCATCCCAAAAAGCCAATATTTGCGCATTAAGAGGAATTGCACTAAGCAGACATCGTTTGTACAACAAGCAGACGTTTTAACACATCGGTTCTTAGCGAAGGGGTATAAGCCGGATGACTTATCCAGTGCCCTGGAGCATGTGACCCAACTAGACAGGGGTATTTTACTTGAAGATAAGCCTCGTGACAAGTCCGGCAAATTCAAATGCCCTTTTATTACAGATTTTTCCTGCCAGCATGGTGGGATTAAGCACATAATGTCCAAACACTGGCACATTCTCAAGAGTGACAATATTTTGGGTGGTCTATTACCAGACAGGCCGCAGGTGGTCTTTAGGGGTCTCCCTTCCTTGAGAGATAAGGTGGCTGGTAACATAATGAATCCCCCTAAAATTCCTTCGATGTTCTTGGCAGGTCTGACAGGTTTTTATAAGTGTGGTCGGTGTCAGAGCTGTAGCATTAATAACCGCACTAAGAAAAAGACAGTGGAGTTTAGCTCCCGTTGCACTGGTAGAAAGTTTTCAATTAAGCCCTTTATCACGTGCTCCACAGTCGGAGTTATTTATTTACTAATATGTCCGTGTGGTTTACAATATGTGGGGAGGACTAAACGCCCCCTACACGTGCGGCTAAATGAGCACATCGCTAGTATTAGAAGTGGTTTCATGGAGCATTCCGTATCCAAGCATTACTTCACCGCCCACGAATGTAATCCCAAGGATACTATATTCCTTGGGATAGACAAGTTTACCGCCCATTGGAGGGGGAGTGACTTGGTCAGATCTATATCCAGGACTGAGATGTCCTGGATATATAAAATTAAATGCTATATGCCTCACGGTTTAAATATCGAGGTAGACCTAAATTGCTTTCTGGATAATTCCTAACTCTTTGTGCAATTTTTTGTGTAATCTGTTATAGAGGACTATTCTTGTTATACGAGTTGCTATCTCTACCTACCTGAATATGTTTTTTCCCTTTAATGTCGACATAATATGTAAGCCTCTTTCCTTAAAAGAGAAAGTTTAGAGAGTTTGTACTGATGGGGCACTTTAGATCATGGATTTTTCCATTGACTAATGTGACATATTTTTATTTTTATCTATTCTCTATTGGTTACATTCAGTGTAAATATAGATGTTTAATGTATACGTATTATTGCTGTATAGTCTGTCCTTTTAATCTAGCTAGGACTGTTTACTGTATTGATTATATATGTCATTTTATGTACATGGGGGTGTCGTGACGAAACGTCGGGAGGAGACGCCCTGACGTTACCGCGTTTGCTAGTGTAAGGATCCGGATACTCCGGACGTACGCCAACACACAGTCCGGCCGGCTGTGTTTTTTTTGCTCTGCAGTTTCTGTTTTTATGCCCGCTTGATGCCTATTTTAATCTTCGGAATGTAAGTAAGCATTTGGCTGTTCTATATTTAAATAAACCAGCGCAGTATTACGCTATATTCCCCTCTTGGTGTTTTCCTTACATATCTGTGAAACTTGGATTTAATGGTGATCACTAATGAATGGAGAGTTCCCCCATTGGGATATCGCTAGTTAAAGATAACCATTTGGGCTGCTGCTGGATCTGATTTTCATGCTATATATTTACTGAATTCTGGTGAGAGTCAGTATTATCTGTGGTGGAGGTCTCCTGTTTGTTCTGAACACAGCGTGGTTGTCATCACTGTTACCTGAGATTTTTTTCATCACTACACCTGTGGACTGCTTTAAAACCTCTTGGCTTGCCTAGATTGTCAATCTGTGAATATCAACTGCAGAGACATTTATGATATCCCGTAGTCATTCACAATTTATACTCACAGCTTTGGTGGTTTTTACCATCATATATTGAACTGTTTCTAATTTATTGTTTGTTAGTCACTGGTGGTTCATTATATTACTTTAAATTAGCGCGACTTCCTTTTTCTATTATGTTTGTTTTGTGCTGTATGGCACACTTAAGACGCGGCTGATAATAATACTTTTTTGCACTTTAGGTTGGGTCTGCGCAACAATATTTCTTCTTACTAATGATTTGTACAGGGGCAAAATTATATCTCTGTCTCTGGAGTCCATACCTCTCTTAATACAAGAAAGGACTTTGCTCGCTTTGGAAACTGCAGCTTGGCATTGCATGTTATTATTGAGCTTATGATCTACCAAGACCCCCAGATCCTTCTCCACTACAGATCCCCCCAGTTGTACTCCCCCTAGCATGTATGATGCATGCATATTCTTATTCCCTAAGTGCATAACTTTACATTTATCAACATTAAACCTCATCTGCCACTCAGTCGCCCAATTAGACAGAGCATTGAGGTCGGCTTGTAAATTGGAGACATCCTGTAAGGACGTTATTCCACTGCATAGCTTGGTGTCATCTGCAAAGACAGAAATGTTACTTTTGATCTCAGACCCAATATCATTTATAAATATATTGAAAAGTAAGGGTCCCAGCACTGAACCTTGGGGTACTCCACTGATAACATTGGACCATTCAGAGTAAGAATCATTAACCACGACTCTCTGAATTCTGTCTTTCAGCCAGTTTTCTATCCATTTACAAACTGATATATCCAATCCTGTAGACCTTACCTTACACATGAGCCGTGTGTGCGGAACTGTATCGAACGCTTTTGCAAAATCCAAATATATCACGTCCACAGCCACGCCTCTGTCCAGGGTTTTACTTACCTCTTCATAAAAGGAAATCAGGTTTGTCTGACAACTTCTGTCTTTCATGAATCCATGTTGTCTGCTGCTTAAATAGTTTGTTTCCAGCAAGAACTCATCCATGTGGTCTTTTATTAAACGTTCCAGTATCTTCCCAACTATAGAAGTTAGACTAACGGGTCTATAGTTACTTGGTAAAGACTTTGTTCCCTTTTTAAATATGGGCACCTCATTGGCCCTGCGCCAATCCAGTGGTACTATTCCTGTCATTAATGAGTCCCTAAATATTAGATACAGTGGCTTTAAAATGACAGAGCTCAACTCACCTAGGATCCATGGGTGGATGCCATCTGGTCCAGGTGCTTTATCCACCTTTATTCTGTCTAAATATTTCTGGACCATAAGTAATACGGCGATCTGCAAATTTTGTCAGGACTGCGATATTGCGGTGGACACATCAGACACTTTTTACACATTAATACAGCGAACAGTGCTATAAAAATGCATTGATTACTGTATAAATGTGACTGACAGGGAAGGGGTTAACACTAGGGGGCGAGGAAGGGGTTAAATGTGTATCCTGGGTGTGTTCTAACTATGTGTGGAAGGGGACTGACTGGGGGAGGTGACCAATGCTGTGTCCATATGTAAAGGGACACAGCCTCAGTCTCCTCTCTCCCTGACAGGACGTGGAGCTCTGTGTTTACACACAGAGCTCCACGTCCCTGCTCTGTCATTGCCAATCGCGGGTGCCTGGTGGTCATCGCGGCCGTCGGGCACGCGCATCGGCATCTCGGGGACGCGCCCCCCAGTGGCCGGAGGACGTCAAAAGACGTCCTCCCGGATTTTTTAGAGCCACCTTGAGGCCGTCTTTTGACTATGGCTCGGGGCTCAAGTAGTTAAAATATAGTCCACATAGGATTCTAGGTAAGCCTCCCAAAATAAGGTGGGGACCCCAAGCACGAAACCGCAATAAGGGACGACCCATGCAGCTTACAGGTAGTCACAACTGTGTGGAGAAAGTCCACAACACACCCAGTGAGAGAGTGGGGAGGGAAGGAAGAGGGGACACCAGCACCTACGGCAAAATGTTAAAATTAATTGAAATATTCAGAATCATAGTATTTGATCTATCGATCTAAACTCAGTGTCAGAATTATACATTTTAATTTTTGCTTGATAGATATATATATATATATATATATATATATATATATATATATATATATATATATATATATATATATATATATATAGCCAGACTGAGACAGTTTTAGGTTATTACTGGCGTATATTGTTGGAGGAAGGGATCAATATCCACTATTGCATATGGTAGGTAATTAAACCAGGGTGGGTTGTCCTATTAAGGACAACCCAAAAATAGGCAGGTTAATGCAATTGTTAATGAGTTAAAGCGGATGTCCGCTGAAAAAAAAAATATATTAAAAGCCAGCAGCTACAAATACTGCAGCTGCTGACTTTTAATATTAGGGCACTTACCTGTCCTGGAGTCCAGCGCCGTCCGGAGCAGAGGACGAGCGATTGCTTGTCACTCTGCTGCCCCCCGCCATCCTCGGTGAGGGACCCAGGAAGTGAAGCGCTCCGGCTTCACTGCCCGGTTCCCTATGGCGCATGCGCGAGTCGCACTACGCCTGCCGATTGGCTCCCGCTGTGTTCTGGGAGCCGAGTGTTCCCAGAACACAACGGGGGGGAGGTGACATCATGCCCGCCGTTTACCCGAGACGGTGTGGCCGGAAGTAGGTGCAAATACCTGTCTTTAGGCAGGTATCTGCACCACCCTCCCCCCTGAAAGGTGTCGAATTTTACACCGGAGGGGGGGGGGGGTTCCGATCAGCGGGAGTTCCACTTTAGGGTGGAGCTCCGCTTTAATCAAAAACAAAAATGTGAAACGGGAAACCGCCTGAGGGGAGGATGAGGACGTGACGTGGCGTGAGTGAGGTGGGAGGTACCGGACGGCTCCATGGCGGCAGGAGACACACGCCGCTCTGAGGCCCCGTCAGCACCGCTCGTGGCCCCGCAGACTATAGCGTGAGAGGCCGGACGCTGCGGGGAACGAGCGGGTATCCCATCCCCGCCGGGACCAGACATACTCGGGGGTCCTTACATGAAGAGCGCCGGCAGACGAGTTTCTGCTGGACACGCTGCGCCGGAGAAACCGAAGCTGCTGCGCACTCAGCGCTGGATGAAAGGAAGCTGACTGGCAACCGGAGCATGCCGTGCGGGGTTCTCAGAAGCCCATAAGTCCACCGGAGACAAGCAGCCGGGCAGCGGTCCAGGAGGATAACCAAAGGGTCTGGTGAGGCGCTCAGTAGAGCCGAGTCTGATCAGGTCCCCCCCCCGTGACCCCCCCGTTTGGTATGACATTGCCCTCCAGAAGTATGTACACTTATACCCCATAAGGCGCCCTCTTATGTAAAAATTGGACAATGACTAGATGCTAGTCCTCTACTGGGTTTGTTATCCGTGACAGCTGCAATTGAAGGGAATATGAAGACAAAATGTAACTGAATTTTTAACTCATACTGGCATAGGATGAAGTAATAGAGGGAATATCTGAGGGGTATGATATCTGGACTAATTTAGTTCTCCACCTGTTGCAATATCTCTACACTGCTTGCTGTTTATGATTTACTTAAGAGTCTGGCTCCCTGTCCTTACTGAATAGAACTGTATGGAACCGCTTCGATTGGCTCAGGCTGGTCTGTGGAGTTAAATAAGAGGACAATTTAAAGGGTGATATAATTTCTGATCTCTCCTCTTGTGAGTTGCCTAAATGCTCTTCATATAGTTGAATTACCGACATCTCCGATGGCCTGGGCTTTGAAGAATTAGCGCTCTGAGGGAAAATTCATATTGGAGAAGGGTGGTCATAAATATATTATTTTCCTAGACACTACTGGTATAAGACGCACATGTGATTATGAGAAGCTGGAAAATCCCAGTTTTGATGAATGGGGGACAGTGAAAAGAATATCAAGACCCTTCCTGACACAAAGCATCTCCCTCATTCTCTGGAACAATTAGGACATATTGGGTGGCTGTAATACAGGAGATAACTTAGTAAAGACACTGTAGGTATTCTCCTTATAAGAGGAGAATCCGGTAGCCCCAGTAATCCTGCTTGAAGCAGTAAACGTCCTCTTTTCTGTTGCTCTGCCCCTGGCCCTCTCCCTTCAGTTCGGGGCCCCTGCTTTCCTTTGGCCTGCTCCTTATTAAAATATCTACTTGCTCAGGGTTTGGGTAGTAGTTAAGGGAAGGCAGGAGCATACACCGGTGAAGGAGATTGTGGGCCGATAAGGGGCCTAAATATATTAAAAAAAAAAAACATTTCCAAACTGGGGAAGAGAATTAGACCCTCCAATAAAATGGATAGATCGACGCGGGGTGGCACTACAAAACCAATGAAGAATAAAACGGGGAATAGCTCCATACAGCAATATATGACTCAAGAAGGGAGCCTTAAAAGCCCAGGTCTCGCAAAAAAAACAGAAAAGAAGAAGATCGATACAAAAAAAGGTGTAGGAGCAGGTAGTGCGGAGAGCTCTATAGGCGAAACGACACTAGAAAGCGAGCAAGGGCAAAATAATGCAGAGGAGCTACCCCAAGATACACAGCCCCCTACAAAGGCAGAGATGAACACAATGCTGTTGAGGATGGAAAAGGTCATGGAAAATATCATAAGGACAGAAATTAACAAGGTAAGAATAGACCTTGGAGGACTCCGTGAAAGAGTGGTAGAGACGGAAAAGAGAATAGAGGAGCAGGATCAGGAAATAAACTCCTTGAAAGAGCAAGTAAAGGCTTTGACTGAAAATCAGAGACTGGCGGCATATAGGATCGAGGACCAGGAGAACCGCAACAGGCGACAGAACCTTAGAATCAGGGGGTTGATAGAACAAAAGGATGAAGATCTTAGAAGCATTATGAATACAATTTTTAACCCTCTGCTAGAGAGATCAGTAGAATCTAAGCCCCTTAAGATTGAGAGAGTGCATCGAGTAGGGAACCCCCAACAGATGGAAAAATACGGCCCAAGGGATGTGGTCGTGAGATTCAGGAATTACGTCGATAAGGCAGAAATATGGGGTAGGCTTAGGGGAAAACCACCCCTGAGATATAGAGACACAGACTTACAAATATTCTCCGATCTGGCGAAAGAAACACTGGCAAGGAGGAGATGCTTGAAACCCCTCTTGGAACTGATGCGGGCACAAAATATTAAGTACCAATGGGGATTCCCGGCGTGCCTCATAGGTATAAAGGGGGGTAAAACAGCACGACTTAGGTACCCGGAGGAACTGAACGTATTTTGCCTTAAAATGGAAATAACAATTCCTGAACTCCCTGATTGGGTCGATTAGATTGGCTCTGTCGAGCATGGAACTTTAAGAAGCGGGATGGTGAGGTGGGGGGAGGGGGTGGTGAGGGGGGGGCCAAGGGGGAGCCCCGAATACCACCACGAAAGAGGAGCCAAGGATGAAGGCGAGGAGTCTTCTACCAGCGGCTCCCAGGCCAAGAGAGGGCCAGGGTGGGGGAGGGAGGGAAGGGGGGCTGGGGCGAGGGGGAGGGGGGGAAGGGGGGGGAGGGAAACGGGGGGTGGGGGAAAGGAGGGTAATGGGAGGGGGACCATCTGAACGACTCCACAGGAATTCTTCTCAAACTCAAAAAAAAAAAAAAAAAAAAAGATAAATGACAGATATTAAGTTCTTATCATATAATGTAAAAGGATTAAACTCTCATATTAAGAGACATAAAATTCTTGCCGAACTTACGCAGTATAAAGCAGACATCGTCTACCTACAAGAGACCCACATTACCATAGAGTCTAATATAAAGATATATTCATCTGATTATCCCGTCTGGTATTATGGAGACACCGTATCATCGAGATCTCGGGGGGTTGCTATAGGATTTGCAAGAGGAGTTAGATACACACTGGTGGACAGATTGAATGATCTGGAGGGGAGGTTTTTGTTTTTAAAAATAAAACTAGGGGAGCAGGACTACACTTTGGCAAACGTATATGCACCCAATGTGAATTCGGCTAAATATATTAGTAAAATACTCAGAAAATTAAAAGATTTTGAAGAGGGACATGTGGTGTTAATGGGGGATTTTAACCTTTGCATGTGCCCGAGCCTCGATAGTACGTCCCATGTTCAGGGGAATAACGGTGAGCATCTTAAGCTACTGAAAAAACAAATGATACAAAATCAAATGGTGGATGTTTGGCGAATTTTCAACCCCAAGACAAGAGACTACACGTTTTTTTCCCCTGTGCATGGGACGTACTCGAGGATCGACTACATCCTCGTAGACCACAGACTTTTGGAGAGGGTGGTCGAAGCAAGATGTGAGATCATAACGCTATCAGACCACGCCCCTATAACCATCAAAATAAGCACTTCCATACAAAAATGCATCCCTCCAGAGTGGAGATTGGATGAAAGTCTGCTGAGGGACGAGGATGTGGTCGAGAGAGTACAGAAAGAATTGGAATGGTATTTCCAGGAGAATGACAAGGAGGGAATCACAGGAGCAACCCTGTGGGACGCTCATAAAGCGTATATAAGAGGGATTTTTATTGCTGAAGGGGCAAAGAAAAATAAAGCAAGAATGAGTAAACTAAAAACATTAAAAGAGGAGATATATAGGCTGGAACAGGAACATAAATTACAGGGCCAAAAGAGGGAAACACTCCGTAAGTTAACTTTAACAAGGGATGAATATAAAGCCCTTGCCGGGCAAGAAACCAAGAATTTCATAGACAGGGTAGAGAGTGAAAGTTATGTCTGGGGAAATAAACCTAGTAAAAACCTGGCCAGAATGGTAAGAAAAAAGAAAACCAGGAACTTTATCGAAAAAATCAGGAATGGGGATGGAGACTTAGTTTACGCAACGAATAAAATAGCAGAATCTTTTAGAAGCTATTATGAAAAACTATACAATGTCCAACAGAAGATCAGGGACCCTGTCGAAAAAAAGGATAAGATCAGGGAAGTTTTACGGCAAGCTAATCTACCGAAGATAGAAGAGTATGAGTTAGAAAGAATGGAGGAAAGTATTACTGAACAGGAGATAAGTGAGGTCTTAAAAAATTCTCCCAAAGGGAAAAGCCCGGGACCAGACGGCTTCACGTCGGCCTACATACAAAGGTTTAGTACTATCTTAGTCCCTAGACTATGTCAATATTTCAATGGGTTGGGGCGAGACTATGAGATGAGCAGAGAGGCATTAACAGCTACGATCACTGTCATTAAAAAAGAGGGAAAGGACAATACGAATTGCTCAGGGTTTCGACCTATCTCACTCCTGAATGCAGATACCAAACTGTATGCAAAAATTTTGGCCGAACGAATGAAGGGGGTGATGACTGCCATTGTTCACCCAGACCAGGTCGGTTTCATACCTGGGAGAGAGGGAAAGGACAATGGGGTTAGGGCACTTCTTCTCATGGAGCTGATCAAAGAAAGAGGGACCCCCGGTCTATTCCTGTCAGTAGACGCTGAGAAAGCGTTTGACAGGGTAGACTGGGGGTTCCTGATACAAACTCTAGAATGTATAGGAATTGGCCCAAGGATGATCAAATGGATTAAAACGCTTTATTTTCACCCATGTGCTAGGATCAAGATCAATGGATCTTTATCCGCACCCTTTGAGATGAGAAATGGAACCAGGCAGGGCTGTCCCCTGTCCCCTCTTCTTTTTGTCTTATCATTGGAACCCCTGCTGGCAATGGTCCGACAAAATCCAGAAATATATGGAATGGAGGTTGGAGAAGATGAGCACAAACTATCTGCTTTTGCAGACGACATTCTTTTCTATATAAGTAGCCCAAGAGTCACCCTCCCGAAGCTAATAGCCACCTTAAAACAATATGGTGAGGTGTCAAATTTCAAAATGAATATAGAAAAGACGGAGATCCTAAATATCAACATTCTTAAAGAAGAAGAACAATATCTGCGGAAGAAATATAATTTTAAATGGCAAAAAGAAATAAAATATCTGGGAATAAAACTGGCAAATTCCATAAAGAAAATATATAGAATAAACTTTATCCCCCTGCTCAACGAAATAAAAAGTGAAATTAAAAACATATTTAATAGACCAATTTCGTGGTTCGGGAGGATAAATGTAGTAAAAATGGTTCTTATCCCAAAAATCCTATACAAGTTTCAAATGGTCCCAATATACCTACCACCGTCATATATTAAAATAATTAACTCCCTCATAATGAACTATATTTGGAAAAATAAAAAACACAGGGTGTCCGCTCAAATCCTAAAACGGGCCAAGAAAAAGGGAGGCTTAGCTGTACCCGACATAAGATTGTATTATAATGCTTCGGTTCTCTCACGGGTTATAGAATGGGCTAAAGAATCCCAGGACAAAAGATGGATAAATATTGAATGCACATTAGCGAGGGCACAGTTAGGGAGATTAATTTGGAACCCACCACAACACAGATCCTTACACACCTCAACACACACAATTACTCATAATGCATGGAGGATCTGGGATAGACTTCACAAACAATTAAAAACAGAATTCAACTCACCCTTTATCGATTTAAAAGAAAACGAATATTTCACCCCAGGGACAAAAGAAGTAGGGGGGAATTGGATCACAAATAGAACACAGTTAAAAGATATAACACTAGATGGCAAAATTAGGTCACTTCACGATATTAAATATAGGACTGGAATTAGGGCGCTCGACGAGTGGAGATACTTGCAGTTAGTGTCATTCGTCAAGCGCCTACCACATCCTTTGAGGTCACAAGAGGATTACACCTTATTGGAACAATTGTGTAGCATCGAAAGCTCAAAGGGAAATATATCTAAAATCTATAGTTACTTGCTGAGAACGGAAGAGTTGGACACGCTTAAATACATCCAAAAATGGGAAACAGACTTAGGGGTCCCAAGGGGGAAAACGACCATAGGAAGAATCCTGAAAATGACTCACACCTCGGCAGTAGATGTAAGAACTGCCGAGATGAACTTCAAATGTTTGACGAGGTGGTACGCCACCCCAGACAAAATGGCAAAATTCAGAGGGGGAGAGTCAGAGAAATGCTGGAGAGGTTGTGAGTCTAGAGGAACAATGGCACACCTTTGGTGGGACTGCTTGAAAATTAAAGCTTACTGGAAAAAAATCTTGGCCCTTATAAAGGTAATAACAAAAAAAGAAGTGGAAGATAACCCATGGGTAGTTCTCTTTCATGGGGGGGAGATTCCAGAGAAGGAGTATAAGGGTTCACTGATCCCTCATTTGTTGAACGCGGCGAAACGTTTGATTCCCCTTAAATGGAGAGACGCGAAAAGTCCGCAAATGTGGGAGTGGATCGACTCCGTAGAGGACACTTATAGGAGAGAGAAATTAAAATACGGGAGCTATAAACACAAGGTAGGGGAAAAGGATATATGGGTACCCTGGTTGGAATTCAAAAAGTCCTGGAGGTTCGCAGAAAACCTGAGAGAGGAATAGTAATGCATTTTTCAATTAAGGGAATGAATTCTTATAGTGGAGTCGTGGGATGGTCAAGGGCGGGGGTGGGTAGGGGGGATTTAGTCTTGGGAGGGGGGAAATGGGGGGTTGGGTATTTCTTTGTCACGCAGATAAAACCTTTTAAAAAAATAAAATTTCCGTACTCACTATAAAAGAGTGAGTTTTAAACGGTGAGGGAAAAAAAAAACAAAAAAAAACAAAAAAAAAAAAAAAAGGGGAAAAGATAAAAATAAACAAATAAACAAAATAAAAATTATATAAACTTGCAAAATAAATACACCACAAATGATGCTAAACCAGATGTAGAGACGGAATTATGAATAAAATCATGAGCAAGTCTCTCGCTGTGGTGAAGTCTGAAGTGGCAAAAGAAAAAAACAAAAAAAAAAAAAAAACAAAAAAACAAAAAAAAAAAAAAAAAAAAAAAAAATGTCACATATAGAAACCAGAAAACACTCAAAAATTGCCATAAGATAGCAGGCATAAGAGGGAAAAACCCCAAAGAGTGACCCCCACCTAGGAAGTGAAAAGGAATCTTGAAAAGAACTGAGCGGTGGTCAATTGTTTACTGTTCATTTCTATGTAAGCATGTGCGTACATACAATACGTTTATTAAATGTGTACTGTGCACAGCAAATGTACTGGAATGGGCGGATATAGTATATACAGAACAGAGGCAGATTAGGATCAGCAATAAAGTTTATCAAAATGTCTACAAGATCTGCAAACGGCCTGCAGGGGAATATTTCCTAAACACAGTGAGAGTTTCACTTTAATTATATGTGTATTTTCATATCTGATCATTAGCTATGCCAGCTGGGATAATGGTTTAGTTTTTCTTTGGGATTTTAAGTGAAAGATGCATTTTATGAGGGTTTATACTTACCTCACAGTTGTGTTTTATAAACATTAAAAAAACAGATGCATCAATATACCTGACCACATGTGTTAAGAGTTAGGTGTTACCCTATAACGAATTCAATTAGGTGTGCCTTACTCACACAGGCAATGATGCCCATATACAGGGGTCCCCGGGTTACGAACCGGTTAGGGACTTTCCTCCTGTTTGTAAATCGGAAATGTTCGTAAGTCGGCCGTGCAGACCGGTAATTCCCGATGTTCCGTCAAATGGCGTTCTGCGAATGCGCGGCCAATTACAGACATTTCCGATGTTCCGTCGAATGCCGTTCTGCACATGCGCGGCCAATTACGGACATTTCCGATGTTCCGTCGAATGCCGTTCTGCACATGCGCGGCCAATTACGGACATTTCCCGAGGCTCCGTCTGGCCGCGCATGTGCAGAACAGCAGACGGTCCACCCAAAATGGCAGAGGGTCCCCGCAGCGCCCGGTTCGTAAGTAGAAGTTCGTAACTCTGGCGTTCGTAAGTCGGGGACCCCCTGTACCATGAATGCACTTTTTTTTTTTATAAAATCCCCAGCTGATTTTGTACGTTTGCCCGCTGACAAATGATCAGTCTATAATTTTAATGGTAGGTTTGTTTTAACAGTGAGACAAAAGAACAACGCAAAAAAAAAAAAACAGAAAAACACATTTCAAAAAAGTTATGAATTGATTTGCGTTTTAACCCCTTCCATACAGGGCACTTATACACCTTCCTGCCCAGACCAATTTTCAGCTTTCAGCGCTGTTGCACTTTTGAATGACAATTGGGCGGTCATGCTACACTGTACCCAAACTAAATTTGTATAATTTTGTTCCAACAAATAGACCTTTCTTTTGGTGGTAATTGATCACCTCTGGGATATTTATTTTCTGCTAAAAAAAATGACAAAGGTTTTTTTTCTTTCAGTTACAAAACATTGTAAATAAGTACGTTTACTCCTTCACTGATGGGCACTGATAAAGCGCCACTGATGAGGTGGCATTGATGGACACTAATATGCGGCACTGATAGGTGGTACTAATGTACTGTAATGTGTTGTAATAACGGATGCCAATCAGTGCCAAACAATAATGCCTGCCAATCAGTGATGCCCATTGTGGGCACTGATTGGCATCCATTGTGGGCACTGATTGGCATCCATTAATTTCCGATTGTCATCCCTGGTGGTCTAGGGTGGCATACCTGTGGTGGGCATCCTCGGGGGGGCTGCACTGATAATCAATCAGCACAAACCCCCCCCCCCTGTCAGAGAAGCAGCCGATCGGCCCTCCTCTACTCGCGTCTAACAGACGCGAGTGAGGAAAAGCCGATTACCTTCATGATCAGCCGTGAGACTCTTTACCTAGATCGGTGTTGCGGGGTGTCGAACTGACTGACAACGATCGCTGCGATGCATGCCCCCGAGCTTGATGATTGACCACTTTTACCTGGAATTTGCATTTATAGATATAAAGCCCTATGTGCTTTCATATCCGTCTTATCTATATATAATACATTCTTCAAATGTGCTTTAACATGTATGGTTTTCCCTTTCATGAACAAGAAAATAATGACACTGTGCTGTTACGCTGGTATATTGCTGTGGGGCTGTTATGACATTTTTTCCAGGGCTGGTTTTTATTCGCAGTCTGGCCCTGGTTCTTCCACTCTGTGCTATTAGGCCTTATGTACTGTTTGCTCACAAAACTTAGGCATGACAGTCTGAGGTGGTATTATATGTTTTGTTTTTTTGCCAGTGTCCAATCATTCTATAGACAGCAGTGTAATCTTTATGCCCAATAATTACCATCTCGTGTCCTTTAACCTCTTCAGACCCGGGCCATTGTAAAAAGACAGCCACAAGGTGGCTCTACAATGCCGGCAGGCCGTCTTTTTACGGCCTTGGGTCCTCCGGCCACTGGGGGGCGCACGCATACCTGGCGAGTCACTGAGATCATCGCCAGGTACCCGCGATCGGCAGGGACGTGGATCTCTGTCTGTAAACACAGAGATCCACGTCCTGTCAGGGAGAGGAGACCGATGCGGTGTCCCTTGTACATAGGGACACTGATCGGTCACCTCCCCCAGTCAGTCCCCTCCCCCCACAGTAAGAATCACTCCCAGGGTACACATTTAACCCCTTCCTCGCCCCCCTAGTGTTAACCTCTTCCCTGCCAGTCACATTTCTACAGTAATCAGTGCATATTTATAGTTTTTTTCAAAACAAAACTGTCGCTCGTTTTTTGTTTATAGCACAAAAAATGAAAACCTCAGAGGTGATCAAATACCACCAAAAGAAAGCTCTATTTGTGGGAAAAAAGGACTTCAATTTTGTTTGGGAGCCACGTCGCACGACCGCGCAATTTTCATTTAAAGCGTGACAGTGCCAAAAGCTGAAATTCCGGCAGGAAGGGGGTATATGTGCCCAGTAAGCAAGTGGTTAAGGGATTCTATGAAAAAAGATTTTTAAATCTCTGTAAAATGTATTTTTTCTTTCACTTGCTGCCTGACCTGTACTGTTGCATAGTATGGATAATGGCTGCATGTCTGATGAGAGCCGATAGACAATTTAGGCTGTCTGCCATTTGGAAGACACATTCCAAACTGAAAATCACAAAAACAAGCATTTCAAAAATAAATCTTTATTGGAATAGTGTCTTTGTTCGATTTTTATAGATGTAACATTGGTAGCATTTTATTTTACCTATGTGGTAGCAGCAAAACTCACACAAAGTTATTTAGGTCTACAAAGTGTGGGAGTGACAGGTTATGAAAGAACAGTTGTTTTTATTTCTGTCTGCCAGAATTCCTGTTCCTATTCCCAAAGTGGACAGGAAGTGAGAAGAGATCTTTTCCCAATGGCATCACATAGAACAGTAAAAAGTTAACAGAATCTGATCCTTCTCCTCTCAGCTTGAACTATTTTAGAATATCATGCTGTAGACTAGCAACGCTAAGGCAAACATTGGACTGGGACTTATGGGTCCAATGTAGTGTTGCAGATTCACCACCACATAATCTTTACCCCCTGTAGTTTAACAAGCCATTGATTTGTTAATGCACCATGTTAGAGCAGTAATAATGTTGACATGCAGGAACCAATCATATTTGGTTGAACAGGATCTATCCCTTGTTAGACTGAAATGCATACATTTTTTGCTTTTTTTTTTTTTTAGGATTTCTTGTGTCAGTGGATGACATTTCTATCCATAAGGAATAATTAGGAAATACAGCAATTAAATTAATTCCATAAGTGTCCAGACACAATTAAGGCAGTGTGGTAACATTGTGTTGTAGACTGAGATCACCCAGTGTTGCTATAGAGAAGGGGTCCAAAAGTACCCCCCTTCGATCAGTACATTGGGCTATGGCCTGCAACGCCAATCAGTGTATTCTGAGGGTTGGGAAATCTCCCCATTGTCAGAATACAATAGCTCAGTGGGGAGGATTCCCACATCCACATTAAATGTTTGGATGGGGAATCAAGTCAAATGTTTTTCATCCAATAGTTGAATGAAAATAAACAGGACTAATCTATGGGCTGCCTTAGACTACATCCCCGTGGGCCAAATCTCAGAAAACAAGGGCCGGTTCAAACAAAACCAGCTGACATTTGGCCCGTATGCAAGTCGGCCTGTCCAACAGAAGCAGGCTTCTGACATGCATGCTGGAATACCAGCAACTGAGTGACCAACTGCCTCCCGATCAGCGCTCTCAACCAATGGCAGAGTGTTCTGGTGGGGGGGCCGTCCCCCTGTCAGAACACAACAGCTCGGGGGGGAAATCTCTGGACTAACCTTGCATGGTTAGTACAGCGGCTCCTGCCAGCGATAAAAACTGTACGTGTGTACCCGGCTTAAAAGGGATAAACCCTAATACAATCTAGGTTATAGTGTCAAACACTATTGGTATCTAAAATGTCCCAAAAGGCTCTTAGAATTTGAAGTTGGATTTAAACCTATGTCCTGCATTGTAATAAGCATCGACATGCATTAAATAGCACTTTCTGAGCATATTGTGCACAGCAGTGTTACATCATTTATTGGATTGCTTATTTGCACATTTGTTTGCACTTTCTGCCGTTTTGCACATCTTTTGCATACTGTTTATATTGTATTGTGTTTGGCACAGTGTATGAGATCTTTTATTATTCATATGTAGAGTGTCTTTTTAAATCAATACACGTATTGGTTATAGATTAATGATTGTTTAGTAAACGCCACACTTTTCTACTTTTTATTCCTAATTAGTGTGTGTACACCATTTTATGTTGGCAGCTACCGATTAGCTTAGTTATTAATTTTTGGTTTGCACATTAGTATTCCCACACATTTCTCTATGCTTTTAGTTCCACTTCCAGCAACTGAAGATATTTTGTTCGAGCCTCCAAATCATCAGCAGGACGGTTAAATGGGGTCCAGACAGGGTCTCCAACAAACAGTCTCATAGCTTTGACATAGTTCTATATGGGGGAAAAAAAATATAATATATAAAAAAAGTAAGGCACTAGAATTTTGAAAACAAATGTTACATAACATTCAGATAAGACCTCTGCTTCCCCTACTAAAAAACATATGAAGACCAGTACTACAGTACATGTTGCCGAGAATGTATTTCTAGCACGATTCTCGGCGACATAGTGCCGACATCTCGCACTCGCTGGAATAGACAAAGCACATTCCAGCGAGCGCGTCATAGAAGCGACGGGGATCCGACTTGGATTCCCGCCAATTCTTGGTGCGGCATTTGGTATGCATTCCTGAGAGGGAACTCCACGCCAATTTTTAAATAAAAAAACGACATGGGTTCCCCCCCAGGAGCATACCAGGCCCTTAGGTCTAGTATGGGTTGTAAGGAGACCCCCCCCCACGCTGAAAAACCTACGTAGGGGGCCCCCCTACAATCCATACCAGACCCGTATCCAAAGCACGCTACATTACATTCTCAGCCACATTTTATAAGACAGGGTGCAGGCATGTCTGGGAAGCTTCGCAGATCTGTTATACTGGGACATTTAGGAGGGTAGCACTGTTCAGAAAACAGGAACCATCTTATTTTTTTTTTTTCTGGGGAGCAAAACTGAAGCTGTGGCAATAGAGCGGGAAGCTAAAAACTAATGATGGAAGGGGAGATCATCCTGAAGCCCTGTACACACAGCCCGGATTCTCAACAGGAAAAAAAAAAAATATGTAGTTTTTCCTGACGAGATTCATGGCAAGATTTTCTTGCCGGCCGAGTGTACAGCCACACCAATTCTAAAGAACCGCCGTCTTTTGAATGGCACGAACACGGTGACGTCATCTACTACGACAAGCATGTGCTCGTCACATTTGATGCAGTCGCCACCATCTTGCTTCACCCTTTTTATGCCTTGGAAGCTACCGCACATGCGTCAAAGTTATTTCAAGCATGCGCGGGTTTCCATGGAGAGGTAAGTATACACACGAGTCGCAGCAATTTGAATGGTTCTATAGTCGCAAATGGGGTGTAACTTTGAACTGTCACTGACAAGTCACACTGGTGTGAACCAGGGCTTAAGGGTTATTCCAGACTACCTTAAAGAGAAATTTCCCTGCAGGAAGTGAGAGGACCTCCTTATTAGCAACACACATAAATAAAAATGCTTTTCTTTGGTAGAGAAAGGGAGGGCTAGAACCTGTGTGTGTGTGTGTGCGCTTGTTTTGTTTTTTTGTGTTGTGGGTTGCATATTTCCCCTACTTCCTCTACAGTGACAACAGGACAGGAAATGAGAGGAATCTCTCTAATGGAGCCCATAATGGTAGTAAAACGATAACAAGGGTTCCAATTGTTCCCTCCTTTTTGTTCCACCAAAAATTAGAGAACATTTTGGATGGAGGAAAAAGTAAAAAATAAATATATCCCATAGTTTGTAGACAATATAACTTTTGCACAAATCAATATACGCTTATTGGGATTTTCTTTACCAAAAATATGTAGTGGAATAAAGATTGGCCTAAATCAGGGGTCCTAAAACTACGGGCCACATGCGTCCCGGCGAGGACATTTATCTGGCCCACCGGGTCAGCATAGCCAGTCCACCCTATACACGGACTACGCAAGCTGCGTAGGGCCCACCTCCCCTTCGGTAATGTAATGCTTTGGGCTAAGCTGAGGCTGCAGTGCAGCACACCCCTCCTCCTCCTTCACTACATGTTACACACAGTCAGCAGGCATCTCTGCTGTGTCTCGGAACTCTGCGTCTATCACACGAGCTGGTCTAGGAGGAGGGTGGGTCCTTTCTCACAGTGCGGGCAAACTTTTCACACTGAGAGATGCCCGCTGACTGTGTGTAATATCCAGGCACTGACTGTAGTGACTTGTAAGGGTGCGATTATGGGCAAGGTGAGGCTGCGATTTTTTTTTTTTTTAAATAGTCCGGCCCTCTAACAGTCTGAGGGACAGTGAACTGGCCCCCTGTTTAAAAAGTTTGAGGACCCCTGGCCTAAATTGATGAAGAAATTATATATTTTTTAAATGATTGAATATGTTTTATACCAGAAAGTAATATATTTTTTATAATACCAAAAGAAAGCTCTATTTGTGGGGGAAAAATTCTGGAGGTCAAGTGGTTAAAGTATAACTGAAGGTGGTTCCCTTCTCACATGTAATTATAAGACTAGCTTCCCTTATGATAATGGAAAAGATATTCCACACTATTTACGATTCAATGCCTTGATTTTCTGACAAATAGGAATCCCTAGTTCTTCTAATAATGTTCTGCTTAATGATTACAATGATTGTCATTTGCCTCGATTCTTGTGTGTCTTTCACTCTTTTTGGCGCTCTACCAGGCCCGGAGTGCATTTACTGCAGTGAATACGCTATACTCCTTATATAAGATTTTTTTTCCCCCTTTAAGTTTATTTTATTCTGCACACTGTTGTGTAATTTCTACCTACATTAAAATAAAACGTTTGCAAACAAAGTATTTTTTATTTTTGGGGGTTTTAGAGTGGAGAGCTATTAGAATACTTTTCAGGTTGTTATTGCTGGCTGGATTCTCGTCTTTTAGTCCTGATGAGCATCATCATGAAAATGTGAAAGAAAAATCACAAATTCTGAGTGATCACCTGAACAGAAATAGAGGAAAAATCCTCCAATGGTCAACAAGGACTTCTCTCACTTCCTGTTTTGGCTATGATACAGGAAGTGAAGAAAAAAACAAAATCTCCTCATGTGACACAGATGGCAAAGAAATTGAAAAAAAGTTTTGCCTTCAGTTCTATAACCATTACATAAAATAAAAGTAACAACTCTACCCACATTTTCATCCAGTGTAAAGCGGTGGTAGATACCGGCCGGAAGGGTGATCAGGTCCCCTTTCTCCATGGCGATTCTGATCCATCGATCCTGCTTGTCTCTCACATCAAAGTAACCGCTTCCCTCCAGGATGCAGCGGATCTCATCATCCAAGTGCAAATGTTCTTCATAGAATATCTTCAACTAGAAAGAGAGATTGTTTGAAAATGGTGTCAACATTTTTTTATTTCAGTATTTGCATTACATGGAAATTTGAAACCTCAGAGATAAAAGTATTGTGGTCCACAATGGATTCAGTGGATTTGTTATAATGGTCATTGGCCCAACACAGACTGAATAGATCTGAAAGCTGCCACAGATGTCACTTTGAGTGAGAATTTCCCTTCACTTATTTTACTGAATAGGATATTCTAATTCTAACATTTTACAGTTAAAAGGAAACTCATCTGGCACAATTTTTGATTCACACAGTTTCTGGTAAATGATATGACATGGCACTCCGTTCTAGAGACAATGCAATTGACCCCGTTTCTGTTGCTGTCTGGGCCAGCTTGGCCCAAGCAAACTATTTAAAAGGCCATTAAATGCGGAATTAAGCTTTAAGCAAAATGGGGTGGCCAGGGGCAGGTCTCCTAGGTGGAGATTCTAATGTGCACGGTTTTTCTTAAAGAGGAAGTTAACCCTCTTAAAAGAAATCCTAAAAAAATAAACCCCTGCAAGACAAAGGCATAGCTCATTATGTATTACTTACCTCCGATCATAGCCCCCTGCAGCGGTCCACGTCTTCCCCGCGATGATGTCACTCCCACGAATGCGCGCGGGAGCCGCTGGTAACGGCACAGTTTGCCGCAGTGCGCATGTGCCGATGACATTGGCACATGCAGCGGACAGGGGAAATCTCCTAAACCGTGCAGGTTTAGGAGATATCCTCGTTGGCTACAGGTAAGCCTTAATATAGGCTTACCTGTAGCATAAGGTTGTAAAAAAGGGTCTACAACCACTTTAATAAAGACTTGGGCCCAGATTCTCAGAAGAGATACGATGGCGTATCTCCAGATACGCCGTCGTATCTCCGCGTTGTGCGGTCGTATCTATGCGCCTGATTCTTAGAATCAGTTCCGCATAGATTTCCCGTAGATCCGACTGGTGTAACTGTGTTACACCGTCGGATCGTAACTGCATATTTACGCTGGCCGCTAGGTGGCACTTCCGTTGAATTCCGCGTTGAGTATGCAAATTAGCTAGATACGCGAACGTACGCCCGGCCGACGCAGTAAAGTTACGCCGTTTACGTTAGGCTTTTCCCGGCGTATAGTTGCCCCTGCTATATGGTGGCATAAGTGCGGCGTAACAATGTTAGGTATGGCCCTCGTTCCCGCATCAAAATTTGAAAAAGTTACGTCGTTTGCGTAAGTCGTCCGTGAATGGGGCTGGACGTCATTTACGTTCACGTCGAAACCAATGACGTCCTTGCGGCGTACTTTGGAGCAATGCACACTGGGAAATTCCACGGACGGCGCATGCGCCGTTCGGGAAAAACGTCAATCACGTCGGGTCACAGTACATTTACATAAAACACGCCCCCCCTGATCCAAATTTGAATTAGGCAAACTTACGCCGGCCGATTTACGCTACGCTGCCGCAACTTACGGAGCAAGTGCTTTGAGAATACAGCACTTGCCCGTGTAAGTTGCGGAGGCGTAACGTAAATCAGATACGTTACGCCCGCACAATTTTGTACAAGAATCTGGCCCTTGGAATAGAGCGATGTCACCACCCTCCATCTATTTTACAGTGGCTGCACAGAGCTGGAACAGAATCCAGCAACTAGCACTCAGCATGCCCCAGTGGAGGACACTGTCCTGAAGCTTGGGCGTGGTGACGTTCATAATTTTCCAGCACCTGACCAATGTTCTTTTACAGTAAGAGGCAATAGCATAGGGGAATGATCTGAAGACATCATTGCATGTATTTATATTACTGGTCTCAATATCACTGAACATTAGATTCATTTGTCTAAATGAATACCAGTGAATCCCAAACTTTAAATGGCTAGGGGCCAATGTCAAAGCCTTTGGCCTATGTGCCAGCTACAGTCCTGCCATTAGCAGCTGCCAGCTATCATTTTTGCCACATGTAGCACCTACCTATACTATAGCAGCTTTATCTTGTGGGGGTCTCTGAAAAGCTTGCCCCATGAATGTCTTTACAGCCCCTTTTCCATTCTCTTTGGGTCTGTAAATCAACTTTGTTTTTCTAGCCAAATTGATCCTCCAAAAAAGCCACCATCAAATCCAGACTCTACGTTGTACAAAATTTCTACCGGTTGGACACTACCATTCTGTTCAACGTCTGGGAACAAGAAAAAGAAAGCCATGTTCAGCTTCTGAGTCAGTTCTTACAAATAGCTGGGCTAGCTCCCAAAAGCCTTGTGACAGCGCAGGGCCAATCACCTGCATTGTCACATGAGGGGAATGGGAGCGAGTTCATACCCAGGGGTATCATTTTCTTTGCTTCAATGGGCAAGTGGGGAGCAAAGCAAAAGGTAAGTAAGTATGTTTGCTGGGGAGAGGGCATTAAAGCAAAACCATTGTTTTGTCTACATGGCCAAAAGTACAGGTTTGCCTTTAAAGCGGGGGTTCACCCATAAAACAATTTTTCCCCTTAGATTCCTGCTCGTTTTGTCTAGGGGAATCGGCTATTTGTATTAAAATATGATCCGTACTTACCGTTTTCGAGATGCATCTTCTCTGTCGCTTCCGGGTATGGGTCTTCGGGACTGGGCGTTCCTTCTTGATTGACAGTCTTCCGACGGTCGCATCCATCGCGTCACTAGTAGCCGAAAGAAGCCGAACGTCGGTGCGGCTCTATACTGCGCCTGCGCACCGACGTTCGGCTTCTTTCGGAAAATCGTGACACGATGGATGCGACCGTCGGAAGCCTCTCGGAAGACTGTCAATCAAAATAGGAACGCCCAGTCCCGCAGCCCATACCCAGAAGCGGCGGAGAAGATGCATCTCGTAAACGGTAAGTACAGGTCATATTTTAAAACAACTAGCCGATTCCCCTAGACAAAACGAGCATCCATCTATGGGGAAAAAGTGTTATGTACGGGTGAACCCCCGCTTTAACTAAATAACAGAGTATAAGAACTCCATCCATTCTGTCATTTATATTCCAAGCCCTGCCACGTACCACCCAGAGGGAGGATGTCTACCAGCATCATTATATATCTCACTCCTTGGGAAGCACAAATGCATAAAGTATAAAATACTGTCAAATACATCCTATACACAAATCCCAGATCCAGCTGCTCACCTTCTGCTCATAATTGGGTAGTGTGTCTTTATGTATGGTGATTATATCCATGAATGTGTAATTATTGTCTTTACGGATCTTGGCCAGCTCTGGATCAGTCTCATAATTATCGGCATCCAACTGTTGGTGGGGGAAAAAAATACAGAGACATATGTAATGATCTCAGAGGATCAGAGCAGGAGATTTGGATACATTCATATTGGCAAATGTTATTGGAAAAAGATCTAATGCAGATTTCAAATGTTGCCATAGGCTACAGTCAGGTTCATGATTTCCATACACATTACACACAGAAAACTAATCTGATTACAATTTTTGTTGGTCTTTTTTTTTTTTTTTTTTTAAAGCTGAACTCCAGATATCTTTAAAGTTTCATCCTGCAGTACTCCTCTACCACACGGCTTGTTTTGTGTACAGCAACCTTCCTCAACCAGGGTTATGTGGAACCCCAAGGTTACCCTAGAGGTTTCTAGGAGCACTGAGCAAGTTTTGACTCTCAGGCAAGTTACCATGGACACCAATGATCTTTTTAGCTATCTTTAAGGGGTATATTTTTCCCCTTGGCCACCAATTAAGGGGCATTCTTCTCAGTGACCATCACAATAATGTGTCCTGAGCTGTGGTTCTAGTAATTGGCATTGGTTTCCTGAGACCCGTACGTTAGATCAGCGTTCCGTCATTTTAAAAAGATTGAGAAATGCTGGTCTAAAGAGTAAGGACAAACACTTACTTTATTCAGCACTCACGCTGGCTTCCTCCTCTTCATTTAAAAAATCCTTCAAAGCAGGGTTGCTAACCAGATAAATTTACTGACATTTTCTAAAAATCTGTGATTTTTTTTTTTCCAACTGCCAGTAAATATCAGGGGCTGATAATTTCATGATGTGGGAGGTTGGCAACCCTGCTTTAAAACTCTTTACTTATTCAATCACCAAGTTCATGAAGGCAAGCAGCTAACTACACACTTAAAATACCTATATGTCTACTGTCTTATCTAACGAATGTTGCTAATTAATATAAGGCTATTCCAAAATGGCTGAGGCACTATGCAAGTGACAACAAAGGGGAAATTACCAGTACCCCTACAGGAAGACAACAGCACTTACTACTTGTAGCAAATGCTACTACAGTGTCCTAGTACAGCAGCCCCACGGCCATAGTGTTCTGGTTTAGTATGAATTGGTTTAATCCAAGCAGGCACAAAGTATTTAAAGTGACAGGAAACCTGGAGTTTGTTCACTCAAAAGGGAAAGTTTTGCATGTTTGCATCCCCCCCCCCCCTCCACTGCCACATTTGGCACTTTTTTTTTTGGGGGGGGGGGGGGGGGGGTACCCGATATTGACAGGTACCAGCTGCCACTTTCAGTCAGATCGCTGCAGCGATCTGTGCGAAAGTTAGGCAACCTCCTTCCCCCCCACAGCCTTCTGGGACTAATCACAGGTCCCATTCAAAGTGCAGTACAGATTGCGCATGTGCAGTAGAAAACTGTCTGTAAAGCCAAAAGGCCGGCTCCTGCACCCAAATCATCGGCTCACATGAGGACATCGCTGGATACCTGGACAGGTGAATGTCCTTGGATTAACCACTTCAACGTTACACCTACTTCCCCCCCACAGTACATTTACACCACTACTCTAACGTTAAATACTGTTATGGCAGCAGCTAGCTGCCATAACCCCGATATTTTTTTGTACTGTGTGCAATTCTACATCTAATAAAAGTGGTCCTGGCACCAGATTCGCCACAGGATCACTATTAGAGGGACCCCCGTTCCCCTGTATCACGGTCGTCCCCAGGCTTACCAGACCTGTCGGTTAGCCCAGAGCCGATCCGATGTGTCGGGTGCCTGGACTTGAAGCCAAGTGAGGGCAAGATAGCCCCAACTGGGCTCTATGCCCTTGAAGGAGGGGAGTGACGTCACTTCCACCTTTCGAGCCTTAAAAGGGATGATTTATTTTGCCTTTTAAAAAGAAGAAAAAACACTTTTTTTGGGGGGGGGGGGGGGCTGTGGGAGGTATGTTTACATTCCTTATAATAGGAATAAAAGTGATCCCCAAAAATTTAAAGAGGGCAGTGCAAAACAAATGAAAAAAATTGAAAGCACCCCGCAGCTCCGTGCTTGCGTGAACGCATATGTAAGTCACGTGCTTAAAAAATTAGTTTTAAAGCATCTATTTACTCGGCGTAACATCTTTCACAATATACAAAAAAAAAAAAATTAAAAAAAAAATGGGCCAACTTTTTTTTTGTTTTCAATTAATTTTTTTGGGAGACCCGTATACAAAAATACATTGTTTACAGGAATATAAAACTGCATTAAAAAGTTGTGTTTATTTACCTGGAATGCAACAATACATAGTGGGAAGAGAATACATTTAAAAAGATTTAAAAAAAAAAGTAATCTTCGTTTCGCAAAGGAATGCAACGTACTACATTTTCAACCCAGCAATGTCGTACTGTAAATGAGCAATACTACGAGAGATCAAGAGCTCATTACTTATGGCAGTGTTCTACTTTGCTGCCTATACTCTACTTCTAGCATGAAAAACACGATTCAGACTACCGTATGTAGATAAATGTGAACAATATGCGAGCATTTGTCAAAAAAAAGTGTTACTGACCAAATTCCATCTTGAACAGAAAATGACATAATCAAAAACATGGAGGGAACTTGAGCGGTAAATGATGAAGCTGCCGCGGCATCAGGTAACGTGGAGCCTCAGCTAATGAGCCATCAAAGGCAAATTCATTTATTAAATTTAGCTGTTCACAGTCAATTACTTTGCATCCCGAAGCTAAAAAATAGAAGGTCGCAGTAAATCACAGAGACTTTCCAAACAACATGCACACGTCTCTCCTGGAGACAGATGTCTTATATTTGATAAAATTATGTTTTTCAGTATTTATTCTTCTGCATGGATGAGATCGATGTGTGTTTTTTTTTTTTTTTTTTAAGTGAACCTGTCAGCCATTTTAAATTTGGAAAATGTTTTGTCTTAAAGCAGACACACAATTAGCTAGATTCAGGTAGGGGCGCGCAACTTTAAGGTAGCGTAGCGTATCGTATTTACGATACGCCGCCTTAAGTCAGAGAGGCAAGTACTGTATTCACAAAGTACTTAGGGCAAGATTCACGTAGATGAGCGGCGGCGTAAAGTATCATAGATACGTTACACCGCCGCAATTTTTCATCGCAAGTGCCTGATTCACCAAGCACTTGCGATGAAAACCTACGCTGGCGGCCTCCGGCGCAAGGCTTGCCAATTTAAATGGGCGTGAGCCCGCGCCGGACCTACCACGCATGCTCCGTTTCCGAACTCCCGACGTGCTTTGCGCGAAGTGACGTAATTTTTTCAAACGGCGACGCGCGTAGCGTAATTCCGTAGTCCCGGACGTGTTACGCAAACGACGTTATTTTATAAATTTCGACGCGGGAACGACGGCCATACTTTATACAGCAATACGATTGCTGTGTAAAGTTAAAGCACCAAAAAAAACGACTAACTTTGCGACGGGAAACTAGACTAGCGGTGATGTAGCGAATGCGAAAAACTGTCGGGAATCGCCGTAACTCCTAATTTGCTTACCCGACGCTGGTTTACGACGCAAACTCCCCCCAGCGGCGGCCGAGGTATTGCATCTTAAGATCCGACAGTGTAAAACAATTACACCTGTCGGATCTTAGGGATATCTATGCGTAACTGATTCTATGAATCAGTCGCATAGATAGAACAACAGATACGATGGCGTATCAGGAGATACGCCGTCGTATCTGCTCTGTGAATCTGGCCCTTACCTCCTAACTTACGGCGGCGTAGCGTAAATAGGGCCCGCATAAGCGCGCCTAATTCAAATTAGGTTGAGGGGGCGTGTTTTATGTCAATGGGGGGTGACCTGACGTGATTGACATTTTTTACGAACGGCGCATGCGCCATCCGTGTACATATCCCAGTGTGCATTGCGCCAAAGTACGCCGCAAGGACGTATTGGTTTCGACGTGAACGGAAATTACGTCCAACCCTATTCACGGACGACTTACGCGAACGACGTAAAATTTTCAAATTTCGACGCGGGAATGACGGCCATACTTAACATTGACTAGTCCAGCTATTTGATGGAATAATTTTACGCCTGAAAACGCCTTACGTAAATGGCGTATCTTTACTGCGACGGGTGCACGTACGTTCATGAATAGGCGTATCTAGTCATTTACATATTCTACGCCAGGGGTGTCAAACTGGCGGCCCTCCAGCTGTTGCAAAACTACAAGTCCCATGAGGCATTGCAAGGCTAACAGTTACAAGCATGACTCTCACAGGCAGAGGCATGATGGGACTTGTAGTTTCGGAACAGCTGGAGGGCCGCCAGTTTGACACCCCTGTTCTACGCTGAACCCAACGGAAGCGCCACCTAGCGGCCAGCCTAAATATTGCACCCTAACATACGACGGTGCAAGCTGTCGTATCTTAGATAGGTTTAAGTGTATCTCAGTTTGAGAATACACTTAAACTTAGGACGGCACACATTCCGAGTTAGGTCGGCGTATCTACTGATACGCCGGCCTAACTCTCTCTGAATCCACCTAATAATTCCTACTAGAGATGCGCAGGTACCTGTGTTTCGCATGCAATTTAAACAAGAGTGCAGTGCGATTCCTGCCTGAATCGCAAGTGATTTCCCTCATGGTGCTTTCTCTTTAATCAATAACGTAATAGTAGGAATTCGGGATGCACCGATACCAGTGTCGAAATCGAGTCTTTTCAAGAGTACCTGCGAAAATGCTCCCAATACTGAAACCGATACTTTCTGGTGCGATTTGCGTCTATACAAAATGAATGTGCACGAATCGCACTGCACAGAATTGCATGCGATGTAAACAGGAATGCAGTGCGATTCCTGTCTGAATCACATGCGATTTCCCTCCACAGCTCCTGTGTGTTTGTACCCAGTAAAGAAAGCGAAGTTCCATGTAGTGCAGCAATAGGCAGTTTATTAAAATGTTATAACAACTCACAAAGTAAATATCTAGTAAAATCCATATCTGCAGTATCCCCCTCCTGCTGATGATAGCAAGCCAGGGCCGCTGGGGGTGCTCACAGGGCTGGAGGGGAAGTTCCCGGGGGTATAAGGCAGAAGTGATGTCAGCTTGGGGACAGACTGTCGGACATCTCCTCCAGCCCTGTGAGCACCTCCAGGGACCGTGGTTTGCCATCATCGGAGAGATGGGGACATGTAGATATGGATTTGATCAAATAGTTACTTTTTAATTTTTTATAAAGTTTTGATAAACTGCCTATCGCTGCAGTACACGGCGCTTTGCTTTCTTTACTGGGTTCACACACACACACACACACACACACACACACACACACACACACACGCGGTGGGAGGAATCACACAGCATTCCTGTTCAAAACGCATACGATTCTGTGCAGTGTGGTTTTGCGCCCATTCATTTTGTATGGACCTAAATCGCACCAGAAAATATCGGTTTCGGGAGAATTTTCACAAGTACTTGTGAAAATACTGGATAGATAGATATTTTTATATATATATATATATTGTGGCGGTGGGACCCTGTGCAACCTTAAAGATTGCTGGTTTATGCCAGATTTTAGAGAGAAAGACACGCTGATTGCACAGCTGTGTGTTGGGCTATTTAGTTGTGACCCGACTATGGCTCAGGGCCCCACCCAACAGACAGGAAGTCTGTTCCCGGGAATCAGGTGGACTCCCATTCCTCTGAGAGGAGTCAGAGGCTGCAGCCAGAGCATGCATATCTGCAGGAGGCCGATGTCTTTGGTGATAGAAGCAGCAAGGCGCTGATCAGGAGTAAGTTTAACTCCAGGAAAGTCTTAGGAGCAGACCTAAGGCCTAGGCTAAAGGCCTGAAGCAGCCATATGGCAAGAATGTAAGCCAGGAGGCTAAACTGAGTCAGCAAAATACAGTAATGGTGGACCCCCCCCCCCGTGAGGATTACCGATGTCTTTGTGGACTTTTATTTTGCCTTTTTAATAAAAGTGGGCTACTAGGCCCCTAAAAATTCAGTTCTGGACTGGCGTACTTAAAGAAAACGCACCTACCACTGGAGTCTGATCACCCCAATCTTTGTTTGTGTGTGTGTGTGTGTGTGTGTGTGTGTGTGTGTGTGTGTGTGTGTGTCTATAGTCAAAAAACAGGGTCATTGGATTAATGTACGATTTTCAAAAGATGATGAATTAAATGTAAACATTTAAATACCTGGTGAACACTCTATACATTATACCTGGATGCAGTTACCAAATTTAGCAGCTGTCAGTCCACTCTAGGCAGCAAAATAAATAACATACGATAATATAACACAACTTGCTTTTTCTGCAATATTTAACTTCAATTCAGAGATTTATGCGCACTACCTTTTTCTGAAGCTAGATGTCCACAATCTGACATCATTCAACCCCTTCCTCTGAGCCCAGGTTGTCCTGAACTCCACCCACCATGTGACTAAACAGTGAAATAAAAAACAGCACAGTGGTTAGCTCATCTCTCCATCACTTTGCTTTCACTTCCAAACAGCATGCTTCTTGTCAGCATGGGAACTCATTAGATCTTGTGTTGCTTCTTCATCTCACACTTCAGCTCTGCTGTACAGGGGCCACAAGAGACTGATACCAGGTCAAAAATTCAGGTACTTACACTGCTTGTATTTTAAAAAAAAAAACTTTCATTAAATTAATACTTACAGAGCTGCATTTATTTATTGTACAGGTGTGGCTGTACACCGGTTAGTACATCCGTGACTAAAAAGGTCTAACGAATAATAGAGTGATGATGTTGCACTGTCAAGCATCAATATATCAAGGAAGGTGAATAAAGTATAAACATCCAATAGCATATAATATAACTACACATAGAATTGAATAAGTGCAAAGATAAATAACAACATCAAAGTGACCACACTCGTACCAACCAAATAAATGTGCAGTGGTTGATATATAACACAATATAGTCCAAGTGCAGACACAGCAGTGTCAAACGAGGTGAAGGGATAGGTAAACCATCTCTTCCAACTAATAAATTCCTTACAATTGTTGTGACACCTCAGTGCTCTCTAGCAGTTCACCTTACTACTGTAAGAGCCGGTTCACACAGGGGCGGCACGACTTCGGGGGCGACTCGGCCAGGCGACCTGAAAACGATTTCCAAGGCGATTTGCAAAATGACTTCTGTATAGAAGTCAATGCAAATCGCCCCGAGTCGCCCCCGAAGTAGTACAAGAACCTTTTTCTAAGTCGGAGCGACTCGCGTCGCTCCTATTAGAACGGTTCTATTCACTACAATGGGACGCGACTTGTCAGGCGGCTGTGTCGCCTGACGAGTCGCGCCAGTGTGAACCGGGTCTAAGGTAAAGGCATTAGATAAATGGGTCTCTCTCTAGGGGTCCAGGTATCTCCGCCCACCTCCAGATGTGTTTTCAGCAGTACACACAGCCTGTGGATCTCTGGGATCAGGAAAACTTCCTCTGTAAGAATCCTGGGAGTCCTACCCGATAATCTCCCTGATATCTCCTCGGTATTAATATATAAAAGGAAGGAATCTCCAATAGTGTAGTACGTTTTAAAAAGAAAATTTATTAAAAAACTGTAAATTACATTTGATCAATGAAAACAAACATAAAATCCACGAGCGCCAAAGCTTGTCCTCCTGCGTAACTTCCAGTATGCCTGTTGCCCAATCCCAACGCGTATCGTTGCACCCACGTGTCTTTATCAGGGGGTCCAACAACAAATATAAGGAATAGACATCGGTCACCTTATTTATTGGTTGGAAGAGATGGTTTACCTATCCCTTCACCTCATTTGGACACTGCTGTGTCTGCACTTGGACTATATTGGGCCAGATTCACATAGAGATACGACGGTGTATCTCCTGATACACCTTCGTATCTCTGAGTTAGGCCGGTCGTATCTATGCGACTGATTCATAGAATCAATTACGCATAGATATACCCAAGATCCGACTGGTGTAACTGTGTTACACCGTCGGATCTTAAAGCGGAGTTCCACCCTATTTTACAACTTCTTTGCATTCGTTTTTACACTGCCCCTTTAAATACATTTGGGATGTTTTATTTTTGTCTTTTAAAAACTCACGTTTTTATCTGTGAGTCTCTTATTCCCCCGCCGCGGCGGAATGGCCCCCCCCCGCCGCATCCAGCGCTGCTATGCCTCCTGGGATATGTGTCTCTTCAATCCCAGGAGGCTGGGCTGAACATCGCAGCCGTGAATGAACATCTCGGGGGGCGGGAGGGAGGGAGGGCAGTGCCGCCCATAGAGGTGGTGTCCTTCCTCTTCTCCCTCTCCAACTCCTCCCCCGTCCTAGCTCCTCCACTCGTCCTAGCTCCGCCCCCGTCCTAGCTCCGCCCCCGTCCTAGCTCCTCCACCCGTCCGTCACCGCCGCCCCCGTCCTCCTCCCTCCACCACCCGCCCACCTGCCATCTGTCTCCGATGCACGGAGATACAGATCATCAGGCAGAGAGAGCGAATCTCTGTCTGATAGATCTGTATGTGAGAGCACCAAGCATAGTACAGCCCCGCCTCCCTGTACAGCCCCGCCTCCCTGTACAGCCCCGCCTCCCTGTACATTGCAACAGAGCTCTGCACTGTGTGTTACAATTCTAGTGCAGGGAGGCGGGGCTGTACTATGATCACTGTACTCACATACAGATCTACACAGACCGAGACGTGCTCTGTATGCCTGATCATCTGTACCTCCCCTACTCTGCACATAATGTCACCGCACTGTCACCGCACCGTCACCGCACTGTCACCGCACCAACATCACCGCACCGTCACCGCACTGTCACCGCACTGTCACCGCACCGTCACCGCACCGTCACCGCACCGTCACCGCACTAACATCACCGCACCGTCACCGCACCGTCACCGCACCGTCACCGCACCGTCACCGCACCGTCACCGCACTGTCACCGCACTGTCACCGCACTAACATCACCGCACTGTCACCGCACTAACATCACCGCACTGTCACCGCACTAACATCACTGCACTGTCACCGCACTAACATCACAGCACTAACATCACAGCACTAACATCACAGCACTAACATCACCGCACTAATGTCACCGCACTAACATCACCACCGCACTAACATCACCACCGCACTAATGTCACCGCACTAATGTCACCGCACTAACATCACAGCACTAACATCACCGCACTAACATCACCGCACTAACATCACCGCACTAACATCACCGCACTAACATCACCGCACTAACATCACCGCACTAACATCACCGCACTAACATCACCGCACTAACATCACCGCACTAACATCGCAGCACTAACATCGCAGCACTAACATCACCGCACTAACATCACCGCACTAACATCACCACACTAACATCACAGCACTAACATCACAGAACTAATGTCACCACCGCACTAACATCACCGCACTAACATCACCGCACTAACATCACAGCACTAACATCACAGCACTAACATCACAGCACTAACATCACAGCACTAACATCGCAGCACTAACATCGCAGCACTAACATCACCGCACTAACATCACCGCACTAACATCGCAGCACTAACATCGCAGCACTAACATCACCGCACTAACATCACCGCACTAACATCACCGCACTAACATCGCAGCACTAACATCGCAGCACTAACATCACCGCACTAACATCACCGCACTAACATCACCGCACTAACATCACCGCACTAACATCACCGCACTAACATCACAGCACTAACATCACCGCACTAACATCGCAGCACTAACATCGCAGCACTAACATCGCAGCACTAACATCACCGCACTAACATCACCGCACTAACATCACCGCACTAACATCGCAGCACTAACATCACCGCACTAACATCACCGCACTAACATCACCGCACTAACATCACCGCACTAACAAAATGAATTTATTGACAGTGCACATGTCTGGTATATGTATACACACCACATATATAACAAGAGATATTTATCATCTTGTTATGTAGATATATCTGCACAGGAACAAATTATTTCTTATATTTACTGGTTCCTGGAAGGAGGGGGGGGGGAGAGGAGGGGAGGAGAGGGGGGGGGAGAGGAGGGGGGGAGGAGGGGTTGGCATAGATAAGGGGCGGTAACTTCCTCTGACACTCCCGTTGCTATTGAAAACTGATCTGAAACCATTACACTGCTTGTACAACACTGAGCATGTGCGAGGCTGAAATCCAGGAAGTCATACAGTCTGGCTTCATGATGCCCACACTTAAGATGGCCCCAGTCAATTTCTATTTTATAAAGTGTCTAAATGCTGTAACAACCTAACAAAACGGACCTTAGTTTACAGACTAACTGTAGTAGAATACATTCAGCTTGTGTATTACAGGGGTATTTATATTTAAAAAGTTTTTTTTTTTCAATTTGTGGCCGGAACTCCGCTTTAACTGCAATTAAAAAATGGCCGCTGGGGGCGTTCTCGCTGATTTATGTAATATGTAAATCAGCGAGATACGGCAATTCACGAATGTACGCGGGCCCGACGCATTGTTTTTACGACGATTACGTAAGGGTTTTCCCGGCGCATAGTTACCCCTGCTTCTATGAGGCACAGCCAATGTTAAGTATGGGCGTCGTTTTTTTTTTTTTTTACATCGTTTGCGTACGTCAATTCACAAAACCGATGGACACAAGTTACGCTCACGTCGAAACCAATGACGTCCTAGCAACGTCATTGGGAGCAATGCACGCAGGGAAAATTTGCGGACGACGCATGCGAATTTAAATTGGCGCGGGGACGTGCCTGATTTAAATACTACACTCCCCCTAGCCGCGGAATTTGAATTCTGCCGGGGGATTTACGATCCGCCGCCGCAAGTGTTGAGGTAAGTGTTTTGTGAATTACCCACTTGCCTCAAAAACTTGCGGCAGCGGATCTTAAATGAGATAGATTACGCGGATCTAAAGATCCGCTGATCTATCTGAATCTGGCCCATTGTGTTTATATATCAACCATTGCACATTTATTTGGTTGGCATGAGTGTGGGCACTTTGCACATTGTTGCTATTCATCTTTGTAATTATTCAATACTATGTAGTTATATTATATGCTATTGGATGTTTATTTATACTTTATTCATCTTTCTTGATATATTGATATTTTGACAGCACAACATCATCACTCTATCATTCAATACATTTATTTTTTTCCCCCCTTTTAGAACTGCCTATATTCAGCTTTGGGGATCCAGAGGATGTGTGCTTTCAATGTAAACAATAAAATCCTCAAAAAAAGTGATGTATATTTTAAAGCACGCTGGCTACCTGGCTTTTGGAATATGACCAGCCCTGTATTAGAATATGTCTTTGTTTTCAGTTTATGGGCTCACTTTAATTGGATCATACATATAGGTCTGTGTAAGCAGTTTGACAGTTGTTCTGGCAGGGGCTTGTGAAACATTCTGCACAATGTGGGACGCAATGAACAGCTTCTGCATTGTTTGCATCTCAGACATGGATTCATAAAGAGGTACACTTTCTCCTAATGGGACTGGAGGATGTAATCAAACAACACTGCACTTGTGTTACAAAGAGATTTGCAAGTCCCTTTACTGCAGTATAAGATGGGACTTGTAGTTCTTAGCTGCTAGACACTAAAGGGAGAAGCACCCCACAATTCAGGTAAGTGAGCATGGAGGAAGGATTGTTTGAATTGGAGAATGAGACCATGTTTCAACACCCTAAATATGAATGCAATATGAAAATACGGTTGAAGAGGTTATGCCTTTATGCCCTACGAAGGAAACCTATGCTAAAGAATATAGAGGCTGCCATTGCTGACCACTCCTTCATACTCATTCAATGGTTTTAGTACCCGCAGTCACTGATCTAGTACAAGTGCTTGCTAACTAATGTTTTTTGACCAACGATTTGGAAGGTCTGAATGTCAGACTAAGCCAGGCAACTAGATTTTTTTTGATGAAGAATTAAGTCAACAGTAGCCTACATATTTTTCCGAGAAAATGCGTGTTTTGCACACGTTAAAAAAAAAAAAAAAAAAAAAAAAAAATGTTATACCTGAAAATTTGTTAAAACCACCAAAACATTGTATATTTCCTAAAAACAGAGACCCTGGATAATAAAATAGTAGTAGTTACAATTTGGCAAGTGCAAATTTTCCTAAAAAAAAAAAAAAACACTGTAAAACAAATTTTAGGGTTCATAAATGCAATATATCCCTAAATCAAATGAAGATGAAAACTGAAAGACGAGGCTGCATTGAGTAAATGGACACCAAACACATCAAGCTTTAAAATTGCACACGCCTGTGAAACAGCAAAACGTCAGTACCCTACATTTTCCAGATTGTGCTCCATGAAACTCAATAAAGGGCAGGACTTTTGGAGCGCACTTCTGGTGGTCTGTGAAAGTGATTGGACAGCTGCCTTAACGCTTTCATCTGAAGACCGAGTCTGCTTGTGAGATATACAGGTCGTAAAAGAGATAATACTACTGTAATATATGGTCCTGCAGGATTCTATCTGGTTGGATGCAGTAGTGACAACTGGTCCTCAGAAGATGCCCTTTTTTAGTTGTGTTGCACCATTCCATTCCATCATTATTGTTGGTTCTGCAGTGTACATTATGAGTGCTCACCCACATTCTGGAGCAGGAAACAAACAAAAAAAACACACACACACAAAATCGCTGGCTGCCACAGAACCATGAAATAATGTTAGTTTTACACTCTGTTAAATCTCCCTTAGACTAACGGAGCAGAATACTATATACAGTAAGGAAAATAATTCTTTGATCTCCTGCAGATTTTGTAAGTTTGCCCACAAAGAAATGAAGGATCTCATAGAATTTTTTTTTATCATAGGTGCATTTTAAATGATAGAGACTAAACATCAATACAAAAAAAACACCCAATACAAATGTTATAAATTGAGTTGCAGTTCAGTGAGTAAAAAAAAAAGTATTTGATCCCCAAGCAAAACATGACTTGGTGGAGAAAACCGTGGCCCAGATTCAGGTAGATTTGCCCATTACTTACACCTGAGCCGCTCAGCTGAATTTCTCTGCGCTGGAGCAATTTTGCCAAATTGCCACCTGATTCAGGAATCGTTTGTTCAGTTAATTTGCTCCTGTTTAAGGCAAAGCTGAGGGCGCAAGGCCGTGCAAGTCAAAGTGGGTGTGCCCCTATGTAAATGAGGAATTTTCGGCTCAGCAGAGGTTTGCGCCGGGCGCGCGCATGCGCAGTTAGAGCGCTGCCGTCTGCGCATGCGTCAAACTGCGCCTAGCATAATTTCAGGGCAAATCCTGCTCAGCTGCTTGCCCTGAGCAAATAAATAGGAGCAGACTTGCGCAGGTTCTTTGCTGAATTTCATCCTGCTTTTTCCTACCCCCCCTGAGCAAGGAAATTCAGCACATTTGCAAGACATGGCACCTCCCAAAGGGACCAAAAAAAGGAAGGCCAACTTTGTGGCTGCGGAGATGGACATCCTGATTGCTGCACTCCAGCAGCATAAGGAAGTCCTATATGGTGCCCAGCGGGCAAACACCACCATTGCCCAAAGGAGGGCTATATATGAAGCCATTGCCCTGGACATCAATGCCCTGGGTAATGAAGTGCGTACCTGGGATGACATCCAGAAGAAATTAAATGATATGAGGCGCAGGGTCCGGGATAAACTGGCCCTTATCAGGAAACATACCGGTGGCACGGGAGGTGGGCCGCGATGTATGATCCGGCTCAATCAGGAGGAGCTTATTGCCCAAACGTTCGTGCAGGAGCAGGTGGAGGGACTTGAAGGGTACGACTCCACTGTTGGGAACTTGGGGACTGGTAAGTTTTTTTTTCTTTCATATCTGCTGTGCATCATGGGAGGGGGTACAAGTGAACATATTTGTGGGTAGAAGTGAAGATGTAAGTATTATTTTTCTTTCATATCTGCTGTGCATCATGGGAGGGGGTACAAGTGAACATATTTGTGGGTAGAAGTGAAGATGTAAGTATTATTTTTCTTTCATATCTGCTGTGCATCATGGGAGGGGGTACAAGTGAACATGTGAGACGTGTGTTGCACCAGCAAAATATTTCGTTTTGGTGTCATCCACAGGTGGTGATGAGGAAGAAGAAGCTGGGCTGTCTTCGGCTGCGGCTCGACCCAGCCCATCCAGACCAGAGCCAGGGGTCCAGTCAGGCCCCATGGACATTCTGGCTATGCTTGTCCAGGAGGAGATCATACCGGGGACAAGTATGGAGGAACAAGTGGTATTGGAGGAGGATTCCTTTTTCCTCATCCAGGAGGACTCTGGCTCCCTCCAGGATGATACCACCATCCCTGTGCAACCCACCACCCCCCCGCCCAGCACGTCATCCCCCTCCAGGGCAAGCCCCTCCCTTGTGGACCCCTCCCCTTCTCCCTCTGTCCGAGCCTCTCCTCCCAGGAAGGCTCTGTCCAAAACGAGGCATATACCCTCCAGCCTCCGTGACGGTCTGCTGGAGGAGCAGGCCCTGCAGACCCGCCATATAGGGGCCATGGTGGGAGAGGTGCGTCGTCTGGCGGACAGCATGGCATCCACCTCTATGCAGCATGCCCTCACCCTGCATGAGGACCGGGACAAACATGTCGCACAGAGCCTGGGGGAAATTAGTGGCAACTCTAAGGCCATAGTCACCTGCTTGGTGGCTCTGGAGACCACACCAGCTTTGTTAAGCAGGATGACAGCTGCGGTGGAGGCCAATACCGCTGCTGTGCAGGCCAACACCGCTGCAGTGCAGGAGGAGGCGAGAGTTACCCGCCGGCATCAGCGGGATACCACCACCCGCCAAATGCGGATGTTGGCCCAGACCAACACCATCCTTGCCCGCCTGGCCAACGCCATGGAGGGCATGCAGCCACCACCTGCAAGGAGTGTGGAAGTAGGGGTTGATGCTCCTCCCCCCCTCCATCCCCACCCCATGCCTCCTCCGCACCACGGAGATTGAGGAGCCGGAGCCGGGGCACCCTTGGCCCAAAGAAAAAAACAAAAAAATAATTGAATGTCTACATTTTTTTTTCAACACAATATTATTTTTTTATTATTTTTCTATATGCTCAGGGTATGAGATTTGTTTTCTTTTATATGCTCAGGATATGAGTTTTTATATTTATTTGTAGTCCCTACACACGGTGAGGAGTGTATACTACAGTGTGACTGGTGTGTGAATGGGGGGGGGGGGTGGCACTCCTGCTGGAAAAGGGGTGTCACCCTCTGCCATGTGAAAGGTGTATGAATGGACAGCAACATAATTGGAGCCTTGACGCGGCGTTGCTGCTCCCTAATACCATGGGGTATTGTTGGGTCTAATCCAATTTGGGGTGCATGTGTCGGGTGTGTGCTAGGGACTATAGTGGTGTGCATACATGCATTATACTTGTGACAAGATCAGGGTGTGTTTAATGTGCAAAGAGACGTTCCACAAGACCATTCCGGATTGCTCTTCCCTCAGAAGATCCGGTAGTGTTTCTTGGGGGGGGGTTGCGTGGTTCGGGGGTAAGGTCATTGCGTAGCTCAATGTGCATGCCCCTTCTCTCAGCAAAATTGTGGAGAATACAACATGCCCCGACGATTTAGCACACAAAGTTGGGTGAATACAACAGGGTCCCCCCTGATTTATCCAGAGATCTGAATCAAGATTTAAGGATGCCAAATGTGCGCTCCACCACCGCACGGGTACGTGCATGTGCTTCGTTAAATCTTTCCTCTCCTGGTGTTTGAGGGTTACGAAATGGGGTCATCATGTGAGGTCCCAGGGCATATGCAGAGTCACCTGGAAGGGAAAAGACAGGAGGATGTTAGTCGTGCATGTGCCCCTTGTGATGTCTGCATCATGGGGGGGGGGGGGCAGTCATACCTGACACCCATGTCACTCACCAATCAGCCAGCTGTCTCCATACATGTTCTGGTCAAACTCGGTTGGGATGGGGCTGTGTCGGTAAATAAAACTGTCATGGCTTGACCCTGGGTGTTTGGCACGGACATGCCATATGAGGCCATGTGCATCCACAATCATCTGCACATTTATCGAATGCCAATGCTTCCTGTTGCAGTAGATATGCTCGAGGAGCCGGGGGGCGTAGTGCCACATGGGTACAATCTATTGCACCCACAGTGCGTGGAAATCTGGCTAATGCATAAAAATCACTGATTGCCTTCTGCCGCAGGTCAGACGTGGTTGGTTTGATAAATTGTGTGCCCATTCGTCTGAGTATTGCAGGGATCACTTGGTGCACACACCTGCTCATGCTGGATTGGGACATCCCCACCACCACTCCACCTGTGCGCTGAAATGAGCCAGTTGCCAAAAAATGAAGGGTTGCCACTACCTTCACCAGTGGCTGCACTGCCTGTCCCCGATGGGTCGGGCTGCTGATGTCATCCTGCAGGATTGTTACCAACTCAAGGATGATTTCAGGGCTGAAGCGAAACATGCAATACACCTCATTATCACTCATCTGAAAAAGGTTGTAGCGCCCTCTGTAAATCCTCTCCCGTGCCCTCCTACGAGTCGGCTCAGTCAATATAATATCAAGAACCATAGCTGCCCCTGGCATGTTGGTGCACAGATGTGAGGTCACGAAAATGTGGGTGCTCTGCTTGTTCAGCTCGTCTGTCTAGGTGCTGCTGAAGTTGCGCGCTCCTTCAGATGACATTTGGCCATCTTTTGCTAACTTGCCCCTGCTTTTAGCAGGAGCAAGTTTGCCCAGGGAAAAAAGCTTGCGCGCTTCCAGCGCAAGATGCGCATCACACGCGCATGTTTCTGAATCATCGGCAGTACCTAATTTGCATATTCGCTGAGGGAATTCCATGAAGGCGCAACTTACACCCCGCGCAAAATTGCGCTGGAACAGCTAGGCTGCGTGCGCGGGAAAATGGTCGCATTTCAGGCTTAACTGGTTTACAGAATCAGCAGCAAATTTGCATGGGAGCAAATCAGTACTTGCGCGGCGCAAATCACACTTGCTCCCGCGCAAGTGCTTCTTGAATCTGGGCCCTTGTTGGCAAGCAGGAAGGCAAGATGTTTCCTGTAGTTGGTTACCAGGTTTGCACACATCTCAGGAGGGATTTTGATCCACTCTTCTTTAAATCCTTAAGGTTTCTTGGCTGTCAAAGTTTCAGCCCCCTACATAAACCTTCTATAAGATTAAGGTCTTACTCCATAACCTTAATGTGCTTCTTCTTGAGCCACTCCTTTGTTGCCTTGGTGGTGTGTTTTGGGTCATTGTCATGCTGGAAAATCCATCCACGACCCACCCCTTAATGCGGCTTTAGTAGAGAAAGAGCCCTGAAGCATAACGTTTCCACCTCCATGCTGGACTGTAGGGATGGTGTTCTTAGTGTCATAGTCAGCATTTTTCTGCCTCTAAACACGGTGAGTCGAGTTAATGGCAAAGAGCTACGTTTTGGTCTCATCTCACCACAGCACCTTTTCCCCCATTCCTACTCTCTAATCATTTAGATGTTCATCGGTAAATTTCAGATAGGCCTGTACATGTCCCTTCCTGAGGAGGGGGGCCTTGTGGGCGCTGCAGGATTTCAGTCCATGGCGGCGTATTGTGATACCAATGGTTTGTTTGGTGACTGTGGTCCCAAACTGCCTTGGGTTCATTTACAAGCTCCTCCCGTGTAGTCCTGGGCCAGAAAGCGCCTCATCCACCAGCGAGAGAGGATGACCATCGAGGACTGCCGCAGACTGATCTTCAGCCTGCTGAGAGACTATTCCTTGATGCACTTTAACCACTTAAGAAACTCTTCAAGCCGATATACATCGGCAGAATGGCACGGCTGGGCACATCCACGTGGCCCTTTAAGCCCAGTCGTGGTGTCGCGCGTGCACGCGACCCGGTCCGAAGCTCCGTGACCCGATCGCCGCCGGTGTCCCGCGATCGGTCCTTCGGAGATGAAGAACATGGGGGGGGGGTGTAAACACACCTTCCCTGTTCTTCGTTGTGGAAGTGTCATTGATCGTGTGTTCCCTGATATACGGAAACACGATCAATGACGTCACACATCCAGCCCTGCCCCCCTACAGTTAGAAACACATATGAGGTCACACTTGACCCCTTCAGCGCCCCCTAGTGGTTAACTCCCAAACTGCAATGCATTTTTATAGCATTTTTTGCTGTGAAAATGACAATAGTCCCAAAATTGTCCGATGTGTCCGCCATAATGTCGCGGTCACGAAAAAAAATAAAATAAAAAAAAAAAGCGATGATCGCCGCCATTAGTAGATTTTTTTTTTTTTTTATAAAAATGCAATAAAAAAAAAAAGATCTCCTATTTTGTAAACGCTATAAACCAATCGATAAAAGCTTATTGCGATTTTTTTTACCAAAAATAGGTAGAAGAATACGTATCGGCCTAAACTGAGATGTGAAAATCAATGTTTCCCTATGAGAGCCGTCTTAACTGGTCCGACACAAGTCGGTCCGACTTTGAGAAAAGTTCCTGCACTACTTTGCTCTGACTTTGATCCTACTTCAGCCTATTGAATATCATTGATGTCCTAACCATCCGACTTGTGGCATCGGACATGGTGATTACAACATCAGTAAAATAAATTTACCTCACACTGGGATTGTTTTGATTAGTCAAAGAACAAGTCAGACTATCAAAAAGTCGGATCAAAGTAGTATCCTGTTCATGAAAGTCGGATGGATGTCGGATCAATGAAGGACTGATGTCGCAGAGCAAAGTAGGATGAAAGTTGTATCACTGTTGTGTAGTATCAGTGTGAACCCAGCCTAATGCTGGCCATACACTCCACCAAAAATCTTTCCAAAAAACGAACGTTCGGCCGTGAGCGCAAACGATATTGCTATCATGTAATGACCGATAAATCGTTCATGTGTTTTTTTTTTTTTACATATACCAAGTGCAGAAACTTCGGACGGGAAACACATTAACCTTCCGATTTATCGTTCGTTTGGCAGAAAATTTCCAACATTGACCTTGTTTTTTCAGCTCAAAAACATCCCGATTATCGATTTTGTGCCCATAAACTGTTCAAAAAATGAACGAACTGTCTGAACGACCGAATTTTCGTATAGTGTATGGCCAGCATAAGAGAGAGTGCTCCTAATCTCAGCTCGTTACCTGTATAGAAGACATCTGGGAGCCAGAAATCTTGCTGATTGATAGGGGATCAAATACTTATTTCACTCATTAAAATGCAAATCAATGTATAACATTTTTGAAATGTGTTTTTCTGGATATTTAGTTCTTATTCAGTCAGTAACACACTGTTAGGGCTCTTTCACACGGAGCGGATCCGTATTGATCCGCTCCATTAGCCCGTTTGGCTCAGTGGGGATTCTTCCGTTAATCCCCGCTGAGCTGTCGGCGGACAGGGCGGTCCCCGCACACTGTGCAGAGACCGCCCTGTCTCTCCTCCGCTCTCCCCTATGGGGAATCGGATGAATACGGACCGTGTGTCCGTATTCATCCGATCCGTTCCGCCGGACGGAAGAAAAATAGGGTTTTCTTCCGTCCGCAAAAGCGGATCTTTGCGGACGCGGATGCATCATCCGCTAACGTCTGCAATCCCATAGGGATACATTACAAGTCCGTAAACGCACTTGTAATAAACGGACCGCTTGTCCGTGTGTGTGTGAAAGGGCCCTTAGGCCCCTTTCACACGGACGGATAGAATGGTGCTTTCAGCTGCGGATTTTACCACAGCTAGAAGCACACAATGCTTTCCTTTGACACCTTTCACACACTGCGGTTTCATGCAAATAGAAAAAATAGAATTGAATGCGTCCAGCTGCGATGTACCGCAGCTATCGGCACGTAACCGCAGGTAATCACAGTGCACAGTGTCAGCTGCGTTTGGTATGAATCTTGAGGGGGTATTCCACGCCAAATTTCAAATAAAAAACCGGCATGTGTTCCCCCTCCAAGAGCATACCAGGCCCTTGGGTCTGCTATGGATTTTAAAAGGAACCCCCATACCCTTAAACGGCGTGGGGGTCTCCCCCAAAATCCATACCAGACACTTATCCGAGCATGCAGCCTGGCCGGTCAGGAAAGGGGGTGGGGACGAGCGAGTGCCCCCCCCTCCTTAACCGTACCTGGCTGCATTCCCTCAACATGGGGGGGTACCCTGCGCCCCCCCCCCAAAGCACCCTGTCCCCATGTTGATGAGGACAGGGCCTCTTCCCGACAACCCTGGCCGTTGGTTGTCAGGGTCTGCAGCACCCTGTCCCCATGTTGATGAGGACAGGGCCTCTTCCCGACAACCCTGGCCGTTGGTTGTCAGGGTCTGCAGGCGGGGAGCTAATCGGAATCCGGGAGCCCCCTTTAATAAGAGGGCCCCCCACCTTAGGTGAATGCTTATGGGGTACATCATACCCCTACCCATTCACCTGGAGGAAAAAAAACAACACACTACACAGGTTTTTAAAGTAATTAGTCAGCTCCGGGGGTCTTCTTCCGACTTCTCCGCTCTTCTGGGGGGCGTTCTGCCGGGGCCCCCGCTTTCTTCTTTAGCTTTTTTTACGAGCGGGGGCCCTGGGCTTCTGCCGCCTTCTCTTTTTCGATGTTGACACGTCGTTTCCTCCCGACGTAATGCCGTGTGGGTGGCTCGCACAGATTTATATAGACCTCTTATGACGTCACAGTCCCATCATGCTCCGAGTGGTGACGACATAAGGGGGCGGGGTCACTACATTACAGCGGGAGGAAGCGACGTGTCAACATCGAAGAAGAGAAGGCAGAAGCCCGGGGCCCCAGCTTGTAAGAGAGCTAAAGAAGAAAGCAGGGGCCCCCGGCAGAAGAGAACCAGATGGTGGTGAAGACCGGGATCACCCCCCTCCCCCCCGGCAGAAGACGTCGAAAAAACCGGGTCCCTGCTCGTCAAAGAGCTAAAGAAGAAAGCAGGGGCCCCGGCAGAACGCCCCCCCGAAAGAGCGGAGAAGTCGGAAGACCCCCGGAGCTGACTAAGAAATTACTTTAAAAACCTGTGTAGAATTTTTTTTTTCTCCAGGTGAATGGGTAGGGGTACGATATACCCCATACTCATTCACCTAGGTTGGGGGGGGCCGGATTCTGATAAGATCCCCACCTGCAGACCCCAACAACCAACGGCCAGGGTTGTCGGGAAGAGGCCCTGTCCTCATCAACATGGGGACAGGGTGCTTTGGGGTGCCCCAACCCCCCCATGTTAAGGGCATGCGGCCTGGTACGGTTAAGGAGGGGGGGGGGGCGTTCGCTCGTCCCCACCCCCTTTCCTGACTGGCCGGGCTGCATGCTCGGATAAGGGTCTGGTATGGATCTTGGAGGGGACCCCATGCCGTTTTTCCGGCGTACGGGGGTTCCCCTTAAAATCAATAGCAGACCCAAGAGCCTGGTATGCCCCTGGAGGGGGAACCCATGCCGATTTTTTATTTGAAATTTGGCATGGAGTTTCCCCTCAAGATTTATACCAGACACAGTGCTCGGTATTGGCAGGGATCCAAGTCGGATCCCCATTCAATATCGTGCCATGGCTAAACGCAACCGCAGCTAATCGCACTGTACAAATGCAGCTGACCGCTGTGCCTGGAGTCTTGAATTTCAGGAGAACATAAACATGTTTTTAACTGCGGTAGAACAGCCTTAAAATAGGGTGTGAAAGGGGCCTTAAAATAAACCTACCATTAAAATTATAGCCTGATCATTTCTTTGTCAGTTGACAAATGTAAAAAATCAGCAGGGGGTCAAATACTTTTTCCCCCTCAATGTATATGCTAGGCTAATATTCTATTTTACATTGGCGTGTACTTGAGTACAAGTATACAGTTGTTTCTAACAAACTTTGTTACAGGTTCCTACCTGCTTCCACTCTGAGAAAAAAGGTTGGCTGTTCCACTTTGTGTCTTTGGATACTCGTTCTGAATAGGAGTGACTGTTTCATAATTAATCAGCTGATGCACTTGCAGTGTTTCAATGAGGAAAGCTGCACAGTCTACATCCCACTAGAAGTGATTAACCCTTTAGAGCTGGGTCGGCAACCCATTTCCAAACCCCGCCTCCCCCATTGATTCCCGGCGCAGCCGCGCTCATTGGCTGTGGGGAGCCCCTGATGTAATGGGGAGGGTCTGGGGAACATGATGTTATGAGGGAGAACTCTTGGGACTCTGATGTAAGGGGGTGGGGATCTCTTGAGACCCTAATGTAACCCTATTAAAAAGGGAGGGCAGGGCGCTGGGGATCCTGATGTAAGGGGGGAGGACTCTAGGGACCCTGATGCAAGAAGTCGAGGAGCTCAGCTGTAAGGGGGGGGGGGGGAGAGTTCTGGAAACCCTGATGAAAATGCTTAGTCTGTTTTCTAAAAGTAAGGCCCCGTACACACAACCGAACATGTCTGCTGAAACTGGTCCGCGGACCAGTTTCAGCAGACATGTTCGGTCGTGTGTATGGCCGATCGGACAGGATTCCAACGTACATTTGCCCGCCAGACCGTTTTCGAGCGGGCAAATGTTTCTAAACTTGCTTAGAAACATGCCCGCTGGAATCCTGTCCGTCGGACATGTTCGGTCGTCTGTACAGACTTACCGTACATGTCCGAGCGGCCGCCATCCCTCGCATGCGTCGAATGACTTCGACGCATGCGTGGAAGCATTGACCTTTCCGCGTCGCGCACGTCATCGTCGCGGCGCGAACACGTCACTGCGCTGTTTGTCCGCGCGGATTGTCTCTCATTTCTGTATGATGGTGTGTACAGCCATCATACAGAAATCTGCGGGCGGGCATGTCCGCTGAAAACGGTCCGGCGGACCGTTTTCATCGTACATGTTTGCCCGTGTGTACGAGGCATAAGAGTTAGGCCCCTTTCACATTACAGCGGGAGCCGCTCGTGATTCGGACACAAATCACAATGCATTCCTGTTTAAATCACATGCAATTCTTTGCAGTGTGATTTGAACCCAATCATTTGGTATGGGCTCAAATCGTACCGCAAAAGGTATCAGTTTCAGTTATCGGAGAATTTGCTTAAAAGGGGTTGTAAAGGTACAATTTGTTTTTCCTAAATAGCTTCCTTTACCTCAGTGCAGTCCTCCACTTACCTCATCCTTCCATTTTGCTTTTAAATGTCCTTATTTCTTCTGAGAAATCCTCACTTCCTGTTCTTCTGTCTGTAACTCCACACAGTAATGCAAGGTTTTCTCCCTGGTGTGGAGTGTCGTGCTCGCCCCCCTCCCTTGGACTACAGGAAAGTCAGGACGCCCACTAACACAGCTCCTTTCTCTATCTGCAACGTAGAGAGTGTCCTGACTCTCCTGTAGTCCAAGGGAGGCACTCCACACCAGGGAGAAAGCCTTGCATTACTGTGTGGAGTTAGACAGAAGAACAGGAAGTGAGGATTTCTCAGAAAAAATAAAGACATTTAAAAGCAAAATCGAAGGATGAGGTAAGTGAATGAGGACTGCACTGAAGTAAAGGAAGCTATTTTAAAAAATATATATATACTGTACCTTTACAACCCCTTTGAGTAGTTGTGCAGATGCTTTGTATCGGCACCAATACTGGTGCAACCCCAATTTTGTATACCATCTGTGTACAGAACATTGAATTTGAATTTTTAGAAAAAAAAATATAAAACAGCAGTGAAAATTAATACATTTTTAATAACATTAACCACTTAAAGCGGTAGTTCACCCTCCTTCACCTCATTATTCCATTACTTTCGGCATCGTAGCGCGAGCTACGGTATGCCGGTCTTAAATTTTTAATCCCCGTACTCACTGTGCTATTGTTGATTGAAGAATCCGACTCCCGCGGGGAATGGGCGTGCCTATGGAGAGGGAGGATGATTGACGGCCGGCTCTGGCACATCACGCTCCCCGAAGACAGCCGGAGTAGGTCTCGGCTATTCACAGCGCCTGCGCACAGGCTATGCGCAGGCGCCGTGAATAGCCAAGCCTATTTCGGCTATTTCCGGAGAAGCGTGACGTGCCAGGGCCGGCCGTCAATCACCTTCTCTCACCATAGGAACGCCCATTCCCCGGATTCTTCAATCAACGATAGCACAGTGAGTACGGGGATTAAAAATTTAGGACCGGCATACCGTAGCTCGCGCTACGATGCCGAAAGTAATGGAATAATAAAAAAAAACATTTTTTTTTTTTTTAACAGGGTGAACCCCCGCTTTAAGGACAGCACACTGTATATATACATCGGCACTTTAAAGATGTATATTTTGGTAATGGCAGCAGCAGCTGCTGCCACAACCATGATAGCCATCTCTTCAGTGAGCGGTCCTGTAAACGATAATGGTGGTCTCTGTGGCGGATTCGCCGCAAGATCACCATTTTCGGCGGCGGGAGAGGGGCCCCCCTCCCGCCGCTTACCGGTAGCGGCGGAGGTGATCGGGTCCTCTTCCATGCTGGGTATGGAGACGAGTGAGAGGAAGATGGCCCCCACCCATCTCTATACCATAGCTGTCCGGAAGCGGCATCAAAACGTCACTTCCGCCCATACGTCTTAAAGGCACATTTTTTTTGTTGAATTTTTTTTTTTTTGCATTTTAGTCTAAAATATGATATGTGAGGTCTTTTTGACCCCAGATCTTATAGTTAATAGGATCTGTCATGCTTTTTTCTATTACAAGGGATGTTTACATTCCTTGTAATAGGAATAAAAGTGGCCCAAAATAATTTAAATAAAACCTGTGTAAAAAATATGTAAACTAAATAAGAAAAAAAAAAAAAAGTAAAGCGGCCCTGTCCCGTTGAGCTCACGCGCAGAAGCAAATGCATACATGAGTAGTGCCCGCATATGAAAACAGTGTTCAAACCACACAAGTGAGGTATCGCCACAATCGTTAGTGCGAGAGCAATAATTCTAGCCATAGACCTCCTCTGTAGATCAAAAAAAGCAACCTGTAGAATTTTTTAAACGTCGCCTATGGAGATTTTTAAGGGTAAAAGTTTGACGCCATTCCACGAGTGGGCACAATTTTGAAGCGGGACATGTTGGGTAACAATTTACTCGGCGTAACATTATCTTTCACAATATAAAAAAAAAAAATTGGGTTAACTTCACAGTCGTCTAATTTTTAAATTCAAAAAAGTAAATATTTTTTTCCAAAAGTGTAAACCTAGCCTAAAACTTGTAAACACAAGAGTCTGAAAAACAGGCTTGGTCCTTAAGTGGTTTAATGATAATAATGGCCTGTATAGCAATTTGCTATATTATAATTTTTTTAATTGGCTATATCTTTCCCCACAAAAACCCTTTTAAATAATCTGCACTGTTTGTCATACACATGCCAATCTAGCAAATGGAAGCACACAAATGACTGAATAGACCATGACTGTCGCCACTTTCATCTTTGTTTTAGACAATGATACTGGTGGGTCCCCTCGCTCACTTATTTTTACAATGTGGTTGACATGGAGAGAACATTGCTGTGTGTATGGCTAGCAGAATAAACCTGAATCTACCAATCAGATCAGCTGCCTTGTCTGGACACTTGTAAGTAATCAGGTAGAGAAGCTGTTTATGTAGAAGTGAGTCCTCACCATGCAGTATGACAGATCCCTGACTACCAGCACACATTGCAGGCAGATCCTGCTCTCACCTTGTGGTAGAAGACTCCCAGTGCTTGCAGCTCCTCCACTGACACAGGCTGATCCGGCTTCAGACGATGTTCTCTCCTCTGATCTTCATCAGAGTCATCCATGTACCAAGCCTGAACCATGCTGACTGTCCACCACCAGCAGCTCAGGAAAGGGAAGTGATGTCACCCACCAGGTGGGTGGAGACTGGAAGGAGTAAACACAGAGCCTGGAAGAATTAAAGGAACCCTTCTGCTTCTCTCTTTCAGATCAGCATATGACTGCTCCAGGACAAGACACAGCACTATCCCAATCTAACAGGAAGAGGATTGTTGTGCGTGTGTGTATATGGATAGATAGATAGATAGATAGATAGATAGATAGATCTGATGTAAGGCAGGTAATTAAAGCTGAAAATGTAACCCTTGAGCTCTTAAAGGCTTTACTCCCTTTATGACCAGGCCATTTTTTGCAGTTTGGTACTGCGCTATATTAACTGGCGATCGCACGGTCATGCAACACTGCACACAAACAAAAGTTATATAAATAAAGCTTTCTTTTTGTAGTATTTGATCACCTCTGGGGTTTTTATGATATAAACGAAAAAAGACAGAAAAAATAAAATTTTCTGCTACAAAGCATATCTAATGCCGCGTACACACCATCACCTTTTGTGATGAAAAAAAAAACGACATTTTTAAAAACGTCATTTAAAATGACCGTGTGTGGGGAAAACGTTGTTTTATGTCTTCTGAAAAGCGACAAAAAAAAAATTCGAACATGCTTCAATTTTTTGTGTCGTTTTTCAAAACGTAACTTTTGGTGTCATTTAAAATGATAGTGTGTGGGCAAAACGACGTTTTTAAACCCGCGCATGCTCAGAAGCAAGTTATGAAGCGAGTTTGAATGGAACAGAGTGCCGTCGTACGTGCTGAGCGTAACCGCGCTTTGCTAGAGCATTTTGAAAAAACGATGGTGTGTATGCTACGTCGTTTTTTAAAATGAATTTTCAAAAACGTCGTTTTTTTACATCACATAAAACGTCGTTTTTTTCTATCACAAAAAAGGACGTACGCGGCATAATAAATAATTTCCTCATAAATTTTGGCCAAAATGTATTCTGCTACATGTCTTTGGTAAAATAAAAAAAAACACATTAAATGTATTTTATTGATTGGTTTGCGTGGAAGTTATAGCGTCTACAAACTATGGTATAAATACTGGAGCAGGTTCGCTGCCTGTTGTGAACTGCCATTAGGTACCGTGCATGGACCTGAAATTCATTACTACTGCATACTGCTCTTTGCTCTGAACTTTCCCTGCACTGCATACTGTTCATTTCACTTACTCTGGGGGTTATTTACAAAAGGCAAATCCACTTTGCACTTGGAAGTACAGTCGCTGTAGATCCGAGGGGGACATGCAAGGAAAATAAAAACCAGCATTTAGCTTGCACATGAGTGGATAATAAAATCAGCAGTGCTTCCCCTCATTTCAGTCGCTGTAAATCTGAGATCTAAAATGAGGGGAAGCGGCGCGGCTTGTGAAGATGGAGGATGTGTAAAGGGAGAGCTCTGGTCCCTGTCTCCGTGTTCGCGGCTCCTGTTAAGCATTTTAAGCTAATATAGCTCCAGGAGTAGCACCTACGAGTGCCCGAGGCTCCCCCAGCAGCTTAAGGGCAAAATCGGCTTTCAAAAAGCCATTTACCGAGGATTCGTCCCACCGCCGCCCCCCGAGGCCTGCTCGCGATATGGAGCGCTTCCTGTACAGGTCGAGTATCGAGGCCGGCCTGTCGGATCACGCCGACTCCCGTTTAACGGCTGTAACTGCTCCTCCGGCGGACAACGGATCCCAGCAAGCCCATACATTTGATATTACAGATGTGGTTACAGTGGCTGTACTGGATCTTAGGCTGCAATCGCTTCTCCAGAACTTGACTCATAACATAGCCAAAGAGGTGGGTAAAATCACACAGGAGCTCCGGAGGGAGATACACCAATTGGGGGAACGCACAGACACATTGGAGAATACATTTGATGAGCTAAACCGTTCCATCGAGGGAACCGGCACATGATTTTTAATTTTTTTTTACCAGTAATGGCGGCGATTTGTGTTTTTTTTGTCAGGTCTGCGATATTGCGGCGGACATATCGGACACCTTTGACACAATTTTGGGACCATTCACATTTATACAGCGATCAGTGCTATAAAAATGCACTAATTACTGTATAAATGTGACGGGCAGTGAAGGGGTTAACACTAGGGGGTGAGGAAGGGGTTAAATGTATTCCCTGGGTGTGTTCTTACTGTGTGGTGGGAGGGGACTGACTGGGGGAGGTGACTGATGCTGTGTCCCTATGTAAAGGGACACAGATCGGTCTCCTCTCTCCCTGACAGGACGTGGAGCTCTGTGTTTACACACAGAGCTCCACGTCCCTGCTGTGTCACCGACGATCGCGGGTGTCTTGCGGACATCACGGATCGGCTCCTGAGCGATGCGCCGGGCTCGTTGTTTCCCCGTTGCGCGCAGGGGGAATGACAACAATAGGACGTCCACTCGGCACTTGAGAGTGCGCTGTGGACGTCTTTCGTCCATAGCGCGGATCCCAAGTGGTTAAAGGGTAAATCCACCAAGGTCTTCTTTGAGGACCAGTATTTCAGCCACACAAGGTGGCACAGTACCACCGCATAGGCGGAAGCCCTGGAAAGCAAGGGGTGCGTATCCAGGACCGAACTTCAAACCCTGAACCATTTGTTCAGCCAGGTCCTTACAGGTCTCGGAAGCATCTTGTGCCTCCAGCAAAAGCTTGCCCTTCCAGTCAGAGACTGACACCAGAGCCCCGGCCAAAACCGGTCTCACAGCCGAACCCACTACTGCGAAGATGGAGCGGGCCATAGCCTCCATTCTCCTATCCACGGGGTCTTTAAAGGCAGGAGCCCCATCCACAGGCAACGTGGTGGCTTTGCTCAACCTGGACACGGGAGGGTTCACAGACGGAGGAGAGACCCACTTTTCCTAAAAAAAAAGTCCTCCTCAAAGGGATAACGGGTCGCAAAGGCAAACACTGTCTGCGGTGTATCCCATTCCTTGTACAACAAACTGTCCAAAAAAGGAACAGAAGGAAACACATTTTCAGTGCGTGGCGGTTTGCAGGACCCAAAAGGGAGTGGCACACCAGGTGCCCCCGCCATATCCTCAAGTTTCTGAGTATCACACCCGCAGAAATAATAGCTCCAACATAAGCAACCGACTATGAAGCAGAGTCGTCCTCACTGTCTGCGTGGGTTAAGCCTGCATCATCTGACAATACAGATACCATGTCAGAGATATCCCCAGAAGCAGACCAGGGAGGGGGCGCTTTTTTACCCCCCATACGGCCACTAGTCGCTTCAAACCTGGCGAGAAAACGCCACCAGGACAGCGGACACTGCCTCAGCAGATGTGGCAGGGAGAGGGGCACCAAGGGTTAACTCAGGCAACGCAGGGACAGAAGTACCCGTTCAGGCACCACAGGGCCCCACCGATGTGTCACCCAGAACTGCAATGCAGAACCACCCACTGGTCACCTCCAGGCGTTACCATAGAGACAGGGGCCCCCAGGGAACTCACCACCCCACCCCGTGCAGCGCGAGCTGAGACAGGTCCTACGTGTGCACTGGAGCCGGCTGCGCAGCGTCTGTCACCCCCGGGAGATTCGCGGCCTTCCTGCAGCGCTAAAACGACCGCACAAGGCCAAACAAAATCCAAGATTGCCGCCGTATGATGAAAAAACACCATAGGACTCCAGGAAAATGGCCGCCGAGCCATATGAAGCGCGACCACGGCAAAACGGCGGCCGTTACGCAGTTAAAAAACACCCACAGTGACACAGCACCCAGTACACACAGAACCTGTATGTAAAAAAACACACACAGCCCCCGCTATACACACAGGCCCCGGTGGCAATAAAGAGACCCCAGAAGGCCCCCCCTCACAGCCGCTACCCCAAGGGGGAAGGAGGGAGAGGAAGTAAAGGAAAGAGGAAAGCAGGGAAACCCCTCAGTCGACCTCCCAGGGGAAAATTCCAGCCATACCACCTTACCTGAGAGCAAGGGGACACTACTTACCCGTCCTGCGACCACCGGCTGGAGGTATCCCAGACAGAACCAACGTCCGCTAAACGGCACGGCCAGACACACTGTGACAAGGCCATAGAGACCAGTCATATTGTGTGCCCTAGAACATGACGTTCCCTGGTCGCCCTTGGAGCAATGGGGCCTGCCGTGGACGACCCAGAGCTGAGCTTAGGGCCGGCACACGCTCGATGGCCAAACATGGGGGGACTACAAGAGTCAAGACCCAGCCTGTCACCCAGTCGGCTGTTGATAGAAGAATCACAGGATTCAAAAATGCAGGAACAAAACAATAAAAAGCGAAAAATCTCCAGAGTACAGGACTCTAGAGGGCCTGTCCTCTCCTGACGTTAGGCAGAGAAAAACTGAGGCTGCTAGAGCAGGGTGCGGGTTATACCCGGGGAGCCACGCCCCCTGGGAGGAGCTGCACTGAGGAAAGTGTTAACACCTAAAGTGCTTTTTTTCTGCCTAAGGCCTTGTACACACAGGCAAACATGTACGCTGAAAACGGTACGCTGGACCGTTTTCAGCGTACATGTCTGCCCGGAGATTTCTGTATGATGGCTGTACACACCATCATACAGAAATCCGCGTGTACTCGATACGCGGCGACGAGGCCGCGCCGTCGTGCGCGGCCCTGCCAGTTCAGTGCTTCCACGCATGCGTCAAAGTCATTAGACGCATGCGAGGGATGGTGGCCGCTCGGACATGTACGGTAGGTCTGTACAGACGACCGAACATGTCCGACAGACAGGATTCCAGCGGGCTGTTTCTAAACATGTTTAGAAATATTTGCCCGCTCGAAAAAGGCCCGGCGGGCAAATGTTCGCTGGAATCCTGTCCGCTCGGCTGTACAGACGACCGAACATGTCTGCTGAAACTGGTCCGCGGACCTGTTTCAGCAGACATGTTCGGTCGTCTGTACGGGGCCTAACTCTCCTGGAAGGAAGCGCATATAACCCTAAGGTCAAAGGCTGCTGTGTCCGTCCATGAACGGAAGAGAAATATGGGCCACTACGGCAAAAATCTGACGCTGTGTGGAACAGAGGGAAACTGCCTTTAAAATCTTGATGTTTTGGTACAGGACCCTGGATTTGTTGCCCGCCCGTGACCTCCACGTCTCTGCTGTGTCACCGACGATCGCGGGTGTCTGGCGGACATCACGGCCGCCAGGCACACGCATCGGCTCCCGAGCGATGCGCCGGGCACGTTGTTTCCCCGCTGCGCGCACGGGGAATAACAACAACAGGACATCCACCCGGCACTTGAGAGCCGTGCTGTGGACGTCTTTCGTCCATAGCGCGGATCCCAAGTGGTTAAAGTCCTGCATGATTGTGGTAAAGACCTTAGCTCAGTGGTTCTCAACCTGGGGGTCGGGATCCAACTTGGCGTCTCTTCAACAGCGCTGCGTTCCAGCCTCTGTCTCGTTGCGAGTCCTGGAGCGCACGCCGGTTGTGCCATGTTTGTCTTACCCGGAAGTAATGATAGTTTTACTGTTCTTCCCTCATTGGAGCCATGATTCAGGTATGGGGGTCTTTTATTGTATTTAAGGGTTCATTTTAGCAGTAGGTCAGTGCCCCAGATGACGTTCATGAGAATGAAATGCTTAGGGACGACACATTGACCCTACTGCTTGATTTTTTTATACGCTTGTCATGTTCTTCTGAAATGTGAGTGTAAACTTTTAACTTCAAGTAAACTTTTTATATGGATTTACCCTATGTGCACCCTCGTTTCTCTTTTTTTGCTCTGCATACTCTGAGACAATTGGAACACTTACCAGTGAAATTGCCTATTGATATCATCTGTCTGGTTTTCCATCGATTGGTCCCATACTGAATTATATCTGAGCACTTAGTGATTCCATCATCCTGTCGTTTTGGAGTTTGGATAGCGTTACCCTTTAAGCCTGAATGACCTGATAAGTATATACTTACTTGGGTCCAATCCCTCCGGTATGCCTCTTATCATATCAACTGGTGGTGAATCTACTATCATATCTTCAGCACTAAGTCACTTCTGGTTGGAATGGTTGATTTTCTTCATAGACATTCTACAACAATTTTTCACTACATTTGTGGACTATTTTGGTCAGTTTCGGTCTTCGCACCACTTTATAAGACTCATCCCTGAAGTCTTTCTCATTTTTTCACTCATATATTTTTAGCGCTGCACTTATTTTCTTTGTTTTACTTGTTTGCAAAATTGATCTAATTTTGTGGTGTTAGCTGCCATTAATATTTTGTTAATTGATAGCGCGGTGAATGTGTGTACATTTGTATAAATTTTTTAGAGACTAGAGGTCAGCTGACTGGTGAGGCATGTGAAGTGGGAGGGGCTGGAGGAGACCCTATCTCCTGATTTCGACATGGGTGTCACTGCTACGAGACACCACAAAGTCGGAGACACAGTGAAGCTGGAAACAGTAAGTAACACTACCTGTGATTATAGTTGCCATTAAAAGTCCCCACTACAACAGTAAGATCAGCATATGACCTTGATCAGGAGCACCCAAGTTGGCCAATCATAAATCCCCGCAGCACTGCCACTCATCCCAACCCCCCCCCACCGGCACTGCCACTTATCCCAATCCCCCACCGGCACTGCCACTTATCCCAATCCCCCACCGGCACTGCCACTTATCCCAATCCCCCACCGGCACTGCCGCTCATCCCAAGGGACTTGGGAAGCGCTAAATTTTCGTGGGTTAGGGGCGCAAGTTACTTGTCTTGCCTTGAGTGCTGACAACCCACACTACAAATTTAATTTTACTGTTAGGGGTCCCAACAACTTGGAAATTTTTATCAAGGGGTCACAGTAATAGAAAGGTTGAGAACCACTGCCTTAGCTGAAAGGGAAGAGTACCTAACAGAATGAAGGCCGGCCATACGCGGTTTCGAATCTCGGCAGGTTCAGCAGGAACTGGCTGAGATTTGAATCGTTGATGGGCAGGCTGAATGTACCAAGTTGATTGATCAATCAACTTGGGTACAACCAGCCTGCCTGATTCTCTTAGGCCCCGCACACACGACCAAACATGTCTGCTGAAAACTGGTCGGCAGACCAGTTTCAGCGGACATGTTCGGTCATGTGTACGTCCGACCGGACAATTTTGAGGCGGATCGGACAGGTTTCCTGCCGACAAATGTTTCTTAGCATGCCAAGAAACATGTCCGCTGGAAGCCTGTCCGTCGGACATGTTCGGTCGTCTGTACAGACTCACCGTACATGTTCGCTCGGCCGAAAGCCCTCGCATGCGTGGAAGTGATTCGACGCATGCGTGGAAGCATTGACCTTCCAGGGCCGCGATTATCGCGGCCACGTCACCACGTATCGTGTCCGTGCGGATTTCTGTCTGAAGGTGTGTACAACCATCAGACAGAAATCTCCGAGCGGACATGTGCGCTGAAAACGGTCCGGCGGACCGTTTTCAGAGGACATTCCGTCCGTGTGTACGAGGCCTAACGATTATAGTAATTACGGTCTTCTCCCAGTGGAGACTGCCTTCCCCACCTGCCCTAGCGGGAGCAGACACTGGCTTGGTAGGAGGAATAGCACTGTCAGTATTGATGGGGGAATCGGGCAAATTTCTTTCTTGCAAACCGTAGTTGAAGTTTTGGGAAGCTGAATCGCACCTTAAGGACCGGAAGGATTTGCACCCTTAATGCCCAGGCCATTTTTTTGCAATACAGCACTGCGTCGCTTTAACTGACAATTGCGCGATCATGCAATGTTGTACCCAAACAAAATTGACGTTCTTTTTTCCCACAAATAGAGCTTTCTTTTGGTGGTATTTGATCACCTCTGCTTTCTGTATTTTTTTGCAATATAAACAAAAAAACTGCGAAGATTTTGGAAATAAAACAATATTTTTTACTTTTTGCTATAATAAATATCCCCCCCCCCCCAAAAAAAAAAAAAAAAAAATGTAACATAATTTTAGGCCAATATGTATTCTTCTACATATTTTTGGTAAAAATCACAATAAGCGTATATATTGATTGGTTTGCGCAAAGGTTATAGCGTCTACAAAATAGGTAATAGATTTATGGCATTTTTACTAGTAATGATGGTGAGCAGTGATTTTTAGCAGGACTGCAACATTGCGGCAGACACATCGGACACTTTTTTGGGACCATTGGCATTTATACAGCGATCAGAGCTATAAAAATACTGTGTAAATGTACTGGCAAGGAAAGGGTTAACAGTAGGGAGCTATCAAGGGGTTAAATGTGTTCCCAACTGTGGGGGGATGGGATTGACTGGAGGAGGAGGCAGGTCACTGTTCTTAATTACTAGGAACAACAGATCTGTCTCTTCTCTCTTTGTCAGAATGGGGATTTGTGTATTTAGGTGCCCGGCGGACATCGTGGCCGCCAACCACACGCATTGGGTTCCCCGCGCACGCCTGCTATGGCTCTTAAAGGAGCCGACGTATGGCGATTTGTGGAAATGAGCCGACCTGCCGCCCCATAAAATCTAGTGAAATACCTGTGGGAGGGTCTACAGAATTTCATACAGTGTGATAACACATAAATGGGAGTTTGCTGTCATCTGCGAAGGGCAAGAGAAAGATCCTATGCTACAAGTGGGGGTTGGATTTGAAATCCAACCACCCACAAGAGCACACGTCCAATTCCCTACTAGCACTGGTGGAGAGGGGGTCTGTACTGAATTGGGGTCTGCACTAAAAGGTGGGGGGGTTGTATTGAAATGTGATATGTAATGAATGGGGAGTCTGCACTGAAATGTGGCATGCACTGAAGGGGGGAGGGTCTATACTGAAAGGGGGGTCTGTACTGATGAGAGGGGTCTGTAGTGAGGAAGTCTGTAGTGAGGGAGGGGGCATGTATGGATGAGAGGGGTCTGTACTAAAGAGAGGTATTTGTACTGATGAAAGGGGTCCGTACTGAGGGAGGGGATCCGTACTGAGGAAAGGGGGTCTATACTGAGGGAGGAGGGGCCTATACTGATACGAGGGGGGTCTGGACTGAGGGAGGGGGTCTATACACCTCTGTAGCCCAAGTCCACAGCCACCTCTGTAACCCCCCCCCCCCCAACTTAATTTATTAGCAGGTGAATGCAGCCCTCCATGCATTCACATACATTGAATCCAGCCCCAGTGGAAAAAGGTTGCTGACCCCTGGGTTAATGTATATTACCCTCTTTAAATGTTGACAGAGCATGTCATATCTAGGGATGAGCCGAACACCAATACCATAACCCCCCCCCCATTCGGTTCGCACCAGAACCTTTGCGCGAACATTTAGAACCCCTTTGACGTCTATGGGACTCGAACGTTCAAATTCAAAAGTGCTAATTTTAAAGCCTAATATGCAAGTTATTGTTGTAAAACGTCTTTGAGAACCCGGGTCTTGCCCCAGGGAACATGTATCAATGGAAAAAAAGTTTTAAAAACAGTCGTTTTTTTCACGACTTCTAAAAAAACAACCGTTTTTAAAACTTTTTTCCATTGATACTAGGGTTGTCCCGATACCACTTTTTTAGGACTGAGTACAAGTACCGATACTTTTTTTCAAGTACTCGCCGATACCGAATACCGATACTTTTTTTAAATGTGTCCCCAAATGCAGCCATGTCTCCCCACAGATGCAGCCATGCCCCCCCCCATATGCAGCCATGTCCCCCCCCATGCAGCCATGTCTCCCCCCCATCCAGCCATGTCTGCCCCCCATATCCAGCCATCTCTTCCCCCCCATCCAGCCATCTCTTCCCCCCCATCCAGCCATCTCTTCCCCCCCCATCCAGCCATGTCTCCCCCCCATCCAGCCATGTCTGCCCCCCATGCAGCCATGTCTGCCCCCCATGCAGCCATGTCTGCCCCCCATGCAGCCATGTCTCCCCCCATATCCAGCCATCTCTTCCCCCCCATCCAGCCATGTCTCCCCCCCATCCAGCCATGTCTCCCCCCCATGCAGCCATGTCTCCCCTCCATATCCAGCCATCTCTTCCCCCCATGCAGCCATGTCTCCCCACCATATCCAGCCATCTCTTCCCCCCCATCCAGCCATGTCTCCCCCCCATGCAGCCATGTCTCCCCCCCCATCCAGCCATGTCTCCCCCCCATGCAGCCATGTCTCCCCCCCATATCCAGCCATCTCTTCCCCCATGCAGCCATGTCTCCCCCCCATATCCAGCCATCTCTTTCCCCCCATCCAGCCATGTCTCCCCCCCCCATCCAGCCATGTCTCCCCCCCCATCCAGCCATGTCTCCCCCCCATCCAGCCATGTCTGCCCCCCATATCCAGCCATCTCTTCCCCCCATGCAGCCATGTCTCCCCCCCATATCCAGCCATCTCTTCCCCCCCATATCCAGCCATCTCTTCCCCCCCATATCCAGCCATCTCTTCCCCCCCATATCCAGCCATCTCTTCCCCCCCATATCCAGCCATCTCTTCCCCCCCATCCAGCCATCTCTTCCCCCCCATCCAGCCATCTCTTCCCCCCCATCCAGCCATGTCTTCCCCCCATGTAGCCATGTCTCCCCCCCATCCAGCCATGTCTGCCCCCCATGCAGCCATGTCTCCCCCCCATATCCAGCCATCTCTGCCCCCCATGCAGCCATGTCTCCCCCCCATATCCAGCCATCTCTTCCCCCCATGCAGCCATGTCTGCCCCCCATATCCAGCCATCTCTTCCCCCCATGCAGCCATGTCTCCCCCCCATATCCAGCCATCTCTTCCCCCCATGCAGCCATGTCTGCCCCCCATATCCAGCCATCTCTTCCCCCCATGCAGCCATGTCTCCCCCCCATATCCAGCCATCTCTTCCCCCCCATCCAGCCATCTCTTCCCCCCATGTAGCCATGTCTCCCCCCCATCCAGCCATGTCTTCCCCCCCATGTAGCCATGTCGCCCCCCCCATCCAGCCATGTCGCCCCCCCCATCCAGCCATGTCTCCCCCCCCATCCAGCCATGTCTCCCTCCCATCCAGCCATGTCTCCCTCCATGTAGCCATGTCTCCCCCCCATCCATCCATGTAGCCATGTCTCCCCCCCATCCATCCATGTAGCCATGTCTCCCCCCCATCCATCCATGTAGCCATGTCTCCCCCCCATCCATCCATGTCTCCCCCCCATCCAGCCATGTCTCCCCCCCATCCAGCCATGTCTCCCCCCCATCCAGCCATGTCTCCCCCCCATCCAGCCATGTCTCCCCCCCATCCAGCCATGTCTCCCCCCCCATCCAGCCATGTCTCCCCCCCCATCCAGCCATGTCTCCCTCCCATCCAGCCATGTCTCCCTCCATGTAGCCATGTCTCCCCCCCATCCATCCATGTAGCCATGTCTCCCCCCCATCCATCCATGTCTCCCCCCCATCCAGCCATGTCTCCCCCCATGTAGCCATGTCTCCCCCCCATCCAGCCATGTCTCCCCCCCATGCAGCCATGTCTCCCCCCCATCCAGCCATGTCTCCCCCCCATGCAGCCATGTCTCCCCCCCCATCCAGCCATGTCTCCCCCCCATGCAGCCATGTCTCCCCCCCATATCCAGCCATCTCTTCCCCCATGCAGCCATGTCTCCCCCCCATATCCAGCCATCTCTTTCCCCCCATCCAGCCATGTCTCCCCCCCCATCCAGCCATGTCTCCCCCCCATGCAGCCATGTCTCCCCCCCCATCCAGCCATGTCTCCCCCCCATGCAGCCATGTCTCCCCCCCCATCCAGCCATGTCTCCCCCCCATGCAGCCATGTCTCCCCCCCATATCCAGCCATCTCTTCCCCCATGCAGCCATGTCTCCCCCCCATATCCAGCCATCTCTTTCCCCCCATCCAGCCATGTCTCCCCCCCCATCCAGCCATGTCTCCCCCCCATCCAGCCATGTCTGCCCCCCATATCCAGCCATCTCTTCCCCCCATGCAGCCATGTCTGCCCCCCATATCCAGCCATCTCTTCCCCCCATGCAGGCATGTCTCCCCCCCATATCCAGCCATCTCTTCCCCCCCATATCCAGCCATCTCTTCCCCCCCATCCAGCCATCTCTTCCCCCCCATCCAGCCATCTCTTCCCCCCCATCCAGCCATGTCTTCCCCCCATGTAGCCATGTCTCCCCCCCATCCAGCCATGTCTGCCCCCCATGCAGCCATGTCTCCCCCCCATATCCAGCCATCTCTGCCCCCCATGCAGCCATGTCTCCCCCCCATATCCAGCCATCTCTTCCCCCCATGCAGCCATGTCTGCCCCCCATATCCAGCCATCTCTTCCCCCCATGCAGCCATGTCTCCCCCCCATATCCAGCCATCTCTTCCCCCCCATCCAGCCATCTCTTCCCCCCATGCAGCCATGTCTCCCCCCCATATCCAGCCATCTCTTCCCCCCCATCCAGCCATCTCTTCCCCCCATGTAGCCATGTCTCCCCCCCATCCAGCCATGTCTTCCCCCCATGTAGCCATGTCGCCCCCCCCATCCAGCCATGTCTCCCCCCCCATCCAGCCATGTCTCCCTCCCATCCAGCCATGTCTCCCTCCATGTAGCCATGTCTCCCCCCCATCCATCCATGTAGCCATGTCTCCCCCCCATCCAGCCATGTCTCCCCCCCATCCAGCCATGTCTCCCCCCATGTAGCAATGTCTCCCCCCCATCCAGCCATGTCTCCCCCCCATCCAGCCATGTCTCCCCCCCATCCAGCCATGTCTCCCCCCATGTAGCCATGTCTCCCCCCCATCCAGCCATGTCTCCCCCCCATCCAGCCATGTCTCCCCCCATGTAGCCATGTCTCCCCCCATGTAGCCATGTCTCCCCCCCATCCATCCATGTCTCCCCCCCATCCAGCCATGTCTCCCCCCCATCCAGCCATGTCTCCCCCCCATCCAGCCATGTCTCCCCCCCATCCAGCCATGTCGCCCCCCCATCCAGCCATGTCGCCCCCCCATCCAGCCATGTCGCCCCCCCATCCAGCCATGTCGCCCCCCCATATCCAGCCATGTCTCCCCCCCATATCCAGCCATGTCCCGCTTACCTGCATCCCCGCTACCACCGACTGTGTAATACGCGCAGGGAACATTACAGCTTTGAATAGCTGTAATGATTGGCGCCGCGTATAGACACTCCTCGCTCGGGATTGGACAGTTCATCCGAGCAAGGGGGAGTGTCTATGCACGGCACGAATCATTACAGCTATTCAAAGCTGTAATGTTCCCGGCGCGTATTACAGTCGGCGGTAGCGGGGATGCGGCGTAACGGCTGCGGCGTGGCGGGGGGGGGGAGTATTCTATTTTGGTATCGGGGGTATTTGAGGGATCGGCATCGGTACAACCCTAATTGTTCCTTCGGGCAAGACTCGGGTTCTCAAAGACGTTTTCACAGGCATACTATAGACACCCAGCAGGTACAATATTTAAAAGGAATTTTTATTTTTTATTTAAACTTAATTAAAATCACTGCTCCTGAATCTTTAGGTGCAAACTACAGAGCACACGGCCAGTACACACCAAGTAGCTTTAGGTGCAAACTACAGAGGACACAGGCAATAAACCACGTAAGAATACTGCAGCTAGCACAATCACCTGCCTGCCAGTAAATTAGGAAGAACTGATCTAGCTAAACTATACAGGCCCGGATTCACAAAGCACTTGCGCCGACGTATCTCAAGATACGCCGCGTAAGTGCAAATATGCGCCGTCGTATCTGTGAGCCGGGCACACAAAACTAAGATACGCCTAAAAACAGGCTTCATTCCACCGACGTTCCTTGCCTATGCCGGCGTAGAGTGGGCGCATATTTACGCTGGACGCATGTGGCGCTCCCATCAATTTTCTATTCAAAATATGTAAATGATTCACAAGGGTGTAACTCAGCAGCATCCATGCAAAGGGGCGTAGGCAGTGATCTGGCGTATCTTAGGCAGTTGTTCAGACGTGATTCTGAGCATGCGCAAAACGATGCGCATGCGCAGTTGGTGATACGTATCTGTCTGGCGCTCGGCCCATCATTTGCATGGGGTCACGCCCACTTCCACTGGCTTACGCCTAGGAACCCCAGCGCAGTTTTGGGAGGAAGTGCTTTGTGAATTCCATGCTTGCCTCTCTGCGCTGCGTAAAGGACATACGCTACAGCGGCATAAATGTGCGCCAGTGTCTGTGAATCCGGGCCACAGTGTATAAATATATGTACAACACCAGGGATGTATATATCCTCTACACACTAACATTAACTGACTAGCCAGCCTGCCTGCCTGCTCGCTCTATCTACCTGCAAAAAATTACACTCTCTGTCCTCTCTTAACCACCGCAACACACTATACAAGGCCGACCTGCAGGCGGCCTTTTATAGTGTGGGGCGTGTACTAAACCCCTTGAGCCATAATTGGCCAAAGCCACCCTGGCTTTGGCCAATTATGGCTCTCCGTTTTTTGCAAGCTGTGATTGGCCAAGCATGCGGGTCATAGTGCATGCTTGGCCAATCAGCCAGCGAACCCGCAGTGAATTATGGTCTGTGAAACGTAACTCAAATTTGGCGCGAACAAACCGTTTTGTTCGTATTTCGCCGAACGATCGAACATACAATGTTCGAGTTGAACATGAGTTTGACTCGAATACGAAGCTCATCCCTAGTCATATCATGAAAACCAATGTGGAACAGCAAAGCAATTGACTTAATGGACCCCGAACTGAATGGACCCCGAACTGAATAAAAGTTCATCAAAATATAAACTGTGGTTCTCCAGCTCTCTACAAGAGGAAGTGACGTTATAGCCCCCGGTTACACTGATACCATACAATAAGGGATTAGGATCAGATGCTCTTTTACATAATTCATATGACAGATGTAAAAGGACAGGCGCTTTTGGGCTAAAAATGGAGCCTGAAAACTGGGCTCCCCTGCTGTCTGTGTGAAAGACCACTGAGGCGATGCGCTGGCAGGACTTCTGCAAACAGGATCTTTGAAGCGGTGAAGGAGCTGCCTGCCTATTGGAATGGAATGAATGGGCAGTGCTGCCGACCCGCCTGGCAAAGCGCCGCTGCAGTCGCGCTTTGCGGGTAGTTTTAACCCTTTTTCGGCCACTAGCGGGTGTTAAAAGCGCCCCGCTAGCGGCCGATTACCTTCCCAAAAACAACGTTAAAGCGCCTCTAAAATGGCTTTAACAGCCGCCTGCAAAACCTTGCGGCCGAAGGAGGCATCTGAAGATGCACTCACATCCACCTTGTAAAACTTTGAGAAGGTGTAGACTGACGACCAAGTCGCTGCCTTACACACCTGTAAAAGACGCCTGATGGCAGAAAGCCCAAGAGGCAACAATTGCCCTGGTCGAATGCGCCGTAACCGGGAAGGGTTACGCCCCCTTAGAGCATAGGCCTGAAGCACGACCTGCCTGATCCACCTAGAAATGGTGGCCGACGAGACAGCCAGACCTTTCTTAGGACCAGTCACCGACACGAACAGTGAATCCGACATTCGAAACGGAGCCGTAGCAGAGATAGGTACACCCGTAGGACTCGAACAACGTCCAAGGAATGCAATGCAGCCTCTTTTAGGTTCGCCGGCCGAGATAACAAGGATGGGAGAACAATGTCCTCATTAATGTGAAAGGCCGAAACAACCTTAGGAAGGAATGACGGCTGCGGACGCAACACCACCTTATCCCTGTGGATGACCAAATAAGGAGCCTTGCAAAACAACGCCGCTAATTCAGACACCTGTCTAACCGATGTAATTGCCACCAGAAAAAACACCTTTTGGGAAAGAGTCAATAAAGGGATCTCCCCAATGTCCTCAAACGGAGGCTTTTGAAGCACCGAGAGGATGAAATTCAAGTCCCAAGGAGGCAGTGGAAGACGTACCGGAGGGGCCACATGCCGAACCCCCCTGCACAAAAGTACGCACCAGAGAGTGCGCCACCAAGAGTCGCTGAAAGAAATCAGCCAAGGTCGAAATCTGACCCTTAATCGTACTTAAGGCTAGTGCCTGGTCCACTCCACGCTGTAATAACAGCAGAATCCGGGACATCACGTATGCACGGGGGTGCCAATTAATCTCCTCACACATAGAGATTATAGTACGATGGTAAATCTTCCGTGAAGTAGACTTCCGCGCCCGCAACATAGTAGAGCTCACCGAATCCGACAGACCCGGGTCCCTCAGCACCTGGCTTTCAATAGCCACGCCGTTAAAGCCAACGACTGTAAAGCAGGATGAAAGATAGGACCCTGCGACAGAAGGTCCTCTCGCAGTGGCAGGCGCCACGGAACATCTGCCACCAGACGCACCAGATCTGCGTACCAGGGACGGCGAGGCAATTAGGATTGTTGGTATCCCCTCTGCGTAGCAGACGTGGAAGAAGCTTCAGAGGAGGGAAGGCGTAGATTAGGCGAGTGACCCCACGGCGCCACCAACGCAACCGCCAACGGGTCTTTTGACTTGTGACGCCAGAAGATCCACGTCTGGAGTGCCCCATTTCAGACACAGACTCTGAAACACATCTGGGTGTAGCGACCATTCTCCTTGGTCTAGCGTTTGGCAACATAGGTAGTCCGCCTGCCAGCTCTGTACGCCCGCTGCAGCCAAGCTCCTTGTGCCCCCCTGATGATTGACATACGCCACAGCCGTGGCGTCGTCCGACCGAATCCTGAACGGGCGGCCCTGTAGTCTCAGAGACCACTTGGAGAGGCACAGCCTGGAGTTCCAGGACATTGATCGGCAGGCGGGATTCTTCCTGATTCCAGCGCCCCCTGGGCTGACTGAACACCCCAGACTCCCCCCCCCCCCCCCCCCAGCCGGAGAGACTGGCATCCGGGAGGAACAACTTCCCGGCCCGAAGCACCGGAGACGTCAGCCACCACACTAGGGAGGACCTGACCAGGCGACTCACCCGGACTTGGCAATCCAAAGACGACAGAATTTCTCTCTGTAACACACGAGTGTAAAATTGAGCAAACGGAACCACCTCAAAGGAGGCCACCATGAGACCCAGAACTCTCATGCAAAAGTGAAGACCACTTTTGGGTCGCCAACCGCAGCTCGCAGTGTCTGTAGTTTCTCCGTGGGAAGAAAAACTCTTGCCTCCGAGGAATCCAGGACCAACCCCAGGTATTTCAGGCACTGAGACGGTACCAACACCGACTTCTGAACATTTAGCAGCCAACCGAATTCCCTGAGGGTCTGGCAGGTGATACACATCTTCCTCTAACTCTGAGCTTGAAGAAGCTCTCAGAAGAAGGTTGTCCAGGTATCCTACAATAGCGATCCCGCGCTGCCTCAGCAGGGCCAGAATCGGAGCGAGCACCTTGGTGAAAACCCATGACGCCGAAGCCAGGCCAAAAGGGAGGGCCACAAATTGAAAGTGGTCCTCCCCGACCACAAACCGCAGAACTCTCTGGTGCTTTGCGCATATGGGGATATGCAAGTACACGTCCTCGATATCCAAGGACGCCAGGAAATCCCCTTGATGGAGTGCAGCTACTACAGTTCGAACCGACTCCATCCTGAACTTTTACACTTTGACAAAACAGTTGAAGGCCTTGAGATCCAGGATTGGACGGACCCCTTCCTTCTTGGAGACTACAAACAGATTTGAGTAAAACCCCCGAAACCGTTCCAGTAAGGGAACCAGCACGATCACCCCCCTGACCAGCAGATCTTGAACAGCCCCAAACAGGGCCTCCTGTCGACCCAGAGGAAGTTGGAGTTGGAAGGAAAAAATCTGTTTGGTGGACAAGAGAGAAACTATCTTGTACCCCGAGGAAACTACTTTGCAAACTCACCAGTCTGAAAGAAGACATCCACCGAGCCGCGAAGACGGGCAGACCTTCATGCGGACGCAGGTTTGTCCGCAGAGTTGTTGGGCTTGCGGAATCGGGGGCGCTTCTGCCCTTCAGCGGGCGCCTTAGCGCCCTGGGAACGTTTACCTGCAGCACCGGGCGGACGAAAAAATGCTTGGGGGAGGGTCCCTGCCTACGGCGAGGCTCCTTACCCTTACCAGATTGTGGGAGCAGAGTGCTCTCTCCTCCCATGGCATCTTTTATAATGTCATCTAGAGAAGCCCCAAAAAGCCTTTCACCCTTAAAGGGCAAGTCCACCAAGGCCTTCTTAGAAGACTGGTCCGCAGACCAACACTTCAGCCAGATAAGGCTGCGCAACACCACCGCGTAGGCCAAGGCCCTGGAGAGCAAGGGAAGCGTATCCAGGGCTGACTCACAGACAAATTTTAGGCCCTGCACCAACTGGTCGGCCAGCGCCACACAGTCCGGAGGGGCTTAATGCTCCTCCAACTCCTGAAGCAACAACTTTGCCCGTTCAGTAAGTGTCTGAGACACTAGAGCCCCGGCCAAGACCGGTCTCACCGCCGACCCCACCACCGTGAACATGGAGGGGGCCACAGCCTCAGCTCTCCTATATGCCGTTCCCCCTGAAAGGAAAATCAAGTGAAGCCTTCTCCCCAGACCAGGATTTTAGCCAAATTAGGCGACACAGAACCACCGCAGAGACCGAGGCTCTGGACAGCAACTGAATGGGGTCCAACGCTGACTCACACAAACTTGAGGCCATGTACCAATTTGTCGGCCAGATCCACACAGGTCAAAGAAGCCTGGTGTTCCTTCAACTCATGGTGCAGCATCTTAGCCCACTCTAAAGGCATCTGGGCCACTAAGGTGACAGCCAGACTCACTGCTGACCCCACTACCGTGAATAGAGAGCGGGCCACTGTCTCATCCCTCCGATCCACCGGGTCTTTGAAAGCAGGCGCATCTTCCACTGGAAGCGTGGTAACGGTTTAGTCTGGACTACTCGCAAGTCCAGCTCCCCTGGGCTGACTGGGTGCCCCAAACGCCCCCCCCCCCCCCCCCCCAGCCGGAGAGGCTGGCATCCGTCGTGACCACTGTCCAATGACACGGCATAAACGACTTCCCGGTCCAAAGCACCGGAGACGTCAGCCACCACACCAGGGAGGACTTGACCAGGTGACTCTGAATCTGGTAATCCAGAGACAAAGGGAGCTTGTCCCAACGTGACAGAATTTCCTTCTGTAGAACTCAGGTGTGGAATTGGGCATACGGAACTGCCTTGAAAGAAACCACCATCAGACCCAGAACCCTCATGCAGAATCGAAGAGATGACCACTTCTGGGTCGACAACTGCTGCACCGCAGATTGCAGTGTCTGAAGTTTCTCTGTTGAAAGAAAAACTCTCGCCTCCGAGGACTCCAGGATTAACCCCAGGTATTCCAGTCGCTGAGACGGAACCAAGACTGACTTCTTGATATTCAGAAGCCAGCTGAACTCGGAGAGTCCGACACGTGATAGACACATCCTCTTCTAATTCTGAGGAAGCTCTCAGGAGAAGGTCGTCCAGATATCCCACAATAGCGATCCCTCGCTGCCTCAGCAGGGCTTGTATCAGGGCAAGCACCTTGGTGAAAACCCATGGTGCCGATGCCAGGCCGAACGGGAGTGCCACAAATTGAAAATGGCCCTCCCCGATCGCAAAGCGCAGAAACCTCTGGCGCTTTGTGCATATGGGAACATGCAGGTACGCGTCCATGATATCCAAGGACGTCATAAAATCCCCGATGGAGCGCGGTCATCACTGAGCGAATCGACTCCATCCTGAATTTTTGCACTTTGACAAAACAATTGAGGGCCTTGAGGTCCAGGACTGGACAGACCCCTTCCTTCTTGGGGACTACAAACAGATTGGAGTAAAACCCCTAAAACGTTCCATCGAGGGAACTGGGACAATCACTCCCCTGACCAGAAGATCCTGGACAGAACCTGACAGATCCTTCCGGCGATCCGGAGGAAGCTGGAGGTTGGAAGGAATAAAATCTGTTTGGTGGACAAGAGAGAAAATCTATCTTGTACCCCGGGAAACTACTTTGCAAACCCAACGGTCGGAAAGAAGAGATCTCCACCAAGCCGGCACCCCCACCCGAGACACGGATGGGGGCAGACCTTCGTGTGGAAGCAGGCTTGCAGTACCAGGTGCGCTTCTGTCCTGCAGCGGGGGTCTTGGCACCTTGAAAATGTTTTCCTGCCGCACTGGGTGGGCGAAAAGACGCTTGGGGGTAGTGAAGGAGGGCCCTTGCTTACGGCAAGGCTCCTTGCCCTTCCCAGACTGCAGGAGCAGTGTGCTCTTACCACCTGTGGCATCCTTTATGTCATCCAGGGACGCCCCAAAAAGTCATTCACCCTTAAAGGGTAAATCCACCAAGGCGTCCTTAGAGGACTGATCCGCAGACCAGCACTTTAGCCACACAAGGCAGCGTAGTACCACCGCAGAGGCCCTGGAAAGCAAGGGGAGCGTATCCAGGGGCGACTCAGACAAACTTGAGACCCTAAACCAACTTTTCAGCCAGGTCCTTACAGGTCTCGGAAGCATCCTGCACCTCCAGCTCCTGTAGCAAACAAACTTTGCCCGTTCGGTCAGTGTCTGCGACAGAGTCCCGGCCAAAACCGGTCTTATTGCCGAACCCACTATTGTGAACATGGAGCGGGTCACAGCTTCTACTTTCCTGTCTGCGGGGTCCTTAAAGGCGGGAGCCCCTTCCACCGGCAACGTGGTGGCTTTGCTCAATCTGGACACGAGAGGGTCCACTGACGGAGGAGAGACCCACTTTTTTTTTTTTTTTAAGTTCTCCTCAAAGGGATAATGGGTCGCAAAGTATTTTGGAACAGAAAAAAAACTTTCTGCAACGTATCCCATTCCTTGGAAAACAATTTGTCCAAATATGGAATACAAGGAAACACTTTTGCGGTGCGGGGCGGCTTGCGGAAACCCAAAAAGGACCGGCACATCCGATGCCTCCGATAAAAACTTAAGTTTAAATATCACACACCGCAGAAATAAGAGCTCCAACAAATTCCTTATCATTCACTGACCCTGAAGCAGAGTCATCCTCACTGTCCGCGTGGGTTAAGCCCGCATCATCTGACATGACAGAGCCAGAAGCAATAGCAGGGTATGATTCTGTGTCAGAGACATCCCCAGAAGCAGGCTCAGGGAGGGTGCGCTTTTTACCCCCCTTCTGGCCACTTGTCACTTCAATCCTGGCGAGAAACGCCTCAAGGACAGCCATCATTGCCTCAAGGACAGCCATCATTGCCTCAAGGACAGCCATCATTGCCTCAAGGACAGCCATCATTGCCTCAAGGACAGCCATCATTGCCTCAAGGACAGCCATCATTGCCTCAAGGACAGCCATCATTGCCTCAAGGACAGCCATCATTGCCTCAACAGATGCGGCAGGGGCACTAAGGGTTAACTCAGGCATTGCTGGGGAAGAAGCTCCTGGTTCAGGCTCCATGATGCCCCACCGCTGTGCCACCCTAGTACTGCAAAGCAGAACAACTCACCAGTCACCTCCCGGCTGCAGAAACAGAAGGCAGGGGCCTCACCACCCCAACCGGTTGCAGTGTGAGCTGAAAACGCTGAGGAATGCAGAGAAGTGCTGGCTGCGCTGTGTGTCCCTCAGTGATGATTCGCAGGCTTTAGCAGCACTATTTCAGGCACTAGAGGTCAAGACTTTTCCAAGATGGCCACCGTCTGAGGTAAAAAGTAACATGCGGGCTACAAGAAAATGGCCGCCGACCATGTAAACCGTGTCCGCGGCAAAACGCAGTTTAAAAACCCAGTGACACAACACCACCCCCAAACGTAAAAATTCACAGCACCACGCAACACACGGTCCCCGGTGGCGATAAAACCCCAGGAGGCCCCCCCCCCTCACAGCCGCCACCCAGTATGGGGAAGGAGGGAGAGGAAAGCAGGGTGGACCCACAGTCGACCTCCCCAGGGAAGCACCAGCCATACCACCTTGCCAGGGCAAGGGGCCTACTTACCTGTCCTGCGACCACCAGCTGGAGGCATTCCGAACAGAACCAACATCCGCTAAACGTCATGGCTGTCGGCCAGACACACTGTGACAAGGCCATAGAGACCGGTCATGTGTGCCTTGGAACATGTCGTTCCCCAGCCGCCCCTGGAGCAATGGGGCCTGTCGTGGACGACCCAGAGCTGAGGCCTGGCACACGCTCGATGGCTGAACATGGGGGGGACTACAAGAGTCAAGACCCAGCCTGTCACCCAGTCGGCAGTTGATAGAAGAATCTCAGGATTCAGAAAAATGCAGGAACAAAACAAATAAAAGCGAAAAAAAAAAAAAATCCAGAGTACAGGGACTCCAGAAGGCCATGTCCTCTCCTGACATTAGGCAGGAAAAAAAACTGGAGCTGCTGAGGCAGAGTGGGTTATACCCGGGGGACCACACCCCCTGGGAGGAGCTGTAATGAGGAAAGTGTTAACACTTTTAAGTGATGTTTTTCTGCCTAACTCTCCTGGAAGTAAAGTGCATAACCCTAAGGCCTTGTACACACGACCGAATTGATCCGCTGGGATTGATCCGCGGATCAGTTCCAGCGGACAAATCCGGTCGTCTGTACGGCCTAGCGGATTTTTATCCGTGGAGATTTCTCGGGCCGATCGATTTCAAGCGGATTTAAACTTCTTAGCATGCCAAGAAATCTATCCGCTTGAATCGGGTCCAGCGGATTGATCCGGTGGTCTGTACAGACTCACCGGATCAATCTGTCCGCTCCCCTCCCTCGCATGCGTCATAATGATTCGACGCATGCGTGGAAGTACTTACCTTCCAGCGTCGCTCGGATTTTGATCCGATGGTGATTACAAGCCATCGGATCCAAATCCGGAGGAGGAATCTCCGCTGGAAACGGTCCGACGGACCGTTTCCAGCGGAGATCCCCTCGTGTGTACCGGGCCCAAGGTCAAAGGCTGCTGTGTCCGTCCATGAATGGAAGAAAAATGGCCGCGGTGTAGTAAACAATACAAACGACGCGCGGACCACAAGAAAATGGCCGCCGAGCAGTCCTCCCATAGAGTAAAAAGGCGCATGGCTACGTGAAAATGGCCGCCATACATAAGCATAAAGCTAAAAAGGAAAATCGCTGCCGTGCAACAGAAAGCAATACAGTGACAGGCAGGGCACCACCTCCGGGACCTCTGTGCGGGGGAATTCAGCGCGGAGCCCCCGGTGACAAAAACCGGAACGCAGCAGGCCCTTTGAGGCATGAGGAGGGATGGGAGAGAAGGAAAGGGTGATAGGGACCCCCGATCGACCTCCTGGGAAAATCCAGCCATCCCACTCCACTGAGGCAGGGGGACGTACTTGCTGATCCTGCGAAAAGCTGTTGCTGGAAGCATCCCACCACACGAGCAGTACAGAGGTGGCCGTCGGCCCGGGACACACTGACTGAGACAGTAGTTAGCCCGGTCATGTGTGCCCCAGAGCGCAAAGCTTACCGGCCACCCCTGGAGCAAATGGGGCAGGTTGTGGCCGACCAAACGCGTAGCTCTAGAGGCCTTCACACGCTCGCTGGCCAAAACTGGGGTGACTACAAGGTTCGGATGTCCAGTCTGTCATCCAGTCGGTGGTTGATAGCAGATCTCAGGATCGTATGAAGAAAAAAAAAAAAAAAAAATACATAAAATTTTTGTGTAGACCAAAGGGCCCATAGGGAGCCAGGTCCACTCCAATGCAAGGCAGAAAAACAGGCTGCTGTGTGCAGGAAGTGGGGTTGTACCAAATGAGTTGTGGACTGCATGATCTCCCACAAGATGTGGGGAATGGTTTAGTTCATTGCAGTACCAAAAACAAAACAGGATTTTGGAGAATACCCAAGCTCATCTACTCAGGAGAGACTAACGCCTTTTTTACGCGTACGGATCCCATGAGGATCTGTACTTTACTCACCCGCTTGCTCAGCAGGGATCGCTCCCTTGATCCCCGCTGAGCTGGCAGATGACAGGGACCATCCTGTCAGATCTCCTCTCTATTGGGGGGATTGGATGAACACGGACCGTCTGTCAGTGTTCACCCCATCCAATGACAGATGGGGGGAAAAAAAAAGGATTTCCCTCAGTCTGCAGAAGCGGACCATAGCAGGGACCGATGAGATTGGGTGTTCATCCGCTGACACCCGCTATCCCATAGGGATGCATGTCCGTATTTCATCTGAAAACACATGCATGTCCGTATTTCATCTGAAAACGGATGGATGAAATATGGACATAGTGTCCGCACGTGTGAAAAGGGCCCAATATTCAGCCGGTCAATCTATACCAAACCAAATTGTTTGTCAAAACAGTTATGAAAACATACTACTTCATTTTACAAAAACGGTTCTGCTTTGATGCCCTGGAACCAGAGTAAAAACAAAAATGTACAACTTGGTATATTGCACTTTAATGCATAACACTAAACATTTGGAAATTACACATTCAAATACAGTAGGTGAACAGCACATAAAACGAACAGCATATAAACATACAGCATATAAGCACCCATTACATACATTTTTTTTTTAGTGCATATGAAATGGGCACATTTTTCACAATCAATTTAATGGCAACTCAAAATGTAACCATGTTGCTAGAACATAACAGGGGATTTTATTTAAGAACTCTTGAAATCCCTCAACTACAATACATGTTGTAATACTTTACTGTCTTGCTCCATTCCTTGCCAGGCAGTCAGCCATTTCATTTCCCACATGGCCAGCATGTCCTGGAACATGGGTCTGTATTGAAAAAAAAAAATAGGAGATGGGTGATTAGACTCATCATGGAAACAAGTGCATGAATGTTAAAGCAGAGTTCCACCATTTTGCACTTTAAAAGCAGCTACAAAGTGTAGCTGCCAACTCACCAGTCCCATGGTCCAGCGAAGCAGCCAACCGAAGCCTTGCGCCTCTCTGCGGTTCCATCATTATTACTGTGGGCACCCAGGTGTAATAGCTTGCGGCCTCACACCCAAGCACAAGTCACTCTCCTAGTGGCCAGGCAATCGTCTGGGACCAGCAACATGTTCCAGAAGATTGCAGAGAGGGAAGTGCTGCCAAGGCAGCTAAGCAGCAGGAGAAGTAAGTGGGATAGGAAGTACCTGTCAAAACCGGGTACCCACTCATCCAAAAAAATAATGACATGCCAAATGTGGTATGCAAGGGGGCGAGAAGTGCTTAAAGCGCAAGTTCCACTTTTGCGGGAAACTCAGTTTTAAAGAAAAATCTTTTGAAAGGGCTCCACAAAAGGCAATGTCATTTGAATGAGATAACAGGTAAAAGTTAGGCATCAAATAAAGGATTTTCACTCCCCATAAAAAATAAATTCCTGGAATTGAGATATGGTTGGAAAAGTTGGCCCACTTTCAGAGCGGTGTGACAGTATTCCATGTTGGGTATTCTCAGGAAATGCAGTGCACATGCTGGACTGCCTATTTTGCACCTCACAACTGCGTTATGGAGAGTTAAAGGGGTTGTAAAGGTAAAAAAAAAAAATTCCCCTAAATAGCTTCCTTTACCTTAGTTGAGTCCTCATTCACTTACCTCATCCCTTAATTTTGCTTTTAAATGTCCTAATTTCTTTTGAGAAATCCTCACTTCCTGTTCTGTCTAACTCACCACAGGAATGCAAGGCCTTCTGCCTGGTGTGGAGTGTCATGCTCACCCCCTTAAGGGGGGAGGGGGGGGGCAAGCAGGAGAGTCAGGACACCCAATAAAGGAATTTTGAAAGATGATCTTGCGCTAAAGATAAATGAATACAAACTACAAACAGTGCAATAATGTGATGAAGTGCTATCTAAGTGATACCAAACGGCTCATAAAAAGGCCTATATATGTTGACCCGTAAACAGATATAGATACAATATTCAAAGGTGATCAAATATAAAGTGCCACTGTGCAAATCAAAGGAAAATGCAAAAAATGCAAAATTGCTAACAGTTCAAAAACTGAAAATAAATGCACCAATGCACACAGTGTGTGGATGGTTCAATAATGCAATGTGCAAAAGGATGTCAATGTTGGAAAAATGAGTATAGTCCCATATAATGGATGAGAGGGTAGATCCTCCACCATCTCCAAATTCTTGATGAGAAGGTTTAATAGTATTGAACCATGGCGTCTCTCCTTCACCAGTCTCAGAACTCTCACCTTACAGATTTAAAAAGCAGGCACATCAATAATTTATCTTCCACCATTTGGGTGTTTGGATGCCAGGATAAACATATCACTACTTCTCTTCTTCACCGTGGGTGATAAAAGAGAAGCAGAGACATATTTATCCTGGCATCCAAACACCCAAATGGTGGAAGATGGGCCTAGTTAGACTTACCGGTGACGGTATTTCTAAGAGCCTTTCAGGACAACCTTGGAGAGAGCGCAGCTCCGCCTCTTCTGTAGGAAACACCCACAGGCTTTAAATCCCTCCTCTTCCACCATGGCTTCAGTTATTGTGTGGCCTCCGGCACTGGAAAACAAAGCACAGAGAACCACAACACCATGATAGATACATACTTTACTTTTTTATACACATTTAGGGAGGGAAATAGCGGTTGTCCTGAAAGGCTCTTAGAAATACCGTCACCGGTAAGTCTAACTAGGCCTTTCTCAAATCGCCTTTCAGGACAACCTTGGAGAGGATAACCAAGTAACTTACCCTAGGGTGGGACTACTGCCTGCAGTACCTTCCTGCCGAAGGCTTGATCTGCGGCCGACAGCAAGTCCAACCTGTAGTGCCGAATAAAAGTTGAGAAACTGGACCAAGTAGCAGCCTTACAGATCTGATCAGGCGTAGCACCAGCCCTTTCGGCCCAGGAAACTGCGGTTGACCTTGTAGAGTGAGCAGCGATCCCAGAAGGAGGAACTTCTCCTTTTGCTTGATAGGCTTCAGAAATTGCTTGTCTAAGCCATCTACCGAGCGTACTCTTAGAAGCTTTTTCCCCTTTACGGGAACCAGAGAATACCACAAAAAGAGCGTTTGATTTCCTGAACTCCTTGGTGACGGAAAGTAACTGTAACAGACATCTCCTTACATCCAGTGTATGGAAAGCTTCTTCTCCTGCATTAGCCGGAACTGAGGAAAATGTTGGTAGAATTATTTCTTGCGACCTATGGAAAGTTGAGGCCACTTTCGGTAGGAAGGCTGGATCCGTTTGAAGGACCACTCGGTCTGGCAAAACTCTAAGGAAGGGTTCCTTAATTGCTAGAGCTTGGAGCTCACTGATTCTCCTTGCTGATGTAATGGCAACTAAAAAAATTGTTTTGAGAACTAAATTTTTTAATGATGCACTCTGTAAAGGTTCAAACGGAGCTCCCGTGAGACCTTGCAAAACAATAGATAAGTCCCAACAAGGGAAAACTTTGAGGGCTATCGGTCTATTTCGAGCCAGAGCCCTAAAAAATCTAGAAATTAAAGTTTCTTTGGATAAAGATCTTTCAAGATAAACTGAGAGAGCCGCTACCTGTGTTTTCAGGGTGCTGGCGGCTAGACCTTTCTCCATTCCTTCATAGTACTCTTGATTTCGAAATTTTTGGAAGAACACCAAGAGTTAAATTTCTTCCATACCTTGAGGTAGATGGACCTAGTTACCTCTTTTCTACTTGATAGTAGAGTTTTAACTACTTTATCAGAAAGTCCTTTAGATTTTAGAAGGTCTTCTTCAGAAACCAAGCAGTTAGATGTAGCCTGCTTGCTTCCGGATGGCACACAGAGCCCTGTGTCAATAGATCCTTCCTGTATGGTAATGTCCAGGGAGGTTTTGAGGCCAGGTTCAAAAGTGTTGCAAACCAAGGCCTTTTTGGCCAAAAAGGAGCGATCAGGAGCAAGTTGGTGTTTTCCTCCCTGAATTTCCTTAGGACCAGAGGGATTAGTGGGAAAGGGGGAAAGGCGTAACACAGCCGGTAATTCCATGGGTGTGCCAGGGCATCTATCCCCACTGCCTGATCCATTCTGTGAATCGAAAAGAATTCCTGGACCTTCGCATTTTGTTGACTTGAAAACAGGTCCACTTGGGGATGTCCCCATTCCTCCGATATTATATCGAACACCTCCTGGTTCAGACTCCATTCTGCTTCCACCACTCTTTTTCTGCTTAGCAGATCTGCTAGGAGATTTTGTGATCCCTTCAGGTGGACTGCCGATAGGGAGGCCACATTTATTTCCGCCCATGACAGAAGTTGATTGGCTAAGTCCATGAGCCCTTGGCTCCTGGTTCCCCCTTGCTTTAACACATAGACCACTGCTGTCGTATTGTCTGACAGAATCTGTACATGATGTCCTTTGACCTCCTGTTGAAAAGCTATCAGACCCAAATGAATGGCTTTCAATTCTCGCCAATTTGACGATTTTTTTGCCTCTATTTTTGACCACGTGCCTTGAGCGGTTTGACCCTCCAGATGGGCTCCCCAACCCCAGGAGCTTGCATCGGTTGTTAGACGCTTGTCCAGGGGAAAAATCCATGGGAGACCTTTCGTTAGATTGGAAGGGTCCCTCCACCACCATAGTGCTCGTTTCACTTTCGCAGATAGTCTGAAACGTTTTTCGAACGGCACCTGGTGTGACCAGACCTGCAAGATGTTTTTCTGAAGTGGTCTGGAGTGCAGTCTTGCCCACTGGACTGCCGGAATTGTAGCTGTAAGAAGGCCCAGAACTGACATAACTGTTCTGACTGGTACTGAAAGGTTCGTCTGGATCTGACCCACTGCTGAAAAGATTTTGTCTATCTTTTCCTGAGGCAGGAACACTTTTTGCACTACTGAGTTTAGGGTGTAGCCCAGAAACCTCATCTCCCGAGAGGGATCTAGATGCGATTTTTCTACGTTCAAAATCCAACCTAGATTTTTGAGATGAGTCTGTGACGTTTGGAGGTTCGTCACAAGCTGATCCCTGGAATCTGCGAAGAATAATAGGTCGTCCAGGTATGGCGCGACCGAGATCCCTCTCAGTTTTAGAGGCTCCAGGGCTTCCGCCATAATCTTTGTGAAAACTCTGGGGGAAGATGACAGGCCAAATGGTAGGGCCCTGAATTGGAGATGCCATACTGATGTTCCCAGATTGATGGCCAGGCGAAGGAATTTTTGGGAGGCTGGTGCTATTGGCACATGTAAATAGGCATCCCTTAGGTCCAGGGATGCCATGAAGCAGCCTGGAGACAACAGTTTTGTGATGGAGTAAATTGTGTCCATACGGAAGTGTTTGTACCGTATTGATCTGTTCAGGATCTTTAGATTCAGAATCAACCGGTATTTGCCTGAAGGTTTTTTTACAAGAAATATATGGGAATAAAACCCCCGACCCTCCTGCTGTTTCGGGACCTGGACAATGACTTCTTGTTGAATCAGATCCTGTAAAAGGTTCATCATGGCTGAAGCCTTTTCTTGGTCTCTTGGAAGGGCTGTAATGTAAAACCTGCTTGGCGGACATTCCGAGAATTCCAGTTTGTAACCTTGTGAAATGATGTTCTTTACGAAAGGACTTGTGGATATTTGACTCCACTGAGGGAGAAAGGATGACAGTCTTCCCCCTACTGGAGTAGTTTCGTCATTTGTCTTTAGGGGTTTGATCTGGAGGAGATCTGAAGAGAACCCCACCTCTTCCCCTACCCTTTTGAGGAATCCAACGTTTTTTGTTGACATCTTCTCTATTTTTGTAGGGTTGTTGAACAGCACGAAAATTCTTTTTAAACGTCTGTTTCTTCTTGGCTGGGAAAGCCTTTTTATCGGCCGTTCTATCTAAGACTGTTTCCAGGTCTGGCCCAAAAAGAAAATCCCCTGAAAAAGGGATGCCACAAAGTTTAATCTTTGAGGCTGTATCCCCTGACCACGTTTTTAGCCAGACTGCACGCCTAGCTGAATTGACAAGTGCTGAGGATCTGGCTGCCATTTTAATTGATTCGGCTGATGCATCAGCCATGTACTTAATTGTAGAGGTCGACCGATATGGGTTTTTCTCTGGCCGATACCGATGCCAATATTTCAAAATTGGGGCGGCCGATGGCCGATATTTGCGGACGATATTTTAGGCCGATTTTTTTTTTTTTTATCTCAGAAAATCTAGGTTGGGGAGGAGGTTATTGTTTAGGGTGGAGAGGTGGAGTGCAGCCTATCAGTGTCCCTCAGTGCCCACCAATGCAGCTCACCAGTGTAGCCTATCAGTGTCCATCAGTGCCACCTCATTAGTGTCCACCAGTTCAGCCTGTCAGTGCACCCCTCATCAGTGCCTACCAGTTCAGCCCATTAGTGTCCATTAGTGCCACCTCATTAGTGCCCACCAGTGCAGCCCATCAGTGCCACCTCATAATTATTAAAAAAGAAAAAAAAATACAATCTTAGTCATTTTAAGGAGGGGGGTACAGAGAGGTGGTTGTGGAGGAGGGGGGTACAGAGAGGTGGTTGTGGAGGAGGGGGGTACAGAGAGATGGTTGTGGCTGTAAAGCTACCTCTCTGTACCCACTCCTCTACAGCCACCTCTCTGTACCCCACTACTCTACAGCCACCTCTCTGTACCCGCCTCCTCCACAGCCATGTGTTGTGGAGAGGGGTGGATGGTGCTGGGCGTGGGTGGGGATGCGTTGTGGAGAGGGGTGGGTGGTGCTGGGCATGGGTGGGGATGCATTGTGGAGAGGGATGGATGGTGCTGGGCGTGGGTGGGGATGTGTTGTGGAGAGGGATGGATGGTGCTGGGCGTGGGTGGGGATGCGTTGTGGAGAGGGGTGGGTGGTGCTGGGCATGGGTGGGGATGCATTGTGGAGAGGGGTGGGTGGGGATGCATTGTGGAGAGGGATGGATGGTGCTGGGCGTGGGTGGGGATGTGTTGTGGAGAGGGGTGGGTGGTGCTGGGCGTGGGTGGGGATGTGTTGTGGAGAGGGATGGATGGTGCTGGGCGTGGGTATGGATGTGTTGTGGAGAGGGATGGATGGTGCTGGGCGTGGGTGGGGATGTGTTGTGGAGAGGGATGGATGGTGCTGGGCGTGGGTGGGGATGCGTTGTGGAGAGGGGTGGGTGGTGCTGGGCGTGGGTGGGGATGCGTTGTGGAGAGGGGTGGGTGGTGCTGGGCATGGGTGGGGATGCATTGTGGAGAGGGGTGGGTATGCATTGTGGAGTGGGATGGATGGTGCTGGGCATGGGTGGGGATGCATTGTGGTGATGCGTTGTGGAGAGGGGTGGGTGGGAATGCGTTGTGGAGAGGGATGGATGGTGCTGGGCGTGGGTGGGGATGTGTTGTGGAAAGGGATGGATGGTGCAGGGGATGCGTTGGAGTGGGGTGGATGGTGCTGGGTGGGGATGAAGATGATTGTGTTGCATTGTGAAGATGGATGAGGATGACTCTGTGTGGGGATGAGAGTTACATTGTGAGAAGGATCTCCACAATGTATCTAATTTCCACCCAAATTCATCCTCATCCATTTTCTCAATGCCAGCCTCAGCCAGGTTTCCCTTTTAAAAGGAGTTTTAATAAATTCTGCAGGGGGGGCACAGTAGCACATAATTTGGGCAACTTACCCTCCATACATGCTGGTATCATAATCCAATTCTATCTGCATGCACCTAATAGGCTAGGTGCATGCTGATGAGCTGATCAGCCAATCATTGTTTAGAACTTGGTGTAATGCCAGCAGGCTCCGCCTCAGCAGGGAAGGAAGACATTCCTGCTGGGGGGAGTTACATTAGTCAGGCGGCAGTTGTAAGCCAATGATTGTTTTTTTCTACCTGTCCCTAATACAGCAATCCGAGGGAGGGGGCGCGGCTGGCGGCGCGATGCCAGTGAAATCTATGTCCCTTCTGTGGTGGCCGTGCAGATGGAGGAATCGGATATATGGGAGTGGGGTCAGTACTGCAGGGGAGGCGGCCGTGCGGGCCGGACACTTTACCTGCTAATTGGCCGATTCTTTCACAAAAATCGGCCGATGCCGATTTCACAAAAACGGCCCAATATCGGCCGATATATCGGCTGGCCGATATATCGGTCTACCTCTACTTAATTGCATTAAGGATTAGAGGAAAGGAGTCTAAAAGGTCTTTCCTATGGGTGCCTGCTTCAATGTGGCCCTTCAGTTTCTCTACCCAGCATTCCAGGTTTCTTGCTACCACCGTGGAAGCCATGGCTGGTTTAAGGCTGGCGGATGCGGAGTCCCAAGCTTTTTTAAGGAGAGCATCTGCTCTTTTGTCCATCGCATCTTTCAAGACCCCCATGTCTTCAAAGGCCAGATCTGTCCTTCTAGAAACCTGTGAAAAGGCAGCATCCACTCTGGGTTTCTTATTCCAAACCTCGGTTTCTTTGTTTTCAAAGGGAAATCTTCTCTTAAGAGATTTAGGAAGGAAGGGACCTTTTTCCGGGTCTTTCCATTCTTTCTTAACTGTGTCAGATAACACTTTATGAACAGGAAAAACTCTATGTTTGGAGTCATCCATACCCTGGTACATTTTATCATGGACTGATAGTTGTACTCTTTCCTCCTGAATATCAAGGGTAGTGTAGATTGCACCTAAAAGTTCATCCACATCCTCCAGGGATAATTTATATTTAGAGGTTCTGCCTGCATCCTCTTCTTCCTCTTCCTCAGAGTCTATAAGTGAGGGAAGAGTACTTGTCCCTTCATCCCCAGAGTCCACCACTACTGGCCTGGAGGTGGAAGCTCTTGGGCTTGCTGGTGGTTGCTGGGGCTCAGTATGGACCGAACTCTGTACTAGCATGGATTTAACTGAACTAAGTGAGTCCGAGAGTTCCCTGACAGATGAAAATAATTCTTTAATTTGTTAAGATTCCTCTTCAACTAGGTCTTTAATACATGATCTACACATGGCTTTCTGCCAAGAGTCTCTCAAAGGGTTTTTACAGGAAGGACATTTCCTTTGGCTTGGTGGATTTGCTGGTTTAGATTTACTAGCAGTTTTCTCCTGAAACGAGAAATTAAACTGATTTAAATCAAAGCTCTATTAGCTAAGCAAGGGAAACCACCACCGTGCTAATACCACCACCAGAGTGAAAAATGTCCCCTTTAAGAAGAAAGATAAAACATAGCAACCACCAGAGTTTCTGCTAGATGGCCCAGCATAAGCTTCCATCAGAGCAGAGCAGGCTCCCATAAGGAGGAAAACAACAAAACACAACAATAGTAAGCCCATAAGGATAAGAATAAAGGCACCATTGTACCGCTCTTACCTGGGCCTGACCGGTGCTGACGGCGCCTGCATCCGCCATCGCTGTAACTCTTTCCTCCATTGCAGAGAGACAGCTGTAGAGGAAAACGCTGGGCTTTTGAGTTTCCCGGGCTCCGCGTCATCAATAGGAGCCGGAAACGGAAGCGCCGGTCAGAGAACCCGCCCTCTAGTCCCTGCGTTCCAGGCGCCAGGAGCCACGCCTCCACAGGAAACGCCGCGTCGCCGGCGTGACGTCACCCGCCAGACCGGGACCGGGAACCGACATGCAGGACATGTTTCTTGAAAAAAAAACGGTACCTGCCCGACCACCGGGGTCAAAACCTGCGGACTCCGGGCACCAGACGCAGCATCCCCTATGGATCCTAAAGCTCCCGTGAGCAGGCGAGACCAGAGGACTCCGGAGCATCCCCCCTTAAAGGTACAGTGGAGGAGCTGGGATGGTTCAGTCACAACCTTACCAAAAAGGCAAAACAATGAGGGAAAAGCCTGTCTCCAGCCTTGGAGAGAACGCAGCTCCCTGGCTCCAACCTGATGCTTCCACCATGGCAGAGGAAACACAATAACTGAAGCCATGGTGGAAGAGGAGGGATTTAAAGCCTGTGGGTGTTTCCTACAGAAGAGGCGGAGCTGCGCTCTCTCCAAGGTTGTCCTGAAAGGCGATTTGAGAAAAATTATTGATGTGCCTGCTTTTTATATCTGTAAGGTGAGAGTTCTGAGAGACTGGTGAAGGAGAGACACCATGGTTCATCAATACTACAATTAAAGAAACCTTCTCATCAAGAATTTGGAGATACTGGAGGATCTACCCTCTCATCCATTATATGGGACGTTAACTAATTTTTCCAACATTGACATCCTTTTGCACATTGCCTAATTGAACCATCCACACACTGTTCATTGGTGCATTTTTCCACGTTTAGCACAGTTAGCAATTTATTTGCACTTTTTTGCATTTTCCTTTGATTTGCACAGTGGCACTTTATATTTGATCACCTTTGAATATTGCATCTATATCCGTTTTACGGGTCAACATATATAGGCCTTTTTTATATGAGCCGTTTGGTATCAGATAGCACTTCACCACATTATAGCACGGTTTGTAGTTTGATTGTATTAATTTATCTTTAGCGCAAGATCATCTTTCAAAATTCATTCATGTGTATAGTGAACACTATTAGATCTAGTAGCTTCTGCTTTCTGGCTTCCCCACATTTCGTATCACTCACTAGTAGCGCAAGAGATTTTTCATTTTTCAGGACACCCACTAACACACAGCTCCTCTATCTGCAACATAGATATAGTGTCCTGACTCTCCTGCTCACCCCCTCAAGGGAGGGGGCGAGCACGACACTCCACACCAGGGAGAAAGCCTCGCATTACTGTGTGGAGTTACAGACAGAAGTGCGATTTTGCTTTTTAATGTCCTTATTTCTTTGGAGAAATCCTAAAGATGAGGTAAGTGAAGGAGGACTGCACCAAGGTAAATGAAGCTATTTAGGGGGGAAGAAAATGAAAATTGTATCATACTTACCAGTAATTTTCCTTTCCTGGTGCCTATTCATGGCAGCATACCTGTGACAAGCTCCGCCTTGGCTCCTCCCTCAGGATTAGTGAATATTATAAAAGTCGGTGAACACCACCCCTACATTCTCCGTAATATAGAAAACCGAGGGTGGGAGCGTATGCTGCCATGGATAGGCACCAGGAAAGGAAAATTACTGGTAAGTACGATACAATTTTCCGTTTTCCTGGTGCCTCCATGGCAGCATACCTGTGACAAATAACTAGCTGAAACGGGTGGAATGCTGCTTAGAAGTTTAATTACATTAACAAATATTAATAAATAGAGGTGACGGCTGACTTGATCGCCTGTCTGCCAAACTCTACCGAAGAGAGCTCCTGGGTGTACCCGGTAATGTTTTAGAAACGTGTGTTGGGACGACCAGGTCGCTGCCCTTCAAATAGTCTCGATCGACACGTTTGCTCTTGCTGCCCAAGAGGCAGAGACTGCCCTAGTGGAGTGCGCCTTGACCATCAGAGGGGGGATCCAGACCTCTTGCCCTGTACGCCTTTGTGAATGAGCTTCACGATCCATGAGTAGATTGTTCTTGCTGACGCCTCCTTGCCTTTTCTTTTCCCCCAGGGGATTATGGAGTAACTTGGTAGAGTCTCTGAAAGACACTGTGGCCTGGAGATAACACTTCAGAGTGGAAGCAATGTCTAGCTCGTGAAAAGAGCCCGAGTCCTGCTCTAGAAATGTTGGAAGTGCCCAGGGTTCCGACATGGATAAGGATGATGCAACTTTGGGGATAAACCCTCGAACTGTCCTGAGTTCCACCCTGTCGGGTGGGAATACGATATGATTATCGTCTGCTCCTAGAGCTTGGAGCTCTGAAACCCGTCTGACGGAGGTTATGGCTATCAAGAAGGTAAGCTTCAAGGTTAAATTCCACAGTGATGCTGAGCCCGAAGGGGCAAAAGGCGGATTGACTAGGGACTCTAGGATGATAGCGAGGTCCCAGGTGGGAAAAGACTGCTTAGTTGGCGGCCGGATCCTTCTGACAGCTTTGAAGAATTGGACTATTAGTGGATCCTCGGCCCACTTCTTCCTGGTTGCCGCTGAAATCGCTGCTACCTGTACCTTTAATGTACTTAGGGCAAGACCCATGCTTAGGCCTGCCTGCAAAAAATCAAGAATTTGAGAGGATGATGAAGACTCCGGATCGCCGCTTTTGTCAAACATGAAAGACCTGAACTTGTTCCACACTTTACCGTATATACTGTTTGTGGATGGCTTTCTAGCCTTGAGGAGGGTTGCAATAACTTCGCTGGAGCAACCTAGAGATTCAAACTTTTGCCTTTTAGCTGCCAGATGTGAAGGTTCAGCCTGCCTGGATCTGGATGGGTGCGACACCCCTGTGACAGGAAGGGTATCAGCGGAATCTTGACTGGAGGTTGCGCACTCAGGAACATTGCCGTAGGAAACCAGGGCCGTCTCGGCCAGTATGGCAGAACTGCTATCACTATTGTGGTTTCGATCATAATCCTTGCCAGGAGTTTTGGGATCAGAGGCCGTGGCGGGAATGCATATGCCAGATTGCATGTCCAGGGGGCTGTGAGCGTCCACTGCTTCCGCTTGGGGATGCGGTAGCCTCGAGATGAACCTCGGAAGTTTGGAATTGTTTGCTGTTGAGAATAGGTCCAGCTCGGGGAGCCCCCATTGGTCCGTTATCCAATTGAAAATGTTGGGGTGAAGAGACCATTCGTTGGCATCTACGAACCTGCGAGATAGGAGGTCGGCTTGTGAGTTGAGACGTCCGGGCAGGTAAACTGCCCTTAGGTCCTTTAGATTTTTTTCTGCCCAAAGGATTATGGGTTCCACCTCCCTCAGCAGGGATCTGCTGTGCGTCCCTCCTTGTCGGTGTATGCAAGATACAGCGGCCCTGTTGTCCATCCGTAGGAGCACTGGTTTCCCTGAGATCTCGAGTTCTAGGGCTAGAAATGCACGGTAGACTGCCCGAATCTCCAGGATATTGGATACCAGGCCTGTCGCCTGGAAAGACCATCTCCCTTGTACTGAAATTTGATTGCAGTGTGCGCCCCAGCCTGCTAGACTGGCATCAGTGGCAATTATGATCCAGTTGACATGCCCTAACGCATGTGACTTCATCAGAGTTTGCTTCTTCATCCACCAATGGAGGCTTCTGAGCATCAGGGTCGTCGGGCGTATGGGTTGAGCTAGAAATCGTTTGTTCCACTGCCTCAAGTCGTCCAGTTGAAAATATCTCAAATGCCAATGGGCCCAAGGGACCATCGGAATGCATGATGACATCCTGCCTATCAGGCTCAGGCAGTTTGAGGCAGTCAGATATGGTCTGGTACTCACATTCTTCATCTGCCGAATAATGGACTACACCTTCTGGGGTGGAAGGGACACTGTACCATTCTCTGTGTTGAATAGTGCTCCCAGATAAATCATTTCCTGGGTTGGAGAAAGGTGACTTCTCCTGGTTTACCTTCCATCCGAATTCCACTAGCGCTGTCAGAAGAACTTCCCTGTGTTCCAATAACTGTGCTGGATCCTTCGCTAGGAGAAGATCGTCTAAATAGTGGTATAATCGAAGCCCCTGTTCCCTTAAAGGGGCTATGAAGGCAATCAGGCTCTTTGTTTAGACTCTTGGAGATGTGCAGAGGCCAAAGGGAAGACTGCGAAATTGGAGATGTACTCGGCCTACTGCGAACCTCAGATACTTCTGGAAAAATGGAAGTATAGGTATATGCAGGTAGGCATCCTGCAAGTCTATGGACAGCATCCAGGCCCCCAGTTGGACTACCCGAATGATCGTTTGTAATGATTCCATCTTGAATTTCTCTAGGAAGATGTAGCGATTTAGCCTTTTCAAGTCTATGACAGGTCTCCAGCCATCCGTTTTTTTGGGGACCAGAAACAGGGTGGAATAAAAACCTGAAATTTTTTCTGATGGAGGTACGGGAACCACCGCCTCCTGATCCTGCAAGGAGAGAAGATACTTGTTGCAGCGCCTCTGCTTTTTGAGGGGATTTTGACACCTTTGTCGGAGAGAAGAAGTCTTTGGGGGGTTTGTCTAAAAATGACCGCATTTGATCGTGGAAACTACCCACGGATCCTTGCACTCTTGCTCCCAGATCTTTGAGAAGAGTTGAAGTCTGGCTCCCACAGGGACTGCTTGGGACGGCTTGGCCTCAAAAAGACTTAGCGGAATCCTGTGGAGTAGGGGCTGTTGCCTGTCTGCGGTTTTTTAGGAAGGTGGACTGGGTGCTTCTCCAGTTTTGTCTGAAGATTTTTCCCTGCCTGGGTTGACGATAGTCCTTATTCTTGGAATACTGGAATCTAGGCGCAAAAGACCTGGAGTGCCTGGGACGTCTGTCTTGGGGTAACAGGCCCGATTTCCCACCAGTGACGCGAGAGATGGCTTTATCCAATTTCTCCCCAAAGAGGACTTTCCCATCAAAAGGTATTTTGCACCAATTCTGTTTTGACGCAACATCTGCCCGCTTGGCCAATACTGTGTGGAGCATGGATCTTGCGGAGCATCGAATTGAATCGATGGCAGTTTCTCCAATAAAGTCTGCTGAAAGCTTTAGTTCATCTAAGGCTTTGATAATGTCCTCCGGTACATCCTGTTGGATTGCCGACTCTATATTATCCGTCCATACACGTAGCGCGTTGGATACTGATGTCAGGGCTATTGTAGGTTTACAGGCATTGCCCGCCATCTGGTAAGCTTTCTTTAGATCTAGGTCCATTCTCCTATCGAGAGGATCTTTGAATGAAGTCGAGTCCATCGGTAGTGTAACGTTCTTTGCTAATCTTACCACGGCTGCATCAACTGCTGGTGGGCCTTCAAGCATTGCGGAGTCGACCTCAGAGGGGGTATAGTTTCCCCAGGCGATTGAGGGAAAATCTTTTCTCCGTTCTCTTCCACTCTTCCTCAATCACGCCCTTAATTTCATCCATGAGAGGAAAAAAGGAAATCCGACCCTTGAGATAGGGAAAAAAAGGCTTTAGACTTTTTGACCTCCGTCTCGGGCTCATCCCAGCCAATTGCCTGTTTTACAGCTTGCACATAGGGTTGGACCATGGAAAAGGCAAAGCCAGAGGCTTCCATGTCGTCAGAGGAGTCCCCTGAGAAGTCATTCTCTTCTTGAGGTTTAGAGGAGGAAGCCGGTGCTGGGCGCGAAATTCCCCTTGTGGAGGGCCCGGGGATGGCCTCTTCAGCCGGATGGTCCTGAGGAGGAGACGCCGGCTGCTGTGGCGGCATTGTGGCTACTAATTCCGAAAAGGAATCTTATCGCTTTGAGGTCCGCCACTTGCCTGCTTTCGGCCACTTGCCTGTCGCATAGTCCTTCAGGCAGGCTCGGCAAAGCCGCTTATGTGGAAGTGGGGTGGCCTGGCATTTTGTCCTAACCCGGCTCAGGGGGTGCCATTAGTTCCCTATTTTATATAAATATTAAGCCCTGGGTTTTTTTTTTTTTTTGTTTTTTTTTGTTTTTTTTTTTTAGGTACCCCCGTCCCCGAAGAATTCTCCCGAAACCCCCCCCCCCTCCTTTTTTTTTATGTACCTGAAACAGGTATCTGGCTCTGGAGCTTTGTGTGGATGATCCTGACAGCCTCAGAGCCCTTCTGAGGCCATCGGGGAGTTAAAATAGGATCCACCTGTCCAGGAAACGCCTCCGCCCTCAACTCAGAGTTACTGGCAAGAGAATGCCACGTTTCCCTTAACCAAGATGGCCGCCGCGGCCTCCGCACATGCGCGAACCGGCGGCCCTAGGACCCGGAGGCTCCGGCCGCCGGCACAGAACGCGGCGGAGGACGCAAGTAAATAAATATTGCCAGGGATGGCGCGCGTGCTCCCTAGGGGGGCGAAACTACAGGGGAAGGGGCACACAGCGTGTGGAGATGGACCAGACATCCATCAGTGGAGAGGGGGCCCAAGGAGGAAAAGGGGGCCCAAGGAGGAAGAGGGGGAGAGAGAAAAGGCAAGAACCTGAGTAAAAAAAAAAAAAAAAAAAAAAGGGAGATGAGAAGGATGCAGGGATAGCTGCTGCCTCTGAGCCATGGAGAGCTAATGCCTGACAGACACAAAGTTGCAGATAGCGCTCAAATTTAAGGGCCAAGACTGCTTGTCCCAAAATAACCTACAGAAGGGACTCCCAACCTTATAAGCGCGTTTAGCTGCCCAAGAGAAGGGACCGCATCCGGGAGAGGCTTGAACCCGGCCCGGATGGACGCTGCCGAATGCAGAAGGTAAGGACGCTTGCTACCAAATTCACTGCCATGAGGTTTGAGGGGAAAAAAAAGGAGAAAGAATGTGGGGATGGTGTTCACCGACTCTTTTATAATATTCACTAATCCTGAGGGAGGAGCCAAGGCGGAGCTTGTCACAGGTATGCTGCCATGGAGGCACCAGGAAATTTTTTTTACCTTTGTGAAGGAATGCAATGAGCATAAGGATAAATTTGAAAATGTCTATTCTCTACGCATCTTTATTATAATATAAAGTCTATATTGCTTTTCCATGTATACCACTGCTGTAATCTGGATTTCCTTACTCAAATCAGCTCCTAATAACGCCCTCCCACCGAAAACACTGGAGAAGACCAAAAATGGCAAATGCCTCCATGCCTCCCTCTCCCACACAGCTTTAGGAATGCGGAGGTGAAGACACATCAGAGGGCCGGCTAAGATCGACACCCCATCTTTGTATTCTTGTATTTTGGCCAATTAGTTGCAATTATGAAATCAATCGATTACTATTTTCATAATTGATTGGCCAGTAACAAAATGTGTTACTTTTTTTAGCCCTTTTATAGTACAAAAAGCAAATAATCACTACTGTTATTATATTCGTACGAAAAATCTTTGTACATTCGCTGAAAGAATGTTTTTGAAATTTTTACTTTTTAACATTTAGTGTTAAAAACATGTCATTTCTGAACGAAAACCACATACACTGTCTGAAAATTCCTTGACCAAGAAGTTTTCAATTTTTTAACTTCCCAGTCACTGTTTGAAAACAAACGTCAATTTGACCCCACTGACAAAGTTAAACGAATGTTCTTAAAATTATAAAAAATGTTTAAAGGAAGATGTTGTTTGGCCATTCTTTTAAGGTTATTAACCAATCAAAATAAGCGGCTAACTAAATCGATTAACCACTTGACCACCAGGCCTATTCTGGCACTTCTCTCCTTCATGTGAAAATCACAATTTTTTTGCTAGAAAATTAATCAGAACCCCCAAACATATATTTTTTTTTAGCAGACATCCTAGGGAATAAAATGGCAGTCATTGCAATACTTTGTCACACCGTATTTGCGCAGCGGTCTTACAAGCGCACTTTTTTTGGATAAAAATCACTTTTTTGAATTAAAAAATAAGACAATACATTTTGCCCAATTTTTTTAAATATTGTGAAAGATAATGTTACGCCGAGTAAAATGATACCCAACATGTCACGCTTAAAAATTGCGCCCGCTCGTGGCATGGCGTCAAACTTTTACCCTTAAAAATCTCGATAGGCGACGTTTAAAAAATTCTACAGGTTGCATTTTTTGAGTTGCAGAGTAGGTCTAGGGCTAGAATTATTGCTCTCACTCTAACGATCGCGGCGATACCTCACTTGTGTGGTTTGAATACCGTTTTCATATGCGGGCGCTATTCGCGTATTTATTTGCTTCTGCACGCGAGCTCGTCGGGATGGGGCGCTTTAAAAAAATTTTTTTGGGTTTTCTTATTTATTTTTATAATTTTTTACACTGAAATAAAAAAAAAAAAAATTGATCACTTTTATTCCTATTACAAGGAATGTAAACATCCCTTGTAATAGAAAAAAGCATGACAGGTCCTCTTAAATATGATATCTGGGGTCAAAAAGACCTCAGATCTCATAGACTTAAATGCAAAAAAATAATAAAAAAAAAAAAAAAGTCATTTTTTCAAATGACAAAACAAAAAATGTTTCTTTAAGAGGCTGGGCGGGACTGACGTTTTGACGTCACTTCCGCCCAGCAGAGCTATGAGGACGGGTGAAGGAGATTTCTCCTTCAGTCCCGTGCCCGCTCAGCTGCCGGACACATCCGATCCCCTCCGCCGCTACCGACGGCTCCGGTAAGCGGCGGAGGGCGCGGGAGAGCGGCGGGAGGGGGGGGCCCCTCTCCCGCCACCGATAACGGCGATCTCGCGGAGACCGCCGTTATCGTGTACACCACCGCCCCCTGAAAAGATGAATATCTCGGTTGTGGCAGCAGCTGCTGCCGTTATCGAGATATTCAACTTTAAAAACAGGACGTCTTTTTGACATGGGGCGGTGGTCAAGTGGTTAAATTAATAGTAGCAGCCCTAGAAACAAGCATACACAGCAGGGTGTTTGTAACAGGTGGTGGTGAATAGGTATTAGTCATCTGAAAGAGGATTCTCGCGTACTCCCAGGGTGGGTTACAGAAAAATAAAAAAAATAGACCTGTTGAGAGATTACATACACATATAAATAAAAAAATCATAAATTCATTTTGTAGGCGCTATAACTTGCAAACCAGTCACTATACGCTTATACATATCTGCCTAAGACCCCATTCACATCTAGGCGTTTTTACGCCTGTAGCGCTACGCCTCTGCCGCCAGAGGGCTGGAAATACATGTCCCTCTATGGAGATGGTTCACATCTCCACGCCGAACGCCGGACGCCTGTCGCCTGCGGCGTGAAAAAAGGTCCCGGACCTTTTTTTCAGGCGTCTTCGAGCGTTCGGCTAGGAGATGGCAATCATCTCCATAGAGGGGGTCATCTTGGGGCACATCTAGGCGGACAATACCCGCGTTTTGTCGCCGCAAATCGCGGTACAAAACGCCGCTATTTTTACCGCGATTTGCGGTGACAAAACGCCGCGATTTCGTCCGTCTAGATGTGAATGCAGCCTAAACTGAGAGAAAAAAAAAAAAAAGGGATATTATAGCAAAAAGTTAATATGCCGTTTTCAAAATTGCTCTTTTTTGTTTATAGCACAAAAAAAATTAAAACCGCGGAGGTGATCAAATACCACCAAAAGAAAGCTCTGTGGGGGAAAAAAGGTCAATTTGTTTGGGAGCCATTTTGCACGACCGCGCAATTGTCAGTTAAAGCGATGCAGTGCCGGAAGCTGAAATCTTGCCTGGGCAGGAAGGGGGTACATGTGCCCAGTAAGCAAGTGGTTAAATGGATGGTGGTGGATATTTTATTGGCATACTTTGGGCACCCTAGTAACATGTAAACATTGTTTAAAGCGGGGGTTCACCCGAAAAGAATTATACAATTACATCCAGCATACTTCGGATATGTAAAGTAAGATGGACTTTTTTTTTTCGGGGCACATACCGTTTAAAAGTTATTTTTCATCCGACTTCGGGGTTCTCTCTGCTGCGGGGGAATAGGCGTTCCTAGGCAGCGGTGTAGATGATTGATGTGCTGTTATGGCGCGTCACGCTTTCCGAAAATATCCGAGCTGGACTCTTTTTT